>NC_142185.1:3459170-3784795 GCF_026936395.1 Plectropomus leopardus
ATTAGTGAATATTTAGGTTATGCTGTAGGTACAGTATCCATTCAGCACAGAAGTATAAACCATGCTTTACTCAACAGAAGAAATAGGCTTGGTAAGCTACATTCTGTTACTTACTGTAATTCTGTCAAAAGTGACCTATCAACACTGTATTGGTTTTTGCTGTGGAAATGACCAACAACACATCATGAGTTGACCAGGCCTCCAGGACGTGTGCAGAGCTTTGAAGCCAGCTTTCATTTGGGCCAAACATTGTTACTGCAAATTCCAGGGCCTGCTGTATGATGCCCTGCAGGCCAAAAATACCCTTTCCTATTAAATAACATTGCAAAAATACTTCTGTAAGTCAGTGGAAAAATTTTTAGTCACCGCCCCCACAAAATGACTTGTTTGGTTTCATAACATTTGGAAATTCTAGAAGAGGCACAAGATTAACTAATTTTGTCCTCATTCAAGTTTGTTTAAGGAGCACTTAAACGTAAGTTAGCTGCCACTCTGTAGTGATCCTGTTCTATGGGCTGTACAGTGCATAGACAGTTCAAATGATAACCGGATTATGCGGGTGATTTTATATGCCGCAGTTGACCAGTTTGGCTCAATGCACCACTGTGTAACTCCAGCACGTTCTAATTCCAAACTCTTTAAATGCCGCTGCAATGGCAGTCCTTGCAGCCACCATGTGCATTTGTTGACATCACAGTGGACTGCATTCTTGAATGTAAAGATGCAGAAATATATCTAACATGTAATATTTAGACATGGAGGTTCACAGCAAAGTGGCAACATGTGACAACTTGGGATGAGGACGTGTTAGCAACTCTCATATGAATGAATGGGGCACTACATTCCCTGTTTCCAGGTCTCTTAATACATCCACAGGTTTAACAAGCAGTCAGCCATGTTCAAAGATGAATTCCCTCACTATTTATACTGAAGTGCATTCGATCTGTGATGTGACCTCTTAGCTTAACAAACTACGCAGTCAGTGACTAAGTCTCTTTGAACTGAATCACCAAACTGATATGTACCTCTGCTAAAAGGATACAAAGAATGTTGATCTCCTTCACACCCACTCTGAAACCACTTGTCTCCTCTCCTAAATGTGAGGTGATTTCCAGAGAGACTGAGCATAAAGAGACATTTGAAATGAAAGGCAGAGGTTAGCCCGTCTGTGTCGAGTATTGATAGAAATGCTCATCCACAACTTTGCCCCGAATTTTAAGTAGTTCATTGGAAATTTGCAGCTCTGACAGTCAAATATATTCATTCCGCCCTTTTATTGATTCCTTTTTATCATCCTGTAAGCTGCTGTTATTGCCACATTCCTTTTTCACTAATCCGTAATGGCTTTTTAGATTTCTCTATTGAATCGTCCTGGCTGTAATTGTTTTCAGTGTTCTCTTGTTCAGACTTTGAATTAACTTGAGGCTGTGTTGTGGCCTTTTTCCTCAGTCCAAAACAGCTCCCCCAGATGTAGAGTTTACCCAAGCAAGCGCTTCATTACCTGATTAGATAAATCACCTCTTGGCCAATGCTGACATCACCGGCTTGCTGTCTCCTGAGCGGGTGGGGACAGGAAGAGGTAGGCTTGGAGGAAAGGGGAACTGAGCCCTGGAATGAAGCATATCTCTTCTCCTTGCGTGGCAAAGGATTGGTTTATTTATGGAGGGGTGATGGGGGAAGTGCGATGGGACCGGGGGAGCTGGACAGGTTAACATCACACTAACTGGAGAGGTCAGCAACTATCCATTCCTGTTCCCTCGCCGACTAGAATTCCCTGCTCTCCTTTCTCTTCTGCTTTGTTTGCTTAAGGAGACTTGTCCGCGATGAGAATACTCATGTTTAATTTACTGCAGGCACTAAACCTGAAGTATGATGAAAAAACAAAGGAAGTACCCTAGGTTTTGAAGTGGCCCCTAAGGACATGTCAGAAATTCCCTCTCACGTTGAATAAATTGGCAGGGCCCCTCTCATTGATCTCGCCTGCTTCAACTAAAGATGTTATGGTTTTGTCAATTCTCTTAAAAGCTGATTATGCTGGATTCAATGCTGTCCCCTGATGTAAAGCAATATCTCCCTAACCGCTTTTTGGAATGCAGTTTTATAATAAACATAGGGAGTGCTTTACCACAAACAACGCCGTCTGGCTCCTCATCTGCATTTCGGCGTCTGGAAAAGGCTTTTCATCTGAAAGGATAAGGCTGGCATTATTCTAGATATTTCCTGCTGTCAACAAATCCTATTAACAAGAAACAAAATCAACAATGTGTTACTCTGACTTTTAAGCCTGCTCTCATTCCCAAACTGTCATATACTGGTGCTTTATGCCCCTCTGTGTCTCATGGCAATGTACAAGGCAGCTTATAGTGTCCGTATGTGACGCAGTTGTCACGGTTATGTTAAGGCAATAAAACTACCTGATTTGGTTTAGAAAAAAGATCAGGTTTGGGGTTAAAATTAGTACTATGTTTGTTGTATAACATGTGTGAGGTAAGTCCATGACAACCATATGTACTTTACATACCATTCTGTTAAAACTGGTGACTTTTGCTTATATAGGGGCTTAAGTAGGTAACTTGCGTGAGGTGAAAACTAGAATTACTGTTTCGGTTGTATGCCTCCATGAACAAGTCAAGCTGCGCTTACAGTTTACATTCATGTCTGTGAAAACATGGATGCTTTACACACAACTCCCCCCGGCAGCACAGAAGATCTTTACAATCAGCACAGTTTCAAGGTTAGCGTCGCCAATTCAGTATCTGACCAAATGTCTCCCTTCCTGATATTGAGATATGACATTGAGTAATGGCCAGAAAAGTGTTATTGCAGAACTTTATGATGTGTTACTTCATCATTTTTATCCTATTAGGCACCTGTGTAAAATTTGGTCATAATTAGAGTATGAATATTTGAGTTATGAACAAAAACGTATTTCATGAGGTCACAGTGACTTTAATTTTCCACTAACAAATTCTAATTATTAGAATTTATTATCTAATAATTTCATTGTTGATACCAAGTGGACTAAAATTTGAGGAAACTCCGCTGAGGCCTTCTTGAGCTATTGCTTTTTGAGGGTGAGACAGCTGCAACTTCACAATGACTTTGACTTTTGACCACCAAAATCGAATCTGTTCATTGATGAGTTGAAGTGGACGTTTGTGCCAAATTTGAAGCAATTCCCTCAAGGTATTCTTGAAATACTGCATACATTAGAATGGGATGGATTTACACAGACAACCTGAAAATATAATGCCTTCATGACTATTGCCAGTGCAGAAGCATAAAAAAGGGGACTGTTGCTTTCACGTAGGACACAAACTACAGTCTCCTGGGTGAAAGTCATGATTTGTTTGACCAATATACCTCTCCTCTCCTACTTGAAATAGGACATAGATAATGACCCAGCTAACAAGACATGTGATGCCCAAATCATTGCAACCCAGCCAACAATTGTCCTTGTGGATAGTAAATGGGCTGAAAAGTGGCCGAATGTGGGATTGACCGTGGGTTGCATAATAGCCCCACGGCATGGGGGGGTTTATCTGTCACCCTAAATGGACATGTTATATGAGGCTCTTTTGGGTACACCTATCCATGTGGGTAATTGGCATGAGGCCATTATGGAATGTGTGGATAAACCCATATCAGACCCATTTTTCAGTCAATTTACTACCCACACACAAAGTTTGGCTGCAAAATGATACATCAAGTCCCAACAGTGCCTATTGCACATCTGTGTACACATCTTCATTGGTTATATTAATCTCAAGCACACAGACTGTCTCCTTCTCAGAGAACTTCTCAACAAAGCAAGAAAAATGATTTAGTCTGCAGGGACACTCAGTACTTTCACATGATGTTACAAAAAGTCAAATTATTTGGTTAGTGTGACTAAAACTGGACTTTTAAAATACATGTAAACATGATTAAAATTGCACTAAGTTGGATTTCTCAAGGTAGGACTAACACAGCTAGATAATACAGTTGGGGGTCGATTTACTCTTTCATATATACACCTCATTCAGACCTAAACTGGCCTAGGTGTTTTGCTCCATAGTCCCCACGCCAGGCTTTGACCCGCAAGTCGGAACAGCATATAGTCAAAGAAGAAAGTAGGAAAAAACAAAAGAAGAAGAAGGAGAGAAGCAAAACAAGATGAAGGCATTAGGTAAAGTGTAGAGTGGGTACAAAACATACAGTTATCCATGTTGTCATTGTTTGACATGCAACCCATTTGATGCGCACTAACTTGTGATGTAATAGGTCACTCAGAAGAAGGTACAATAGCAACTAGCTGAAAAGGGGCAAAGCACCACCCGCTGTGGTGGAGTCGGACATACTTCCATCAATAATTTGATTCTCCTCCAGTGCTTGTATACTGAGACAAGGACAATGGTCCAATTAAATAGCCCCATTGAGCTACTAGCTTCAAATAACTGTGCATGTAAATGTACTAAGTCTCTACTTTATATTTATATATATTTGATTTGTTTTTCATCCCCTTGTCCTTTAGCCTCTACTCCTCCTCTCTGTCTCTGTCCTCTCTGCAGCTATCTATCTGTCAGCTCCCCTCAGGAGAGCTCACTAGGCCAGAGTCATTGATGCCCTCTGTGAACCGTCACGGAGACGCTCACCTTGTCCACAAAGCATGTTCAGTCCCTCAGCAAATGCCCCCACACACACACACACACACACACACACACACACACACACCTGCCCTACTGGCCTGCTCCCTGCCCATCTACATCTCCCTCTCTATCCCTCTCTCACCCATGTAGCCATCTACTTATTAAATAGAAATTATACAATTGTGAGAATGATAGATAGAACCCCTTTTATAATCACCCCTGGCTACTTGTTGAGTGACCTTGGGTTATAGTTAGTACCACCCTTTGTGCTTCTCCGCCCTCCATATTTACTGGCACATCTCCACTGAGGGTCTCATTACATTGCCATTGCCAGCTAATAAGGGACAAGGGCTGTTTTTTTTTTGTTTTTTTTGTGGCCCGAGCCTCTCACCTGCTCTTGAGATGGCAGCGTCTGAAGAAATCACAGATGTAATAAAACATAATGAAGAGAACATGATGAAGCATCATCTCAGGAGTCCCTGTCTATTAAAGCTGCCTATTATGATGCTAATGAGAGGATTTTTTTTTTATTGTAGCGATGCAGGGTTGAGCACATTATTGGCACTGTATTTTTTTTTTATGAACATTAACTACAAATAGTCTCACCACAAATCAGTTTTATACCATTTCAGGGCTGTTGGTGTCTTTCTTGGAGAACAACAGAGACAAAGACAGAGAAAGAGGAAAATGAATACTAAAGAGTCAGTGCATGAGAAGACCAAGAAACAGACTGATTGTATATCATCTTTTCCCTTAAGTGTTCCATCAGCATTTATGTATTGATCTTACACACTGAAACTGAACTAAACTAAACCTCTGAGGCTGATAAATGGAGCCAGAGCAGTAAAGTAAAAATCTGCAGTTCCTTTAATGGCCACTGGAGGCTGACTCCAAAACAGAGTCAGTTTCTACAGACAACCATGTTAAAATGTCCAAATTTACAGCAGAAATAAACAGCCTGGTACATAAAAACAGTCTTGGTCTTTACAGCTAATTTCAACATTCATGCCAACTGTATGGGGGATGAATTTTTATATAACTCAACCACTTAAATTAAATGTTATCTAAATGTTATTAAGGCCCAATGTTACGCTTGAGTGACAGACTGTCTACAAGAAATTGTCACCAAATTCTGTGAGTCAGATCCACCCCTCGCTCCTCAGCAGCTCAAACCTCTCTTCCAAATATGGTCATTTTTGGCTCCAAACAACCAAGATGGCAACGATTAAAATTGGAACTATAGCCCAGCTGGCAGGGAACGTTCCCACAACAGTGGCTAACATTACTTACAAGTTGTATTGATGTTTTACAGAAAACATTTCCATCAAATGTCAAGGAACATTTCAGGATGTTTATATTTTTCAAATAATGTTCCTCTAAGGTTTAATGCTGATGAAGATGGAATGTTAGAACTGCAACATTCTGAGGATGTTTTCGTGATGTTGAGAGGTGACAGATCATAGGATGTTCTTTATGAAACGTTCACACAGTGTCACATGAGAACAAAAGAGAAACATTTTCAAAGCACTATTCAGAACATGGTATTGAGGCCTGAAATTACACATCTTTACCCTAAGTTTAAAAAGAACATCCTGTAAACTAAAAAAAAAAGATAACTTTACACTGAAAATATTACTAAAACACTGCATTGGTGCATTGTACTATTTTCAGAACATCTTTAGAACCACAGGTTGCTAGGCTTGGCTGCTTCTAAATAGCAGTCTACAAAAAAAAAAAAAAAAATCAATGGATGATGTCACTGTAGTTATGTTGATGATTTATACAGTCTGTCTGTCTGTGGTTTAAAGAGATCACACTTAAATATTGCTTTGCTTTTAAAATAAAGCTTAATAATTTCCTAATACAGCTGGTTACAGTATTTCTGACAAAAATAACTCAAATAGGAGAAAAAAGTGCATTTACTGGGGACAATTTTCAGTTATCATGGATATCAATGAATCTTTGTTTAAATGTAGCAGCTGTAATTGGTAAATGCTTGTGTCCTTAGTGGTTGACGTGGACAAACTAAGAGAACTAGCTGGCTAAAAAGACTCCATATTGTCAATTTCTAGTCATAGTAAAGGGCTGAGCATCACAGTTGGACTCAGAAACATGTGTCCAGACACACACACTCTCACATACCTACACACATGCACACACACACACGTGCACGTGCAAACCTCATCTTACTGGATGCTCCCAGAGTTGTTGAAGACTGCTGAGGTGAAGGATCTCAGATACTGCATGTTTAAAGTGTTTACTCAACCACTGAATAGCCTACATTCAAAGACTTTTTCTCTGAATGGATTTTGACAGTTACACATCAAAGAAAGAATGAAAAAATAAACAGACCAAAAAAAAAAGGAAAAGACATTGGAGTCCGATGAGCCTCCCAACATTTAATTTATGTCTTCATGTGTTTGTGCCCTCTTCCTGTTGTTTTTTTTTTCTGAAATGTGTTGTCTTTGTGTTTAGTGCAAGTTTTACTACCTGAGTTTTCCTGCCTTTGCTGATTGCCTCATGTGTTTCACCTGTTTCACTCACCTGTGTGTAGTCAGAAATCAGCCTTTGTGTATTTAAAGCCCAGTGTTTCCTCAATTCAGTTGCCTGCTGCTCTGCAGCCTTTTCCTCCTGTTTGGTTACCTGGTTTTTGACTCTGCTTGGTTTTATGGACTTTGCTGACTGCCTACACATGTATGACCCCTGATCACCTCAGTAAAGACTTGGATCTGGTAAACTGTTCTTGGTGTTTGGTGATTTTATCTGCATTTTAGTCCCAGTTTTATACTAAATCTTTACATTCCACTGACTTATATATGATGACATTAGGTTCTGTCAGCCTCAGCCAGTGCTGTATTTTAGTGTAGTGGGTATATTGAGATTGCTAAGGGTAGTGGGACCATGTTCACACTGATACAATGCAACTTGCAAAAATAATCCAAAATAATTGGAGGCCTTTTTAAACTTAAGAGGACCTGTCCCCAGTAAATGTTTTATTCCTTAAAATCAATTTATTCCTTAAAAATAAAACTGTGTATTTCTCTTTTCAAGGAAAAAGACAAAGAGCCTATTTGAAGAACAATGACTTGCATTGTTGCACAAACATGTATATCTAGATACAGAGCACATAAAAGCAGGAACTCAAAGACTGAATGCCAAATCCCCCACAAGTGCCACAACCCCATAGCTCTAGAGAACTCTCCAAAAGTCATGTCCCTTCACAAGATACAAGGTAGATAGATGTAGTCAGAAAGAGAAGGGCTGAGATCTTTACCTAGGTCATGGGACACCACTCATTTCGTATCAGCAGCCGCAATGGAATATATGAAACATCAAGACACAGGAATTAAGTCCTTTTGAAAAAGTTTGATTTAGCATGAAGCCACAAAACAGCATTTTAAATTTATAAATAATAAATAATAAAATAATAATATAATTTAATAATATAACATAAATTTGATGAGTCTCCTGGTCTGCTCAGGAGTCCCTGTGTTGTTACAGCAGAATGTTAACATTAGTTTAATTAGTTTACATTTTATAAACCTGCTGCTTGTTGCTATAATTGGCTTTTTATACAAACTTATTATAGTACCAGCCATTATTAATTGATGTTATTATGGTGGCAGATATGACCAAGTCCCAGAACAGAACATGACTGTAACCGCTAAGCATATGTCAACACATTAGATATTCCAGTGTAATGTTAATTATGCCTATATAAATTTTGGCCTCGCACTTATGATGTTACAAAAGAATATAAATGTTGGTGCTTGGTAAATTTTCAAGCTTCACACACGGGACATTAAAATATCAACCTTTCTGTCACTGAAACTTTGTAGTTTAGATATTTATTTGACATTAAGAATAGCCGTTTTTCATAATGTCCTAATGATATAATTACATATTGGTTTGCATCTACAAAACAATAATATTTTCAAAAGTTGTTTAACAGTTTTGAAAGGTTATTTTTGGAGTTATCGTATTTACATTTGTGTGCTTCCTTGCTTGCAGTGGTCGCCATGCTTCCTTGTGGTAGCTCAGTTTACAGAGCACTGTGGGAATTTGTATTTCCCCCTAGGTTTGGCATCTGCATCTGAAAATGCTTGGTTTGGAGGGCTAGATCAACACTTCCCCTTCATCCTGGAAATGGGACACACATGCAAAATGGAAAGGTGGGGCCAAGTTGAAGGACCAAAGTACAGAAATTGGGACAGGGCTGAAATTATAACTGTAGGCCTTGTGACACAATTATGATTCATAATTAACACATTATTGTATTTATTTTTTTCAAATCACTGACTGGCATTACCGTCTTAGAGAGAGGCTGTGCCAAGCTGTTTTAAAGCTCCAGTGATGATGCTGGTATCATCTGAAACTAGAATACCTGAGCAATCCAGTGGTACTATTCCATGCTAGCGTCTCCGGAAGGGGGGAAAATAATGCTCCAAAATTAGTCTACATTTTGGCGATGTTTTGGCCATTTTACTTGGGCCCCCTTGACCTTTGACCTCAACAAAATCAGTTCTGTGGGTACCCATGAATCTTCCCTTTGCAGACATACCCACTTTATGCTAGTCCCATGTTTTTTTTTAAGCTGACATTTGATTCCTAATCAAGACAATTTGGTAAATATTAGTTTCTTTCTATGAATAACATTGAGAAGCTACACACTGTGAACTCAGCTGCAGCAGAATCAAACAGCACTGACTTGACAGCTCCTCCATGGCTCAAGTACATATGAAAGGCGTGGAGTGCAATCTTTCCCCAGAGTGATGAAACACCTCATTATTTAGATTCCTGGCAGCCTGTTTTTATCCACCCATCTCTGCTCTAACTGAGCTGTAGGCTTTTGACTTTCATTCTGGATACTGTATTGACTGCAGCGTGTGGGAAACTGCATATGATTGTTTCAGGAACAGTATCCGGATTAAAGGCCTGCTTTTGGGTTGGTTGCAGTCGGTGTATCGTCATTGTTTGGGGGTGTGGTGAGGGTGAGAGTAGGCGAGATCACTGTTTTTTTAAGAAAAAATAGACATTATTGAACTGACTACAGATATGATTCATTAACCATTCCATCCAAGCTAGCAATTTTTGATTCTAAAAAAAGTTTTGAGAACATGTAAATGCAACCATTAAATGTTTTAGTAACATTTTCAGCGACAAGTTTTCTTTATGTTCCCAGAACGTTCTTCTTAAAGTTCAGGTAACAAGAAAGGTTTTCTTTTTGTTTGTTTTTTTATTGTTAATATATTATATTACATTACATTTTCATTTTTTTTTAGAAAAAGGTCTGTAATCTCAGTCCTCAAAAACATGTTATCAATGTTGCTTTGAAAACGTTCTTCCTTTGTTCCCATGTAACTTATGGGAACATTTTATTAAAAAAAGAACATTCTATGATCTGTTACTGCAAAACATCCTGAAAAACATTCTTAGAATGTTGCAGTCCAAACATCACCTCTTAGTCAGCGTTTTTCCTTATGCAAACATTATCAGAAATGATAAACATCCTGAAAATGTTCATTAGACATTAGAAAAAAATGTTTTCCATTAAAAATCATTGCAACTTGTTGGTAACGTTAACACTATGATGTTATAGACCTGCATGTTTTAGAACATGTATGCTTTGCATGAATCTATATATCTGCAAGCTGTGTCTCTACACAAAGTTTGTTCTGTGACTTCATGAGGCAACGTCGCTCATTTCTCCTGTGAACCTCAGTGAGCGGGAAGCTGCAGTGCATGCGTGTGAAGTCATGTTCGGGCCTCCTTTGTTGGCGTCTGTGTGAATTAGCACCCTTGCAGGGGTGCAAACAGTACGTCTCTCTGCAGGTTGGCTGTCACCTCACTCTCCGGGTGTCGGGCGACGACACAGATATAAATAAGTGATGGGGATATTTTTAACCCCCCTTGTGAAATCAGAGATAAATTGATTTTATTCCTGCAAGGCCCGTCAGCGATGCATATCCTCCTTTGATTCAGGCTGGCAGCCGGTGAAGGTGCTATGAATTTTTCATTGTCTCAAAAATGAAGCCCCCCACCTCCCGGTTTGTTCCCCCGTCTCCTTCCTTTCTGTCTCTTTCTCTTGCTTCATCTCTTCTCAAATCCTTTATGTCTGTTGTCTTACCTTCCTCGCACTCTGTGCTCCTCACGTCTTTGTTTCCTCCTACCTGTTTCTTTCACTTATCCTGATACTATTGCTGCTTCAACACTATATTTTTCCGCATAATGGCTTCTCATTGACTTTGACTTGCCCAAGCAGCTCAATGTCAGCACTGACGTGTCTGAATGCCTCTTGAGTGGCTCTTTCCATAACACTGCAAGCTCATTGTTGCCGTGGTTATCTCATGGAGTTAAGTCAACATGACTGCCAGTTTCAGGGACGGGGGGGGTCTACTCATCTTCTATTTGTGTCTCAGCACTGTCAAAGTGAGTGTTTGCCACTTGTGATGAATGTATGATTACTGATAATTATGTCTTATAAAGCATTTGGGTATTTATTATAAGGAACAGACTACATAAAAATGGGAACAAACACAAATTTGGAACTTTTATCTTTTTACTTTTTGAGACAAACATGTACATGTTAACACATTTTGGTGTTGCAACTGGGAACAAAACACATCCCTATAGTTGCAAAATGTGTCAATTTTAGATACAATTAGCAAATATGTTTGTTTGTTTTTCTTCTCAATGCAACAACAGAGAATTTTCAGAATTTTAACTATTTTAAATGCAAGGTTTTTATTATGGTGCCACTATGATTTTAGATGAAAAGAATAGGAAAATAAACAAAAAAGGAAATTATTTATTTATTTAATCATTTTCAATATACTACATGCAAGGTAGATTATTTTATTTTTATTTATTTTATTTATTTATTTTTTTTGGATGATGACGATCACAGTCTGGGATATGGCAGTGATTAACAGCAACAGTGATTGTGGCAGTGTGCCTAGTGGAAATAGCATGTATTTTCTCCATATGTCAAATGTGGTAAAAATGATAATACAATTAACAAATTCCGTGTATGACACCCAGAAATAATGTAAAAAGACCATTTTTTGCTGTGGGACCAAAAAATGCAGTTTAAATGGGTTTTAATGGTGCATTTTTTTTTGCACTTAACAGTATGATTGATACAATTTAGTTTCCACATCGTATTTTAGACTTATTGTAGGAGCTGAGCTCGAAATTCCAAGACGTAACAAAAATACACAGTCTTGCCAAATGTATGCCATATGCATGAACACAGCCAAATGATCAAAAAATGAAGAATGACAAGCGTATAAAATGCACCAATAAGTCCCTAAGGGTTAATGTCAGTTTCTGGCACGTGTGTGATTGAATGTCTTAAAATGGGAGAAATAAATAATTCACTTTAGCGTGTTGATTGATTTCACAGAAACATTGAGCAAACAGAAAAGGCAGGACAGCAGTGTTCGTCCACAGACCTTTCAGTCTTTCCATGGCATCTCAGTCTCATCGTATGTCATCATGTCTCATACAGATGCAATGGCCTCCGCTGCAACAGAGACTACAGAAGCAGAGAGGGGAACAGAGCTTTCAAACACTGCAACAATCAAAGGGAATAAGGATGAAGGAGCTTTGCCTCATATTCCATTGTGATCGAGTACTCCTATAAAAATAATGATTATTGTGCTCCACGCTCTGTCTACCTTATTGCAAAGGGACAGAGGAACAGAATGTTCCCATCATGCATCCTCTGAGTATTGTACTGAAGAGATCCAGGTAAATTCAGCTACCACTGTCTTTTCTTTGAATGAAATGAGTCTAAGCTATGAGGTCTGTTACCATTCCACAGGACTCAAAAAATCCTGCATGAGAAAGTGAGACAATTTTACAGCTGCTATACAGCTCTATTTTACACACCAGCCTTTGACTGTTGAAAGCTGGGACATGTTGACAGCATCTCAGAGGATTATAGCACAAATAGCATTATGTATGGCAGTATGACATTAGCAGATGAACACCACTGACGCCTGTGGTCAGCTGACAGCTGTTTTGAGATCTGAACTGAAGAATCTGCAGCTTTTGAAATGTTCTCCAGTGACCTTTTGTTGACCCTCTTTAATGAACAAAACCTAATTTAAGGATTAGGCAGACGGTATTCTGTTTTCTTATTGTCAACAAATCCCATGAAAGTCAAAAAACAACAATGAACTGATCCTAATCATTTAGAGTCGACCGCAAAAACACCCTCTGGAGGCAGAAAATATTAACTACAGCTGAAAACATGGCAGCCTGTTACTCAAGTCATCAAATACAGACACTGTCATGCCCCATGGTGTGTGATATTGACGCCACAGGCACCCATTGGCATCTTTATGAGATGCACTAGGTTTTCAACTTAATCCAGTGTAAACCATCCCGGAAATACTTCATGCTGAGAGCAACAAATGTAGTTCAAAGAGCGAGAAAGTGCACGTATGGCGAGAGGGAGGGTAGGGGAATGAGTTAAACAAAACATGACTCCCACCCAAAAGCATGCAGTTTATGAGAGAGCAACATACGTGGCATAAAAAGCGAGACAGTCTTCATTTGAGACACAAAAAGCAATGTTGTTTTAACCAGCACGTTCTCATCCCAAGTTGTCATGTATTGCTGCTTTGCACTTGACTTCTGCATCTACATATTGTGCTCCAAGTATCCTTCTGCATCTGCTATTTACGTTCCAGGATGCTGCTACTGTGATGTCAACACGTGGTAATGTTGAGATTACACAGGCACATGCCAACTGACGCCAGGACTGAAAAAAACCCACACATGCTGGCACGTATGTTTAGGTTTAGACAAAAGAGGTGCATGGTAAGGTGTTGAAAAAAAAAAAAATTACATTAAGAGAGGAGGCAAACACCAGACTTCTACATGAAAGAGTTTGTTGGATCCATCCACTGCCCCTACATCCAATGGTGTATCATGCAGACGCAACAGGTTCCATCCTGCCTCGTTATCAACTGACTGTTTGTGTATCATGCTGCCATGGCAGGTGCCGTCTGTCTTTCCACTGGCGCATAATTAAACCGCAAACAATTATATTGAGCCACATTCTCAGCTGATATCATCGAGCAATGTACTATGCAAACACGAAAGGTGGCTTTTGGTGTCGGGACTATACTCCGAAAGCACTGCAAAAGCGGCAGTATCTGACAACTTCCAAATGGGAACTGGCTGGTTTAAACATATTATGTAACTTATTCATTTCGAGAGAAACCAGACTCAACATTGTTTTAACACACCATAATGTACATAATGTACATAAGGTATGATTGTCGAATACTGACGTCACCGTGGCAGTTTTAAAATCATTTTCATACCACAAAACACACACACACACAGAGAAGCCTGCAAAGTCCATGCACACAAACTTGCATACTGTCCCCATTGTACAATACAATATACTATCTTGCAAAAAACTTTTATTGTTTCCCTGTCATGATATCTATTAAACTACTTTTTGCACATTTCTTCAACTTTCTTCTTCAGGAACTTCTTCTACTTATGCAGTACCTTTGGCTATACTACTACTACTACTACTACTACTTATAATAATAATGATAATAATAAACCTCTACTTTAATAAAGAAAACAATTATGACAGGTATGTTGTAATTAAAACAAGTATTCCACTGGTTAAATGCAGTCTCTCTGCACTGTGAAGACGGAAAACACTGATATTCACTAAGTTTGTGATGAATGACAGAATGTTTCTTAATGCAAATGGACAAGTGGTGTATATAAAACCCAGTGAGCCAGTGGTCATTGTGCCTGCCTGCATGGTGGCCTGCTGTGTTGTCACTTGCTGTGTTCAAGAATTGTACATGCCCATCACTCTGTGTGTGTGTTTGTGTGTGTGTGTTGGTGTGTGTGTGTGTGTGTGTGTGTGTGTGTGTGTGTGTGTGTGTGTGTGTGCGTGCGTGTGCGTGTGCGTGTGCGTGTGTGTGTGTGTGTGTGTGTGTCCCTCCAGTGTCCCTGTGTGTCCCTGAAACAGATGAAGTATCACCTTGGTTATCTGATGCCCTCAGTGGAGGCTCACTTTCTCTAATGACCTAACATGTGGTGGATATCATACAGCATGTGGCGGAGGAGCGAGCCCATTACTTTGCAATTACTTAACTGTGATGGAACAGGAGAGCTCATGGGCTGATAGAATGTGCGGCCATGGGTGTAGAGCAAAGGCTGACTGTAGTTTTGCATTTGTAAAACACACAGAATGTGATGTCAATTAGTTTAAAGGTTCAATCTGTTTGGATTTTGAAGGATTTTGTTTTAACACAAAATTTTAGTATCTTTAAAACTACCTAATGAAAACGTGAATTTTGAAAAAAACAACAGCTCCCATTTCTTGCATATAAGTTCTTATGCTTGCATGAGGTATTTCCAGCAAGGTGTTCTAGATGACACTGAGTGCTTCCATGGAATAACAGAGTAACGTGGAATGCTGAGACCTCAAATGGGGCGAGGCTCGACATCATCTTTTTCCTGTGCTGTACCTGCCCTCTTAGCTCAGACTCACTGATATGATCATTGTCACACTTCTTGAGTGTGATGGACCATTCTCACCTTTGTTTCAGGAAAAAAGCGTTGGTTTTTACGTGCAGTATTCATGCCATGCAACGTTTTCTCACCTCGCTCGCCATGCTAATGCACACGATGCTGAGGCTTTGTCGGGCTCGCTGAGGGGACCAGTGGCACCTTCTCACAGCCTGTGACCAAGTGTGATTTTAAGGCTTAGCGTCTAGACCAATGACTCCCTTATCCAAGACAGCTTTTGGCAATTGGATGTAAGAGGCTCTGAGAGTCATAGCAGAAAGGCTTAACACTCCATTATTTATTGAAACAGGATTTAAATAAGAGATGTTTTAATCATTGAGAGACGACACAAACTTCCACAGCTTCATGGTTCTGGTGGACTGTACACAATATTACTAACAGCATCATATTAACCCTTTGAAACCAAAGTGGCTTGATTTATTCCAAAAACATGGGAAGAAGGCAATGAGCAGCAAAGGAAGGAATGACCCCAAAAATAGCAAGAAATGAATAAAAGTACAAAAAAAAAACCCAAAGAAAAGCTGGAAATGAGTTAAACTCTTTGAACCTGGATTGATCACTTTTTTTGTGCTGCATTCTTATTCGGATCGTGTAAGTATCAAACCCTTGAACCTGAGAAACTTGGTTTAATTTGTTTTGAAACCATTGGGAAAAAAGCTAATGAGCAACTGTGCAATTTATTTAGAACAGGGAAAAATGTTCAAAAACTATGCTTATAATTATCATTATTATATATTTTAAATTATTTTACAGATTTTGTACTTATTATTTCTTTCAGCACTTTTTGAGGTCATGTCCTTATTTTTATATTTAAAAATAAGGAAATTGTTATGTCATAAAAGTAAGGAAATGACCATTTTTTTATTTATTACTTTTTTCAAAATTTCAAGAATGTTTCTTGCACTTTTTATTTTTATTTTTGTTTCGTATCGCCGTTACCCCATGCTTTTTCTTTTTAATTTTTTATTATTTTTTTTTTAATGGTCAAAGGTACTGAAAAATTATAATATTTCTGTAACATAATTCAAAATATGGAATTATTATGGATAATTAGCAATAAATATGTTTCCCCTGACTTTTTCTCTTAAACCTTTTCAAAAAAACTAATACTCTTTTCTTTTCTTATTTTTTGTCTTCTTATTTACACGTAATTTTCTTGCACTTTTTTGTTATTTTTTTTAATTTCTGATTTTGTTTCTTATTGCCATGCCCCATGTTTCTGGAAAAAGGGCTCATTTACTCATGTTTTATAGAGTTTAAAAAGAGAAAAAGTACTTAAAATCTAACAACCTTGTATTATTATTTTAAATATGATTTTTTTTTCTCAGACATTTTCCCCTTGCTGAAAAAAACAAACAAACCTCTAAATCTACTTATTTGCAATTTGTGGAACATTTCTTATTCATTTCTTAGTTGCAGGGTTTAAATACTTGTGAAAGGCATCTGAAGGCAGCACAAGAAAAGTGATGTCACTCCAGGTTTCAAAGGGTCAGTGTAATATTAGACTGTACACTAAGTAAAGTATTGCAGTTAGGGTTGTGTGCAGCATATTTGTATGCAGTTGATATATTTCATAGAGTGCTACTGAGTGTATTAGATAAATCACTTAAGTAAGACAGTATCTATTGCTTCCTGCTCTGTATTAAAAGAGAATCTTTTTAGACAAAGTTATGCACCAAAATGCTTGAACCCTCAGAGAGTCCATGTTTAACTGATGAGTTTGGATAGGAGCCGCTCCAACATTCAATGAAATTAATGGCCAACTCTTTTTCCTCAGGTTTCAAAGGCTTCTGCTTTGAAAGATGAACCTGTTGTGCAGAGATTTTGGCAGGGCATGACGATTATTAAATTCATTTAATCTATTAAAGCTGCTCTGCATTACCTAAATGAATTTTTTAATGGGGAGCAGGCTGGCGGGGTAAAGACACACCGGGGAACATGTACGGCACTAAAGCAAACGGACATAAACAGAACCAGACAAGGGTATCTGACGGGTTACTCCCCCAAAGCGGCCCTTGCATTATGTGGTTTTAATATCCTAAAGCTCGACGCTATGTCAGGGCCGCCTCTTATGAGACAGCCTATTCAATAAAGCAGGACAAGGTCCTGACTGAAAATGCTGCCAGACGATGTACTGTGAGCAAAAAAAGAAGAGGTTAGCGAATCAGGAGGAAAGGTAGCGAGCTGCTAATTTATTATGTGAATTGGCTCCATAGTTTCATCTTGACCTTGAAAATACAATTTTCTGTAAAGACTAGTTTTAATCTTTGTAGTGTGTGCAATAAGCAATGGGGTTGTGCAGGATCTCTGTGTCTTGGAGGAAATTGTTTTTGCTGTTTAGTGACATTGGTAAAACCTCCTGCTAAATTTCAACAGAGCCACAATAGTTCTTTAAGTATTTTTTTATTTTCAAACAGTACCAAATGCACAAAGGTTTCTTGCTTTGCTCATGATGAATCAGCTAGTGATGAGTCTTCCTTCTTAAGGGCCAACTAGGGTAATGTCATTCTTTTGACATTCAAAGCTTCTATTGAGGTTCATGAAAGATGCTTCTAGATAGGTCTGTTGTCTTATTTCAAAACACCATCACCTCAAAATCCTCAACTAAAATACTCAGTGAGAATGAACTGATTCTCTGGCTTTTTTTCTTATTAACCCTCTGAAAGCTGAGCAAATTGGCTTGATTTCATTCAAAAACACGCAAAGAAGTTACAAGAAAATTACCTGAAAATTAGCCAAAAACAAAAAAAGGTTTTTACCTTTTTTTCCTTCTTTTTTTTTAAACAAATAAATAAATAAAGGTAACAAAACAAAAACATATAACATAAAATGCATATACATTTATATTTTTTTGTTTCGTTTTGTTTTTTGTACACTTTACCATGTGTCTCCTCCCACTAATCCGTGCCAGCATAAGTCTTTGTTGACATCTAGATGTTGGTTGTCATGTGCTTTTGTTATCGACATCATATTAGCAGCATCCCCGAACAGTAGTCATCGAAAGATACCTAAAACTTAATATGCAGACGTGGAAATCCACTGCAAAGCAGCAACATGGGACAACTAGAAATGAGAATGTTTTGTTATTACAGCAATCTGTTAATCAAACTATATCATATTTATATCATATATTTTAAAAGGTGCTTTGCCTCATGAGGAGATTCTGGGACTATTTCTAAATCCCCATGTAAGCTTTGAATGTAGCAGCCAGGCGAGGACTCTGTAAAGCTTTATTAGCAGGCCGATTGTATTTTAGGGGACAGTTGCTATTGATCACCAGCACAGTATTGTGATTTATTGACTCATGAACTAAATCCTCTCTCTTCGTGTGTGTGTGCACGTGTGTGTGTGTGCGCGTGTGTGTGTGTCAGTTCGGCTTCCAAACTTTTCAAATTCACCTCCTCTCACTGTGAAAAAACAAATGTTTTTTTTTTTTTCTGCCATCATTGTTGATTTCAGGACGTTTGAGTGAATAATGGGTTTGGGTAAGAAATCTGGGGGCCGGCAGGAAACAACATACAGATTTAATATGTGTGATGGTGCACGCTTGCCTTTTGCATGTGTAACAGCAGCGCGTGTGTCTTCCAGAGAGGTGTCAGCACTGGTTAACTTCACTCTTGTGACTCAAAGTGTAGGACAGCTTCTTGGCTTTGCCTTCTGTTAAATGTCCTCTTTAAATACATCTCCCGACTTCTCTCTCTGGCGTTCCTTTGACAGTGTTTATTTCTAATACTTCATGGATCTTTGATGCTTTTTGAAGTCAGTAGGAAGTATTTGCATCTGTTACATCACCTTTTTTTTTTACCGCTGGCAGCATATAACACATATTCGTTTAAGCAATTCATTCCCCCCCGCTAGGTGCTTGCAATGTTAAATGTGACCGTGATATCTGAGCCTTCCTTGTTCTGTTTTTAATTCATCAAACAGCTGACCAGTACCATTGAGTGCTGCGTTTAAGGCACAAATGCAATCAGAGGCAATGGAGTCTTTGATCCATGCCTGTCAGGTCGCATTAACATGTTGTCCAAATGCGCCTTGGTTTGGGGTTGACAGATGTGTTTACACTTTGCAACAGCCAGTGTCGTCATGGCTCCCTTCAATCATCTCAGTGGTACACAGTGACACTGAAGACCACATGACCAACATGAGAGATATGACATGACACAGATCTATATGATTTTTTAAAATTTTTTGGTCATGTTTTCTAAGTCTTAGAGATAGAGATGAGATCTGTCCAAAACAGCACAGAGACTTGGTCCTGGTTGAATATATGTGATTAAATCATCATGCAGATATAGAACTGGTAGCTGTTCCTAAGTTCAAACTTATTTCACTAAACACATACAGTCAATGTATATTTCTCCATGTAAATATAAGTCATATCTGCACTGAGGATTGGGTGTAAACCCTTTGAAACCTGGATTGACATCAGTTTCTTGTGCTGCACTCAGAGGACAATAAGCAGCTTTGCAAGAAATATCCCAAAAATGGCAAGAAATTAATACATTTAGACAATCAAAATTCAACAGCTAAAAATCTGTTGCAAAATTTTCATATTTTTAAGCACTTTTCTTCAGGTCATTTATTTCCTTGGGGTTTTTTGAGTGTTTTTGGTTGTTTGTCTATTTTTTTTTTTATCTTTCCTTTTATTTTAACTATATTTAAAATGTATTATTTGAAATCATCATAGTTCATTTTTAAAATTATTTTCAAGCAATCATTCATCTTAACCCCCATGTTTTGTTTTCTGTGTGTGTTTGTTTGTTTGCTTGGTTGGTTTTTGGAGTGGGGTTTCTTTATGTATTTGCTAATTGTAAGGTAATTTTCTTTCCTTAAATTCATTAATTTAGAATGATTGTCATTTTGGATTCTCAGTTCACCATGAGGGCATGCTAGAAAAACAAAGTTTTCTTCACAAATCCAATGAAACACAGGGTGAGTGATTGATTAAATTTTGGGGGTTAGGAATTCTTTTAACAAGATGTTATACTCTTTAGCGTCTTCACATCTGAGTTTTAATGCTGTAAAAGATGGTTAGAGTTCAAATTAAAATAATGTTCAATGTGAGTTTTGCTGTAAAACTGGTTAGATTGCTCATGCACAAAAGATTTTGGGAAACATGTTTGTTTATATCACGGAATGAATTCAGAGAGCATGAAATAACTGGCAAGTTTCCCTGAACAAACACCATATGTGTCAACCTTCTTGGCTAATGTGAATTTCATTCTTAATGCCAGAGCATAGAATCCCAGTATCTGCTTTGTCATGGCCGGGTACACGTAGCTCTGCAGAGATAATCCGTGAAAAGCGACGCTTCAGCGGCCAAATGATGGGTGATGTTTCACGGCTCTCTGTTACTGCTGTTGTCATTTGAGACTGTTTGTCACCAATGAGATTATCACGCCTGGACGTGGATCGGAAAAAAATTACATGACATCATCAGCCTCAGCTATGAAAAGGCCCTCTGCTGTCTGCGTTTTGATGTGCTGGATCATGAACATCACCTGTGACAAATTTTCACTTGAGCTGAAAATATTAGTCAAGAGCCTGAGGCCACACTGGCTCAGCACTGACCCTGATCATATGATTCTTTTCCTTACTTTCTTCACCTTTGACCTCCAGTGGACACCGGGGCAATGTGCAGCTGTGGTGAAGAGGCTGGGAGGAGTCAGCACCTCCAAGTCCAAGCAAGTGTATGTCAAAGTCTGTGTTGGTGGGGGCGTGTTGTTTCTGGTACTGGTAACACATAATTTATTGTTTTTTAAGGTGAAGTCCACTTAAAGTTATAGATCAGTGAGTTAGAGGACCAATCAGAAGCCGGGGGTTTATAATACATGCTTAAACAGTATTTCAAAACAAAGGAAAGTTATCACATCAGCAACTATCTTTTTGCTGGCTTTTGTCATGGCAATCACAGGACAAATCCGTCCTCAAATCCGTCCTCATTCCCACGATGTCAAATATTCTGACAGTGGTTTTGGCGTACAATCTGGATGGCATTGGTTGCCGTGTACTTTTGTTGCCGAAACATAATGACGTACAGCATCGTCCCACCATGTGCATCTGTTGACATCACCAGAACAGCATCTGGCAACATAAATCGCAAATGCAGAAGGATATGTAGAGTGTAATATGTACACACAGAAGTCTACCGCAAAGCAGCAATGTGTGACGAATAGCCTGTGTTCACTCTGAATTCGTTAAATACTTCCGCTCTGTCATTGCTTTTGGCGTAAGAGGGTGACCCGAAAAGGGTCAGATGAGATTAAATATTTGCAGGAAATAATCAGAATTCATCATATTGCTTATTTAACAAAAGCATCCTGCTGTTAGGCTTTTCTATTAAATGTACAGGTTATCAGTTGTTCCTGACTGTAATTGTTTAATATAATATTTAACTATATAACTACTATAACTATTTAACTTTAATATAATGTAGAATATCCCTAAAATATGTCATTTAATCAGTGATCATACATGTACTGTCAATGACAGTAAAAGAGTCCCTCATGGGAAGAGCCATATGATAGAGTTTGACCTAGTCTTGCTTTAAATGTAACAGAATTCCCTTTCTTATTCCAGTTTGTACATACATACATACATATGTATGCATAAGCTTGCATGAATGGAAACATGTAATGTATGGCAGTTGGTTACTCAAGCGGTTACAGTTATGACAAAAAAGTCTGTAGCAGTAGACAGAGTACGATCCCCCTTTCTCTCCGCGTGTCAATGATGTGTGACAGACTTGCTGACGTGACTCTTAAAGTTGCTGTTTGACCTTGCAGTTTGATTAAATAGCTGATTAAACACATGGAGGAAGGAAACACCCACAGACATGGCCCTGCACATACATACAACATGGCACCATCTGCACACACACACATGCACACACACACACACACACACACACACACACACACACACATGCACACACACACACACACACACACACACACACACACAGCCACACAGATAAGCATGTGTGCTGCCAGAGATAAACACACATACATGTAACGATGCAGGTAGAACACACACCTCACATCCACATGCTCTCTCCATCCACTTAACCCTTTCAAACCTGGATCGACCTAGGTTTTCTTGTGCTGCTGTCAGATGAAGAATTTAAATGTTTGAAACACAGGCAATTTGGTTTGATTTATTTCAAAAACATGAAAAAAGGCAATCAGCAAAACAAAAAAACCCCTGAAAATTGTTTTTAAAAAGAAAGAAAATCAAATAACTAGGGGGAAATGCAGAGACAACAATATTTATTATTATATTTTTGTTGTTAGTATTATCTCATGTGAAAACATGTTCAGAAAATAACATTCACAATAATAATAATAATAATATAGTTAGAATTATGTTACAGAAAAAAAAGGAAAAAAATATATACATGTATTTTTAAATTTTTATCATTAATGAGGGGGGGAGTCATTTTCTTGTTTGTTATTTTGGTATTTACTTTTCTTTTTTTGCCTCTTTTCAGCAAATTTTCTCTTCACTTTGTTACTAATTTCTGCCATGTCTTGTTAAGTTGCTCATTGCCTTTTCCAATTGCTCTGGTTTCAAAGGGTTAATTGTTTGGTGCTCAAAATTATCTGTCTGTGGAGCCTCGACACCCCTCGCTTCATATTGGTCCTCCCCCACTGTTCAATGAAACCTGCAGCCATGTAAGTGTAGCCTGATTTACAGACTATTTTATATCCACACTTTTTCAAGTCTGAATTAAAAGAGCACTCCTCTGATTTAGTATCAAACTGCTGTACACAGTGTGAATGACGATAACGATGGTAAAACTTTCAACGTATATATGACATGTGAATGTTGCATTAAGTTAGACTTGAAACAATCCGATTTATTCTTTAATCCAAATACAATAAATATTATTACTGCTCTTATACTTACATTGATGTCAGACCACGCTTTATTATTCTATGACTTTCTGCATGAAAGAACACGTGTGCCTGAGTTATCTTACAAAATTTGCATTTCATCTCATCCAGCAGCTCAGCCAGATGCTATGCTTAAAACGCGACACACACGCACAGTAAATCAGAGAACCCCAGGCACACTGACATCAGCTTACAATAGGCAGGTAATATCTTGAGCGTGGGAGAATTGAATTGATTCCACACTGTAGTAAGAGGGGCAGGGATGTAATCCGCAGTGATAACACAGAAGTAATTTAAAAGACACACCAAAGTGATTGGAAGCCCCTCTCCTCATACATATGTAATGTTGCGCGACGGTAGAGATACAGTTAAATCACGGTGATACAGCACGACACCTGCAAATATTCAAAATGGGAGCTGCATGCTGACTGCTCTAACATTAAACTCTGAATGTGAGTGAGAGCAGGAGAAAGAAACTCAAGAGAAAAGAGAGATTAATGGTAATCAGAGAGCTATTAGCCTGTCTCTGTCCTACTCTGTCATTTGGACTGCCACATCCTTGTCTAAACTTGAGTCAATTCAATTAGAAATGGAGAGATACGTCCTCTCTTATGATTACCACCCTGTGGTCCTGCTATGGCTCTCTTTGTCTGTGAAAGTGAAAGAGCTTCCATCACATTCTAGTCACAAACAAAGCAAAATTTTGGATCTGGAGGAAGTAGGTCATGGAAAATAAGGTATAATGTAAGTATGCTCCACCACTTGTTTCAATTTTATACTAAAGCAGCAATAATCATAGTCAGTTTCTTAATATTGTATCAAATGACTGTGAAAACAATGTGAAACTAGGCGGGTTTCCATTAACCCTCAAACTGCACAAATTGAAGTTGCAAACATAAAATATGCCTAATGGAAACACGTCAGTTTAGAAAAAACTATCAATTATCGCAAAAAAGTTTTTGTGCTCACATGAGGTAGTATTTTAGATAATCACAAAAAGCTGTATTTCACAAAACTGCAATGGTAACACTTTTTTGGCTTTTATAGGTCACATGATGTACAACAAAGAGGAGTTGTCGCATCGCATAACTTTTCAAAAGTTGCACAGATCATTGAGTTTTGAGTTAGCAATATTGCACTTTAACGTCAATTAAACATGACAGTGATAATAATGATAATAATAATAATAATAATAATAATAATAATAATAATAATAATAACCCTATAATGTTTTTTTCCTAAACCTAACCTAACTTTTGTTGACATCCTGGCGTTGGTTGTAGCAATATCAACAGCAGACACAGAGGATACCTAGTGCATAATATGTGACTAAGTTGTGATATGTGACAGCTTAGGATGAGAACATGTATATGTTATACTCAAGCACTGATTTGGCTGCCTCTCACTGCTCCAGAAACAACAAGGAAATTTGAGGTCTTAGACTTTTACTACCATAGGTTCTAACTCTTGCTCCCCTCAAATGTAAAAAGCTATTTGATTTCCTGGGGGATTAGAAAGGACTCAGATTCAGTGAGCAGATTCAATACTAGATGTAGATTTAATAAAAATGCTATTGGATCCAACCCTACCTCACGCTGAGCACTGAAGTCCTTTTTCACAGCTGACGTTTCACTCGTCATCGTAGGTAAGGCACACATGTTTTACTAATGACATTAAAATTCTGTTCAATTGCCTCAGTGAGCTATGACGGCGTAACAGCAAGCCAGCATAAACCGAAACTGAAGTAGCTAAATGGAGTTTGGCCACTGTCATTTTACAATTTACAATTTATCATATAATTTCAATCTCTGAAGGCCAAAGTAAGCGTTTGTTATTCCTGAAACTTGAGACAGATGGTGCTTCCCCAATAACCCTGCAGACGACTTTCCATGAAATAAATGAACCTGAGGGGACAAGTAAAGCTTCATCCCATTCTACTGTATCATATTGCAGATTACAGTTTTAACCAGGTAGTCTGTGACAAATTACATTTTTAAAGCAACCTTCCCAACCCCTCCAGCCCGTAGGATTGCTCCCAGAGTCTCAATAGTCTTGCTGCATCTCTCCTCTGCTGCGCTGTAATCCTTTATGACACGGCCTCGTACACCATCCATTTAGAGTCAGCCGCCAGACATATTGAGACCTAACTCTGACCATGTGTGCATGGCTGTGGCAGCTACAGTGTTCCAGATGTAGGGGGTGGAAGTAGGGTTGGGTTGGACGCTAGCTCAGTCCTCTTCGAGTTCTCCTTCCTCTCTTCGTCTCCCTTTTTTAAGCTTTATCGGAAAAGGTAGCCCTGGAGACAGACACCAGTCAACACCTGACCCAGTACCATTCCCAGCAGATGGGACTTCATCCTTGGCCACACTTTTTGAAAAATCAGAGAAAGAGAGAGAGAGTAGGAGGTTGAAAATGATGGGAGAGCCATATGTGGAATATGTGACCATCCGTGGACTGTGAAGGCCTCAAATGGCTTATGAGAAGATTAGCAAATGTGTGCCATTTTAATGATTGGATGTGTGTATGTGTGTGTGTGTGTGTGTGTGTGTGTGTGTGTGTGTTTGTTTGAGCCCACAACATTTTACACTAATCAGCCAAAACATTAAAACCATAACCAATTATTTCATTCAAATCCCATGTCCTGGTGGGAAACCTTTGGTCCTGGCATTCATGTGGATGCCACTTGATGAACTCCACCCACCCAAAAACCATTGCATACAAAGTAACCCCCCCCCATAGCAACGACACTCCCCAATGGCAGTGTCAACCAACTGCACCAACTCATCAGATGGTGCAGCTCTGTTAGTGACCTTCCACTTCTACTTATGTAGTTTAAGGTATCCTTCTGCGTCAGCTGTTTATGCTCCAAGATGCTATTACAGTGTGAACAAATTCACATGGTGGGATGACGCAGCACGGTACTTATGTTTACACAACAGTGTGGAATGTCATGATAGTTGGGATTAGGCAACCAATGCTACATTCCAGTTACATCAGGAGTCGGAAGTCAGAACTGAGAGTGACATTCACACCTGAGTTGACCACATTCCAGTAACACAAGTGAGAAGTAGTGAGAAAACATGGATGGGTTAGCCATTGTTAGCAAACAAGACCAGAATTAGCCATTGTTAACAGTACCGGTAAAAATTACAACACTCTGTTGTAATCGTACATACCAATATTGTAACAATTAATGATTTAATGAGGTACAAATAATACAGGAGAGCTAAAAATGTTGTATTTTCCTGAGTTACCAAGTGGGAAGTCTGACCTGGGGGGCACTCCAATTGAAATTTCCAACTAGGAATTCGGATATTACAACTCCCCAGTTCAACTGGAACACACCTCTAGTCACGGATGGTTAGGTTTATGCAAAAGAAAAAGACACACACACACACACACACACACACACACACACACACAAGAAAGCAAACTCCAGACTCCTGCACAAAAGTCACTGTGGGACTCATTCACCTCCACACCCACCCTATAAATGCACTCACTCTTCTTACATTACGTGGTTACCAGCGGTGTTATTACCTGATGCTGTCCTTTAACGTTTCATTTGCAAGTGACTGATTCCATCCAGCTGCATTCTCAAGTGACGCCACCCGTATGCGCTGCATGTGGAAGTACCTGGTGCTGTCCGGCTGTCCACAGGCATATACGAACAACGCCACCGGTTCTGTCCAAGCATGTTGTCATCTGGCATGAACTAGCTGTGGTTCAACTGGATGCAAAAGACAGCTTTTGGTGTCACGCTCATACCTCAAAAGCACTGCCAAAGTGGAGGTATTTGACAAGTTCAAGTGAGAACATTTTCATGCCTTTAGTAAAAGCTCTGTGACTTTGCTGTACTTCAATATATTAGTTTCAAGTTTGGCAAAGGTTAATGTTTCGTTGTGTTATGGATTTTTTGACGTTTTGGGCATTATCTACATAATTCCAAAGGCATATTCACTCTGAAAGTTAACAGTTTGTTTTGGTGGACATAGATTCTTTCACTTACGCTGTGTACCATATTCATTTACTCTGACTCAGTAACATCTACTGTATATTGATGATAACATCTCTGAAGAAATCTCACCAGTATTTCCTTTTTAATAATACCAAAATTATCCATCTAGACCTTATAGATGCAGAGATATTTTCTTTTTACTTTGGGCATGTATTTTTTGAGCAGAAGCCTCAGAAAGAGGCCCAGTATTTATGCCCTTTTTAACTGCTTCTCTCCATGGATATTATGTGTTAAAAGTTTGTGACGTAACTCATATTTGTTGGCCTGTATAAAACTGCCCCTGCGTCCCCTTGACATTTTACCAACATCTATATTTAAATATGTCCTTGAGTCTACTGGTCCTGGCTGGGTTTCTGTCATTATTATCTCTGTACAATCTGGCCATGCCCCAGTGTGTCTTCAAACAAACTGAATGTAGAAAAAATAAATCAGAACCTCTTTATTGTAAAAGAACTACAGACCATTTTCTTAACTGTCTTTCATCTATCAGATAAATGTGCCTTCAATCACTTTTTGGGAAAAATGATGTCAAAGCAGCTGTCTTAAATACAAACATCAGCATCTGTGTTTTTTTGGGGTTTTTTTGTTGGATGCACTTCACAGAATTAAAGGCCATTGTCTGAGTTTCAGATGATGGTGGTACTCCCCTTGCATCACAGGGCACTGACGATTCTCATAGGAGGTTTAGGAAATGCTATCATAGCTTAAGTTAGTATATAAATTGAGAAATTTGTGGACGTATCTCTTGTTATCTATCTACCTCTCAGAAAGGACCAGAAAAAATATTTGTTGGCCATTACATTGTGGCATCAGCTGCTCTGTCTTGTGGAGTACCCAAAGGTTTAGTTCTGGGTCTGCTTTTGTTTTCCTTGTTTGTGCTTTCCCTTGGCCAGATTACAATTATATGAATCACTGTGTCCCTGGCAGAGTTTTCCCAAAAGTGACAAAATGTGTTGAGTCTGTATCTTCTTGTAAGGCCAGTCTCAGAAAACCTGACTCCTGACCTCCCTGTCACCCCTGCTTGTACGACTGTTGAATACAAACTCCATTTTTTCTCAGACATCATTTATTTCTCCTAACGTAGAGTTTTGTAAGTCTTTTTTTACATGGCAAGTTGTCCCTGGATTGTCTGCAGGCTTGTTCAGACCTGATGCAAGGCTTTTTACCAAGTCCACTTAAGTTCCCACATTACAATTATACTGTCTCCCCACTGAATTCAGTATTTAGGATCACCTTTAAATTTAATTTAATCTCAAACTATGATTAAGAAAAATGACAATAAACTTACCTTGTACCTTGTATTCAAATCAGAATGCTAATGTTAGTTTAGAGTTGTGCACAGTCGGGTCTGTTCTGATATTATTGTGTAGAGGTAAATAAATCTTATCTAGTTTGAAAATGTTTAATTAGGTGAGTTTACAATACAGATTTGCATAAAACATAAGCAGTATTTTTGAAATGCCGGTAAAACACAATTGACTGCATTTCCATTGAGCGATGTTCTGCGACTTCTCTGGTGATAACATTCCAAGAAGCATGGCAATGGACTGACAATGCGCAGATCCTGTGAGGACAGTGACATCACAGCCGCACTGGTGTTCTTCTATGGTGTGTCCTTACAAAATTACACCACCAACCACTCACCTGGCACGCATACTACAGTGTTTTCTGTTGTCTTTGTGGATCAGTGTATACAAGGATCGTTTTGACAATGCTGTCATATGAACATGGATTTTTTAGGAACACTAAGGAAAGACTTCCATTTTTAGTAGGGCTGTTCTTCTCTAAACATGGCCTAAATCTGATCACAAAGTAAGTGTACAGTGTATTAGAAAACCATTCCTGCAAACTTTTTGTTAAATAGATGGCTTAAACTCATGCACAGCCTTCAGACATAGACGGTTCATGTATAATATATTCTCCTAATTTGGTTATTTATATGCAACAAAGTTGCATATTGCAACTTTAATTCAAATGTGGTCTGTTCCTGTGTAACCCTCACACACTGATGCCTGCGGGAATGTGTCTGATTAGAGCTCAGTAATGTGGTGGGGGGACAGGTGGTGGAGGTGATGGTGGGGGGTGGCGGGGGAGTCGGGGGAGTCGGGCCTTTCTGTCACTGATGCTGTATAACTTCTCTCTCAGCTGATGAGGTCTGGTCACCGTGGCTCGTCACTCAATTCACCCTGACACACACACCAACCAGGCTAATTGAGCATCACCATCCCTGTGCCCTTCCAATTACACGTTCACATCAGCGACGGAATAAATAAATCTTTGTGTGTGTGTGTGTGTGTGTGTGTGTGAGCGAGAGAGAGAGAGAGAGAGAGAGCGAGAGAGAGAGAGAGAGAGACACAGAGAGACAGAGATAAAAGGTTATGTGTGAACTGTGCCCTCGCAGATGTTGGCATGGCATACAGCGGGGCCAGTTCCCAGGTCAGTGGAAATGTGGAGTTTAGCCCTGAAAAGTCTGTGCTCTGGCTTTGATTGATTCTTATTGCTATATGAGTATGAGTAAGTGTTATAAAAAAATGGTAGTGGTAGCAGTTGTACTTCAAACACGCAGCTACCAGTCACAAAACAGACTCCTTTAACCTTTTAACACCTGGATGGACATCACTGAAACCTAGAGAAAAAAAAAAAAGATTTCTTCCAAAAGAAAAAAAGAGAATTAGCAACTTGGCAAGAAATATCCTGCAAAATGCTAAAATTTAGTGAAAAAAGCCACCAAAAACAAACACCTGAATATATTATTAGATATATATTTTTTTTAAATGTCCAGAAAACTATATTTACAATTCTTGTAATTAGATATTAGATTATTTAAGATATTTTTCTTGTATGTTTTTTTCTTTCTTTAAACATTTTTAACTCTTATTTTAAGGTAATTTTCTTGAACTTTTTATTACTGTCTTACTAATGTTCTTCCTTATTTTCAAGACTTTTCATGTAACCTCTATCCAATTTGTTGCAAATTTTTCTTGTCAAGCTGCTTGTCACCTTCTTCGAATGTTTATGAAAGAAATCAAGCCAATTTGCTCAGGTTTTAAAGAGTTTAACATGTTCACTTTTGCACTGCCCAGACTTTTAAACAATTTCTGTGACACAAATGCCCCTGACAGCATGTGCTGTGTAAATGTTAACTAACTTAGAGGGATGCAGACAGAAATGCCTTCACCCAAACAATGTGTATGTGAGTGTGTTTATCTGCATGAGATGAGTACAGCCCGAGTTTTCATCCCAGTCAGGATGCTTTAGTCTCATGCTCCATTCTGATGTGGTAAATTAGTCCCACGCACATCATCCGGCAAGCGAATCGAAGTGTTCCCAAGGTATGGTTAACTCATTCACTCTGAGAGGGATAGTGTTTCCTGCGATCGTGCTCTGAGATCTCCAAACCCGTCTTTGAAAGGTTTCCCTCTGACAGATCTCTTTCCATCAGATTTACAGATTACCCGTATCCTGGTCCAGCCTCTTCTTGGCACCATCAACAAGTACCACTAAGGAACAGCTGTGTGGGACTAGATCAATGACATCTGCCTGTTTATCGTGATGGTGTGGCTTTCATTTACTGCATGCTCTTGCCCTGTTGTTCTTTTAAATGTTGTTTGTCACGCATCCTTACCCGTGTTCTGGGACAACACGCACTGGGAGAGTCCTCAGTGCTGCTGCTTCTTTTTATAACTTGGAACTTGGCTTTTATTTTGAGTGTGTTGTAGAACAGTAATCTCTTTTCATAATGTTGTCTTTACTATTTAATAATATTACTCTTCAAAAATAATATTTAAATAGAAGGTAATGATTCTGCAGCACTGTACGCACAGAATATGCCAATAATAAAAAACAAGGTTTCACTCCACTTATTTTACACATAAAGATGAGTTTACTTGTTCCAGGGCGAGAACTCCTACTGTGGATAAATTAGCAACTGAGTGTATGTCTTCATGTACCTCTTTTATCTCTGTGAAGCACTTTGAGCTGCATTCCATGTATGAAAGGCACTATTTAAATAAAATTTATTATTATTATTATTATTATTATTATTATTATTATTATTATTATTATTATTATTATTATTATTATTATTATTGTTATTATTATTATTATGCAGGATGTTTGCATACTCTGTTTTTAAATCTGTGTTTTCCTATGAAAAGTAATGCACCAAACTTTGTTCTTTTCCCACATAATGATGAGCCAGCAATTGGTGACTTTCCCATTTATTTTGGAAGGCAGTGATCACATGACCAATGTGTTGACTGGGGTAAAAACATCAAATTTAGAAGGGAAGAAAACAGGGTTTCTTGTACCCATCCACCGCCCCTCCCTCCTACCTTATATGCGTCCTTGAGCTCCTTATATCATGTCATTAGGGCAGTATCTCAATCTCATTTTACATCCTAACCGGCAGTGTTTTAATTCGATGCCATCCAGCAGAGTATAATGCGTGTCATGCGGATGTGTTGTTAATTGATGCTGTCCATCGGCTTATCATGCTGCTGGAGCAGGTACTGTCCGTCTGTCTGGTGATGTGACTGCAAATAATTCTGTCCAGCCTTTTTTTTCAGCTGACACCTCCTCATACAGCTGCGAAAGGTGGCTTTTGGTGTCAGGATCTCAGTATTTGGGGCAACCTCGGAATGAGAATGAACTGGATACACACACAATACCTCTTAGAAAAGTCAGTTCATTTACAGTGTTGGCTCTTGGTCAAAATATACAGTATTCCTATTCTTAAGGATTGTTGTTCAGCATTCATCCTTAAATAGCAAGAAATGTAAGCACACACGACAAGGTTGCACAACAATCCTTATAACAATATCCATAAAGAAAAACCTAATCGTCCATTTCACATGACAGCAACACAAACTGTCCGTTCCATTTGACGGATATCGGAAAAAATGGGCCATGCATAATAACAAATCAATTTCCAAATTGTAACCCCAGGCTAAACCCTTGATGGAGTGCGCTACAGCTGAGATAGGTCAAACAACAACAGCAAAGCACACATCAAGCTCCAAATATAACACAGGAAATGTGCCTGATATATGTGTAAGAACAGGCTGTGATATATGTTCATCTAGTGAGAATGAATGCTAAACAGCATTCTGATGCTGGGAGAGCAAGGAAAGGTCAGTTGGGGGCAATTTATAGTAGGAGTAAGCCTTTTACTCTGCTTTTGCTCTAAGTATGAGTCATTCATAAGGTCAGCGTGTGTGCATTTTCATCACATTGTATATGAAAATAGAGCCTGCATCAAAGAAAGAAAGGTAAGTCAATCCGCCCTCTGTGGCAGGACAGCTTGCCAAAAGTGTAAGGCAGCGGTGATAACCTCTATCTGTTTATCACAGGGAGGCTGGGAAGAATATCGAAGGTTCAGTAAACATGTCAAAATGTCAGATATGAGCTCACGCCAACACGATCCAGAGCATCGAGCTCTGTGCGTGCAATAATTGGCCTTGTGATAGTGAGCACTTATGATGTGTGTAACTGAATGCTCATGCCATTGTGAACCGCACGCCACAATGCATAAATCATGTTTTGTCAACACAGTGTGGGGAGAGGGGGTCAGGGGTTACGCTAACTAATAGGCAGATGGGGAGTGATGTAGCGCGATGTGAAAGCAAACATAAGGACGGAGTGATTGCAAGGAGGGAAACTGAGAATAATTGCAAGCTCAGGCCGAAAGTGCTGTGTCGGTTCATTAAGGCAGAGAGATGCAGACGCTCTTGTCTGTTTGGCTTTAAACGCTGTCATCTTCTAATGGGGATTACCTCTTTTTCTCTGTTTCTCTTGCCGGCCGTGTCGGCAGCTTTTTTTTTTTGTGCTTGCCTCAGCAGAAACCAAACCATGAAGGGACGAAACAAAAAACATGAGGACAGAGGGAGAGAAACTAGCTGCTTTTTGAGAGCTGAGTGAACGAAGAAGAACTCTGGCTTATAAGCATTTATTATTATCCCCACATTCTGACCTTTCATTAACAGTGGTTAAAGTGCAATCACACTTTATTAACCCACTAAGACCTTAAGCAACATCACTTTTCTTGTGCTACTTTCAGATGCCTTTCAAGTATTTAACCCTTTGAAATATGAATACACAACAGTTTTTTTGTGCTGCATTCAGACACCTTTTCAAAGCTGTTTTACCCTTTAAAACCAAAGCAGTTTTGTTTGATTTCTTTCAGAGACATGGGAGAAAAGGCAGTGAGCAGCTTCGCAAAAAATGTCCCTGAAGTTGCAAGAAATTAGTAAAGGGTGCCAAGAAAAAAAGAGGGAAAAAAGAAGTTATTATTCAAAAGGAAAATGATGATAATAATAATAATAATAATAATAATAATAATAATAATAATAATAATAATAATTATTATTATTATTATTATTATTATTATTATTATTATTATTATTATAACAATACATTACAAATAAAATAATCCATGAACTATGTTTATAATTATTATAATTACATATTTCCTTTACATATTTGTACTCTTCGCATTTCTTTCTACATGTTTTTTCTCAGTTTTAATAACTTTTTTGGGTTATACTTTTTTTTTTTTTCTTATTTTCTTATAACTTTTCAATAACTTATTGCCAGTTTTCATGTCATGTCTTGTCAAGTCGCTCTGTTCCAGGGGCTGGGCGTGGCTTCTGGGTGCTGGAGCTCACTTCCTCACCTGCTCCTCATCAGTGATCAACCTTCTGCAGCATATAGACTGTGGCTTCTCTCCTGTTTGGTGCCAGATTGTCTTTCCACCTTACCTGTGGTATATTGGCCAACTCTCATGAGTACTTTTTCCTGTGTTTCTAGAGACCGCTACAACTTTGAAATTTTTGCACTTATTGTATTGCTATGCTTGTTTCAGTACCTGCGGCCTTAGAGCTCCAGCGCATCGCTGCCCAGCCCCCACAGCCTTTGTGAACCTCGTCGCTCACTTGCATGGATCTGCACCGCTTCACCAGCCCCACCATTCCCTCCTGCTTCTCCAGCCCTCACCACCCACCTCGCCGCTCCATTTCTCCAAGCCACTCCAGCCTCCTCTGCCATCTCAGTCACTGGACTCATTCCTTCAATACCATTTCCTTCATTCATTCCCTATGCACATTAAAATCATTGTTATATGATTTTAACCCCTTGTCTGTGTTTGCTCTTGGGTCCTCCTCTTGTTTGCGCTACCCGGTACCACAACACAAACCAATTTGCTCAGGTTTCAAAGGGTTAAACTGTGAGCAAATTGCCGAGATTTCCTCAAAACATGAGGAAAAAAAGCAATAAGCAAGTTGGTACATGTTCCATAAACTGTAAGAAATTACTAGATTTAGAAAAATATATATATTTTTTAAAGCAAGGGAGGAATATCTGGGGAAAACAAATGTTTTGTGAAAGAAGAGAACGCTAGGGAAAAAATATTCATAATTATCAAATGTACATATTTAAAGTAGTTATTGAAATAATTAAAAGCTTTGTGCTTTTTTTGCTTTTTTGTTTGTTTTTTGTTTTGACTAATTTCAAGAATGATTTAATTCATTTTATTGTTCTTTTTACTAGTTTCTTGCTAATTTTTGGGTCATTTCTTCTGTTGTTGCTCATATCATTCATCCTGTGTTTTTATAAGAAATCAAGCTCATTTGCTCAGGTTTCAAAGGCTTAATGGTGGTTTTATTAATTAATTTTCTGCAACACAACAAAAGAAAAATTGTTTTCGAACTTCATTTGTTTTATGCAATGAATCTCATTTTCACTGTTTCCTGGCAACACATTCATTAAGATGAAAAGGGCTGAAATCCACGTTAGGTCACAAGGTATTTCCCTAATGAGGTACAGTGGTTTATATCTGGTGGAGGTTCATGCGAGCGTGTGTGTTTTGTGTATAGCCACAAATGGTAACATCGCCTTTGTCTTTGACAGCTTCTACCATTTCAGGCTGCTCATTAAAATGACAAAATGTGCAGCACAAAAAAATTGATTATCACTGCTTTTGTTTGCGTGTTATGTCCGTGTTGGTGGAGAGAATCGGTTTGTTACAAGAGCTTGTGTCTCTGCACCACAGCTCCAGTAATTGAAGTGGATAAACTGTCAGCGTGTGCACTGGAACACAATACAGTGATAGAAAGTGTCCCTCGCTGAGGCTACACACACACACACACACACACACACACACACACACACACACACGTACCTAACAGAAACACAAAGACAGTCTCGATGCTGTGACTGAGCACTGTGGGAGGTTTTATGAGAGGCAAACTCACTTTTGAGCTTTCTCCCCCGAGCTGGTGCAAAGCCCGTGATTGCTCCATTCGTCTTATTTACTGTACATCAGCCTTATTCACTCTGCTCACTAAACAGTCCTAAAGTGAGTAACTGTGCCCATAATTCATAGCCAGTGCCGCTTTCAAAAACCTGGGAAATTCTCTTACAGTGCCTTACCTGATGAAGACAGAGACGAAAGAAAAAGTAAAGGAAAAAAAAAGGAGGAAAAAAGGGAGATTAAAAACAGGGAAAAAGCAAATGGTGGAAAAAATGCTTTACAAACACATGGCATTACAAAGTGAAAAAAACAAAAAACAACACTCATCACAACTTGTCAAATATTGGTAAGTGTCATTCACATCTACACATTACATGCTAAATATTGAATATTGTAACCTACAGTCTAATCATGTGCACATGCACACCCACTCTCGAAAGATCAAAACATCTTGATCTTTTTGTTGTCTGTTGCTGACCCCATTGTATATTGCTTGTATCAAAGAATAGTAATTTATTATATTACTTGTAATTTATTGTATTATCTTCGTGAAGTATGTCTAAAAGCTGATTTTGTTTTTTCTTACCTCTCCAGCACCTTTTTTTCTGTATTTTATTTTATTTTTTACCTATTTTTGTTCACTATTTTAATGGTGTGAAATAAAATTAATTGAGATCTCAGTTTCAGCATTTTCTGCTTGTTAGATGTATATTGATCTTTTCAAAATAAATGCAAAACATCAGTCACACACATCATATTTACATTGATTTCCTTGTGCAACAAAAGCATGTAGTTAAGTTAAGAAAAAGAAAGTTTAGGAAAGAAAACACAAAAAACTCACTGTCTCAACATTCGTATGAGGAACAGCAGGCCCCCAGCTGAAGGTCCAGTTTGTTGGACCCATCAACTGCCCCTGTTGCTGGCCATGTGGACTTTCCAGATCCTTATAGTGCGTCATTAACAGCAGCATTTTTAACTGACGCTGCCCAACGGTGTACCATACTGCCACAAAAGGTGGCCTCATACCCTACAGAAACTTAGGAAGGCTAAATTCCAGAACAAGATCCCGGTTAACGTTTACAGAGGAGCTGGTTCGTGTACTGCCAAGGACAGGAAGGCTCTACAGCAGGTGATTAAAACTGCCCAGAACAACACTGGTTCCCATCTACAGAGCATCAGTGACCTCAGTGAAGTGAGGTGTCTGCACAGAGCCCAAAGGATACTGAAAGACAGCAGCTACCCCAGCCACAGTCTGTTCACCCTGCTGCCATCTAGAAAAAGATACAGAAGTTTCTGCTGCAGAACCACCAGACTACAGAGCAGCTTCTTTCCCCAGGCTGTGAGACTCCTCAACTCCTCCTTTGACGTCAAAAAGATGTAGCTAGATTTAAGATCAACTTTAAACTTTTAAACTTTTTTGAAAATGTTGCTACATTGCACATTATTATTGTTTATGATTTATTGCTATCTAACAAATATGACGTATAATATCATTTAATATGGATAAGAATGACCATCAGATTCAAAACTCAACACAAATATTATCTCTCTTAACCCCCTATTTCACTACAAACATTATGTTGATTAGACCATGCCCCTTTCCCCACAATCAACATAATTTTCCGTCAATATCTTTGGAGAAACTCTCCACAGATACATGTATTATATACCGATGAACAGTGAAGATCAGGGGCTTTCAAAAATTACATTATTTATGAGTTGAAATAAAAATATTGAAAACAATGAGTCGGAGAGTTAGTACCAGGTAGTTGCATCAACTACCTGATTTGAAGTAGTGGAGTACATGCTGAAGTTGAGCGGTGTATGGAACACAGGACATTGGAGGATTGAGCAATCAATATAGACAACAGGTTTAATGCTCTTGATCTGTAACTTACGCTACAAAAGACTCTAGACAACTTTTAATGAGATTCTATATGTCAAAGTTTTTATCATATCTCCAAAACTGGTATGAAAAATGTTATAACTTAAGGGGCTGCAAAAAAACCCCAACATTTTACTTTAGACTCAACTGTATTGAATATGTTTATGACAAATATAACTACTAAACCAAATATAAGAATAATATGTGAGTTAAAAAAAATGTAGTTTGAATGGATTTCAACTGCACATCTTTTGCACTTAGTGTAAACAAACTGTTACATACAAACTGCTGTGTATTTTATCAATCAATCAATCAAATCTTTATTTGTATGGCACTTTTCATACAAAGAGTAACACAAAGTGCCTAACAGAGATTAAAAACAATAACAGAAATGAAAAACATCAAAGAAAATCAAGAAAAATACAGACATCCTGACCCTCCCACCCCCACATATACGTACGCAACAAAACACACACATTCATGTAGATATTCCCACACATATTCGCAAAGGCACCTGAACACTCCCCTCACCACCAACACACACGCACACATACACCAACACACACCAGCTGTTACTAAAGAGACATGGCTAGAGAGACATGGCTAGAGAGACATGGCTAGGCACTGAGACCTGAGGCGAGGGAGAAGCTACCTTTGGGGGCCAACCTCACTGAGAGAGGTCACGGTCTAGCACCGCCAGGGCGCCGCCACAGAGACCATCCCAACCCGGGCAGACAGGAGTGCCCACACCAAGATGCCGAGCCCTCTAGCCACCCGGGCCGAAACAGTCCACGGTACAGCACCCCCAATGGTGGACCAGAGACAACTCCCAGTCCGGTAGGCCCCGATGAGGAAACACTGGAGCTAAAAACTAACACAATAAAATAAGGTAAAGAACATAAAAGCTAAGAACGTAAGGGACTAAAACAGTAAAATAAGACAAAGAATACAAGTGCACAGTAAAATAGTTTAAAGATTATAACCACTAATTAATAAATAAATAAATAAATAAATAAATGGGAGACTAAAACAGTGGAATAAGATAAAATAAAAAAGTAGAATAAATAAATAAATAGTTAGTTAGTTAGTTAGTTAGTTAGTTAAAAGCCTGATTGAAAAGATGGGTCTTGAGCCTCTTTTTAAAAACCTCAACACTGTCTGTGATCCTGAGGTTCTCCGGCAGGCTGTTCCACAGACGGGGGCCATAGTAACTGAAAGCCGCCTCCCCATGTCTTTTAGAGCTTGTGGTATGGTTAAAAGGCCAGTGCCAGAGGACCTCAGGGTCCGCGAGGGTTGATAAGGTAAAAGCAGCTCAGTTAGGTAAGAAGGCCCAAGACATTTGAGACCCTTAAAAACAAGTAAAAGAACCTTAAAATCAATCCTGAAGCGCACCGGGAGCCAATGAAGCGATTTTAAAACCGGTGTAATGTGCTCCCGCCCTCTGGTCCTCGTCAGCACTCGTGCGGCTGAGTTTTGCAATAGTTGTAAATTGGAAATGCTGTTTTTGGGAAGACCAGAGAGCAGGGCATTACAATAATCTAGACGACAAGAGATAAAAGCATGCATTAGTACCTCCATGCTGGCCTGAGAGAGAAACGGGCGGACTCTGGCTATATTCTTTAGATGATAAAAAACAATTTTTGTTGTGTTTTTGATGTGTGGGATAAAAGTAAGCTCAGAGTCAAAAATCACACCCAGATTTGTTACAGATTGTGATGTTCTAAAAGCCTGTAACTTTGGTAAAAGTTTCTCTTTCTGGCCTTCAGGACCGATGACTAAAACCTAAATCTGCACCGCCATAAAGCCATCCATGACTTTATGTCTGAAATGCAGTTAAAAAGGGCATCAATAGGCCCTGTGTCATCAGGAGACACAGCGATGTACACTTGAGTATCGTCAGCATAACTATGAAAGCTGATGCCATGACTCCTGATGACGTCCCCAAGGGGAAGCATGTACAGATTAAAAAGAGTTGGGCCTAAACTTGACCCTTGGGGAACCCCACACTTTATCTCATGGATTCCTGAGGAACATGTATCCATACTTACAAAGAAGTGTCGATCTGTGAGGTAGGAGTCAAACCAGTTCAGAACAGTACCAGAGAGGCCGACCAGGTTCCTGAGTCTATTTAATAAAATGTGATGGTCTACTGTATCGAAGGCGGCGGTTAGATCCAGTAGTACCAAGACAGTGAGTTTATGGTTATCTAAGTTGAGCCTGATGTCATTTAAAATCTTTACAAGGGCCGTCTCAGTACTGTGATTCATCCTAAAACCAGACTGACACCTCTCTAAAATGTTATTTGTGATTAAAAAGTCATTTACTTGGTTAAACACAAGTTTTTCCAAGATTTTACTTAAAAATGGTAATTTGGATACAGGCCGATAATTATTAAAAATGTTGGGATCTAAATTGCTCTTCTTCAGGAGGGGCTTCACCACCGCCGTTTTAAAGGAGGTGGGGAAGACACCCGTCTGAAGAGAGCAATTCACCATGTATAACAATTGTTCCTCAAAGAATGCTTGAAACGTTTTAAAAAATGGAGTGGGAATTGGGTCTAAGAGGCAGGTTGTGGGCTTTACTTCACAGAAAGAGAAAACTCGACCAAGTGTCCTCGCATCTACCAGGGCAAAACTCTCCAGTGTTTCCTCCGGTAAAATCAATGATCTCGGTGAGTCAACACTTAAAATCTGATGCGGTAAAAGACTCGATCTGATGTCATTGATTTTACTTCTGAAGTGGTCTGCAAAATCCTCACAAAGGGCGTCACTTGGTATCTTGGAGGGTCTATTAAAATTTGTTTGTTAAAAGGTCGATTGTGGAGAAGAGGAATTTCGGGTTGGTTTTATTGTCGTTGATTAATTTTTGAAAGTGAGAAATTCTTGCCTGTTTGACTGTGTTATTGTAGGTTTTGAGGTGTTCACGGAATATTTCGTAGTGAACTGTTAACTTTGACTTTCGCCATCTCCTCTCAGACTTATTTTAGACTTATTGTAGGAGCTGAGCTGGAAATTCACAGAATAATTAATTGTCAAAAAATGAAGAATGAAAAGTGTGTGAAATGTGCCAAACAGTCCTTAAGGGTTAAAACTGAGATAAGATATTAAGATTACATCAAGATAATAATAATCCCTGGTTGGGATTTGCAGCTTTGAATTCAGTTTGGAAGATGCTATGAAAATACAGTCTTTTTGCCTGAATTAAGATAAACAGATCAAATTCCTAAACATCACCTGGATACTAGTTTACTGGCGTCACTTCTGTTTTACTTATTCTTTTCTTCCAGGGGTCATCACTGGGAATGACCCCAGTGATGACCCCTGCCCACTTGAGACATCACAAGTGCTGATTATTCTAAGGTAGTGTGACATCAAGTCCTAAAGGCTCAACTAATTGTACATTTGGTCACATGGTTTTAAAGTCCATATGTTATAATGCTTTGCTTAGCAAAAGTTGAACTTTGAACTAAATGCTTGTCAGCATGCAAACATTCCAGCCTGTGTCATTCCAAAGTCGTGATTTTGTTGTAAAGAGCGACGCCAAAACCTGCCTGTATGACACGCTGCTGGGTGGCATCAGCTGAGAATGCGGTCAGATATGGACAGGCAGCGTCGGTTAAGAGCACTTCCTGTCTCATCTGCATGATACACCACTGGATAGCATCAGGTTAAAACACTGCCGGTAGCAACATAACATAATATGAGGAGCTTATAGAACAGGTGGGAGGAGCAGTGGATGGGTCCGACAACCCAGACTTTCACCCAGGAGTTGGGTGTTAACTTCCTGTCTCAAAGTGACGTGTTTCTTTTTGTTTTTTGTTTTTCTTTTTCTAAATCTTACTCTGTTCCTCCTCCCCCTAATCCTTATCACCCATGCCGCCATGTGCTTTCGTTGACATCCCTGCATTAGTAGCGACATCCCAGACTTCCAATAGCAAACACTAAGGGATACCTAGAGCATAACATGTGGACACAGAAGGATACCTATTGCGTAACATGTAGACATGGAAATTACTGCAAAGCGGCAATATGTGAGGGCATGGGATGAGAACGCTAACACGCTGATGCTCAGCAAGTGTAATGTTAACCAGGTTCTTAGGTTCTAAGATTAGCTACTTAGCAGAACTACAACTGAGGCTGATCAGAATACCAAACCAAAGTCTTTGTCATTAGGGGCAGCTTTGGCTCAGAGGCAGAGCAGGTAGTTTTCTAATCAGAAGGTCAGCGGTTTGATCCCTGGCTCCTTAAGTTAACATGTCGAAGTATACTTGGGCAAGACACTGAACCCCAAATTGCTCCCAATGCTGCACCAATCAAAGTGTGCAGTCTAGAAGTGCTTTGAGTGGTCGTAAGACTAGAAAGGTGCTATACAAGTGCAGTCCATTTACCATTTAAAAGGTTGAACCTGTCATGGGGCTAATCAGCAAATTTATTAGAAACTATCCATCCAATTGATGTTAAAACCTTTTGCTCTGAAACATCACATTTTGGGGATTTTTTGTTTTGTTTTAATATGTAAATGTTACTATTTTAAAATAATAGGCAAGTTTGAAGTTTTGCCAAGTTAGCTGTGATAAATGTAAGGTGAGGCAATCGACAAACTCAGACATATTTATCCTCTGGGTACTATGAATATCCACATTTTTTGATGATCCTACATTTAACCGAGATATTTAACCAACTGCCCGGCCGAAATTGCCTTCCCTAGAGTCCTGCTGCCACCTAACAAAAGCAAAGACGAAAAAAGGAAAAAGACGAGGGACCAAAAGAGCACGAGTCTATCAAAGGAGACTGAGGACGACGGACAGCAGCACTACAAAACAAGAGGTACAAAAACAGAGGTGTGGAGATAGAAAGTGTTTCTTTCGCTGGCACATTCCTCATTTCCTTCCTTCATCTCTGTTCCTGCACCCGCTGTGTTCTCTCAGGCTCCCTCTGTCTCCATATTCACTCTCTCTCTCCTTTCTTTCACTTCAAAGACGGGCTGGAATTACTGGCTGGGACAGACGGTCTTACAACTCATTCATAATGAATGAAGGCCCAGTTTAATGACTCTGTCCACTCAGAGACACCCCCTCTTCGCTCTGCTCCTCCTCCTCTTCTACCTCCGCACCCAGGCTGAACGTAGGCTAATGATGTCACCTCTGACTCCCGGGGGGGGACACAGATAAGCCCGCTCCTCTGTTTGCTTTAATTATACATATGATAAATGCCTCCGTCCAGCTGATAGATAATTAGACGGATGCCATTGACTGCCCGCTACTCTAAATCATAAACAAGAGAGCAACAGCGAAAGGGAGAATGACAAGAGAGAGAGAAAAAGGCTGGCTGTGGAAGACATGAGGAAAAGAAAAATAGAAAAGGAGAAGGAATCTGTCAGTCAGAGTGCAGCAGATTGACAGATGAGGGGGGAAAAAAAGAGGGAAAAAAGCAGAACGAGGTGGAGAGAGCAAATCTATCACTTTAATGACCGAGTGCAGCCTTCTCTGTTCTTTAGAGGACGATCGGCATGGTGACCTGCCTGCTGTTAGCGTTAGCTCCCAGTGACAGATGAGCCATCGGGATGAATAGCGCTGACAGCAGTCTAAGCGCTAATTTCGCCCCAGCAGACAACAGTACAGTATGGTGCTGACTGCGGCAGTCAATCTGCAGGATTTTTATGACTTCTGTGAAAAATGGCCTTTGTGCTTGCTCTACATGGCACATGAAAAATTCAATAGCGAACAAAGTGCTCTGTTGATTACCTCCTAGTTGCAGGGGCTGTGAATTTGTTGTATTTTTTTGTGTGAATTTTGGAGATATTCTGTACTGACATCAGGAACTGAGGCCCTGTGTGACCATTTTTAATTTCTTGGGTTAGGTTTAAAGTGTGAAAAAGCGAATAACAAATGCTTTTCTTTTGCAGAACATATATTATTCTTGATCCTACTTACCTTTGATCTACATTTTTTCAACTTAATTGACAACCACATATATATTTGCACATGTTATGAAGCTGATAATTTCAAACTTAAAATGTTATTATTGCTGTTGTCAATGTCTGGTTGTGTTTAGGCAAAAAAAAAAAAAAACAAAACAAAAAAAAAACAATCCATTTGGTTTACATTGGGGAAATATTTTGTTTTAATAAAAAAAAACAAGATAAAATATAATAATAATAATAATAATAATAATAATAATAATAATAATAATAATAATAATAATCATAATAATAATATTGTCATTGTTTAAAATCTGAGTAAAATTAAAAGAAAAGGACAAATAATGCAGGATGCATAATGTCCATATAAAATAATCAAATAGAAAAAAAACAACAAAAGCAATCAAACCACAAATAAAAGGGAATAAAATAAGTAAAACATGAATAGTATAGGATAAATAAAAAAATAAACAAAAGGAAATAATCCCAGTTTTGGGGGCGCAAAAAAGACTAGAAAAGCAGTGATGTCTTGATCAAAAATAACTGCTTTTTCATGTCTCCATCCCCGCTGGGAACACAATGACGGGCTGCATTGGTTCAGTTAAGGGCTGTGCACTTGGTATTTTTCTTTTTTTTTAATTAATTTTTTAAAATGGGATGAAGGCATACTCTGCCTGATCAGTTTTGTTTACATGTTAATGTGACTGGCCTGCCTTTTTTTCCATCCAGCTTCAGTTTGAAATTCTTTCAACAGAATACGTCTGCATAGTGGAATATAAACTATAATCCTACTTAACTTCTGTGCATATTTTTGGAAACAGCATGTAAGCCTCCAGCCTCTGAGTAAGTGTTTCCCATGGCATTAGCTGACTGCCAAGTGGGTGTTGTTTGCTAAGAGAAGTGCTGTTGACTTCTGTGATGCACTGCTGAAGGGAAATGTCATATTGTTGCTTGTGAACGTTGATGCAGTGTTGCTTTTTCCTTTTCATCAGGCTCACTGCTGTTAAAGTCTAGGTAAAGCAAAATGAGTGATTTCTTTCTAAACACATTATGTGAAAAGACTTGTCAAGTTTTTCACCATTTCTGTGTCCTGTCCTTTTCTGTGTTTTTTCTTTTATCAAAATCCACAAAATATTTATATGCTTCTGTAAGTCTGTTAAAATATATATATATTAGAAAAAAAAAATATCATGGCATCCACCCATCACTGCAGCTTTCATAAACTATAAAAATAATGAAGGTAGCGACTGTTATGTTACCCACTGGGGGTAAGCCTTGATAAAATGTAAATGGGTGAATTTAATACAATTATACAACCACAGAATAGGAAACAATTTAGCCTAATTTACAGCATGATTCCCATAACAATGTTAATTTTCAATAGTGTGATTTCAGCACTTTACTAAATGATCATTAGTTGTACAAACATGAATGCAGTTACCTGAGCTAATGCCGCAGCTCCACTTGAAACGCATTTTTGTGTAATCTTGATTTATCATCATTTGCGTGCATTCACCACTGTGAGCTCCTATGATGACTTGATTTGGATTGTCCCATGGCCCAGGTGCTGCTAAATGAGGTTACACAGCTGGTTGTTTCAGAGGTCTCAGTGAAGAGGCTCAGCCTGTAGAGGAGGCCACATCAGAGGAATGCTAATTGACTGATTGGACTCCTTAAAGAGGGTCTCCATCATCAAAGACAGCAGGTCAGAGACCACTTTGGAACTGATGGAAAAGAAGAGACATCTGATTTTTGTTTCATAGCTGGTCTTTATTGTCATGTGATGGCACGCCACTCCTCTGAGGCCATTCTATAGTGGCTGTGTGTTTATGTTTTTCTTGTTGAAGCTGTACCAGGATGTTTGGACACCATCCACGAAGTATGGCTGCCAAAGTCTGTAGTCACACATAAAGCATCAGAGTGGTATGGAAGCCCACTTCTGCCAGGAAAAGAAAAACATAATAAAATCATGAATGACAAAATTATTCTTTCATAGACTCAAAAAAACTAAGCATAATTATGTGGTTTAAAATTGTGACATTCTGAATCAATGCTATGAAATGGTGAATTAAAATGATTAAATAGTAGGTCAACATTTTGAGATTTATAGCTGTATATTTGGAAGGGGCTGAGTGGATCAATATGCTGTGTGCAGCTGTACATTGAAATGCCTCAAATTTGTGGTTAAATTGTTGTGATTGGACAATTGCAAGGTCATGCAGAATTCAAGAGGATTGCTTGGATTTGCGTTGATTGTTGCAATTGCAACATTGTGAAATCCTGGAGGGACATGGAGGTAGTAATAACAATAATGAAAATAATAATAATAATAATAATGATGATAATGTATTTTTTAATGGGGGGCTTTCAGGACACTCAAGGTCACCTTACAGAGAAAACAAAATAAAAATATCAAAACAAAATATCAGGAAATAAGTAAAACAATATACAGTAAGAAGTTAAAAAATAAGTCAAAGTTTAACAATGATCTTCACACAGAAGAAGCAAGTCTAAAAGTACATGATGCTGTGAGCAAAAAGACATACATTTAACTAAAAGATTCTGCTTTCAAAGAGCCGAAATAAAAGGATAATAATTAGAAATTAATTTAACCTGCTAACAACATGTTAGTCTGAAATAGTTAAGCCACATCCATAAAACAAATCCCGGATGCTGTTTACTCGAAGCACAGTCTCTGTTTCTGCCACTGACTGTAAAAATAATGGACATAGCTACATGATGTCACCCAGTGGTTTGTGGACTGCCTTGTTGAAGCCTTTGGCATTTTGGTTGTCGCCATCTTGGTTTTTGGGAACCAGAGGTGACCGTATTTGAATGAGAGGTTGGAGCTGTAGGGGAGGGGTGAATCTAACTGAGAAGAAAAGGACACTATTTGCAGACAGCCTGTCACTCAAGTGGCCCCGCCCTTAAAGATGCATAACTCTAAGCCTTAATAAAATATAATATATATGGATAAGTTGTATAAAAATGAGCTAAAAGACGATTTTTTTTTTTTTTTTGTACTGGGCTGTAAACATGTTTATTTCTGTTGTAAAGCTGAGTATTTTGACATGGGGATCTATAGAGATTGACTTTGTTTTGAAGTGTCCACTAGATGAACTGCTCTTTTTGGTACTTTTTGCCACTTCTGCAGTGGATTCATTTTTTTTTTAGTAAACTTAAGTCTCTGCCTAAATGCATTTAATTTGCCTCTAGATGTCAGCTTTCTCTAAGATCTTGATATTGTATTGTTATCAGTTCCTGTTTATTCTTCTCATGTCTGAACTGTATAAATTTGTTGTTTATTAAGTTGATATTTGAGATTGTGTGTGTGTATCTTGGAGAGGATCCGGACTGTCTATATGAATGCATTTGTTGTTTTTCCTTTACCACCAGGAATGTAACTCCTTTAAATATATGCCACGGCTTTAAAGAATCATGGTAACTTGACAGAGCTTTGAAGCAGGAATTCAAAACTTTGACCCACATAGCATCTCCCCCTACACAGCCATCGAAAAGTGCTTTCAGATATCAGTCTCTCGGCAAAACAAATCAACAGCCATACAAGGAGTGACACACAGCTGCACAACAAAACCAAACAATCAGTCTCTATTTTGGTCTGCGGGTGCAGCCGACTCCGAGATTGATTTTGAACAACATCTGAGCTGGTTACAAACGACCTTTCCTCTCCACTTCTCTGCTCATGATACACGCCGTCATCAGGTAGGCCCCTCTGACCCTCCGAGAGCCCATATCCTTTTGAACACAGAGCCTGATTACCCTCGAGAACACAAACACACACACACACACGATGTAGCCTTGGGGGAAATGAGAATGAGCGGCAGATCACTCTGTCTTGTCCTCTGGTCTGGGACAGGTGTGCTCTTTCGCCAAATCCCACCTGGGACATTCACTGTGGCTGATAAGGGGCAATAGTGTGTGAGTGTGTGTGTCTGTGTGTATGTGTAGTTGAGGCTCAATGTGACACCTCCCCAAATGACTTTGAAACAATGTTTTGTTGGATCTCCAGGGAATTGAATGGTGGATGTATGAAAGTTATGGTGTATATGACCCTCATATGATGTCGGCAGTATCAGATATGATTGGTATGCCACTGACGATGAAAGTTTCAATGACAAAAAAGTTGGCAAATTTTGACTTTTCTGTTCGGTTATTTCATTTCCTTTTTCTGTTTTTTTAAAACTTTTTTTTTTATATTTGTGTTTTTTTTTTTACAAATTTACATAGTGCAAATACACAATGCATACCTACTTTCACATGACAATTACATACGTTTGAGACAGGACCAAGTGGGCGAGACAGACTGCACGAGACCACAGGGCAGCAGGGCACAAGCAGGGCAAGGCTAGACAGAAAAGACAGGACCAAATGGACAAGACAGAGGAAGAAATATTGGGCTGTTGGGACAAGCCACACATAATGATTTCTTGTAGCTTTCTTACTTGTTTGGTCATCTTTTCTGAGATGTTTTAGTTATACATTGTCTTTACATATTCCTTTACTTCTTACATAAATGCTTTATAACAAAACCATCATTTCCTTTTGTACAACATGTACCTGCCATGTGCTCCTAGCTCACAATGTAATTTTGCAGTTTCTTTCCAATTTTTGATTGTAACCTTGCCACTGATAGAGATTAAACCAACACTTTTTGGCATAGAGTGTGCACCCTGGCCCCGCTCTGCCAAGACGTTCTCCAACCCATATGACCACACAAGGCTTTTGTTCCTACTCTGGACTGTTTAAAAATGGACATACTGTAGAAACTATGATATTAACCATTGGTTTGTGAACTTCTGTTTTTGTAGCCTGTATATCAGCATTTTGACCAGCGCCATCATGTTTTTTTGGAGCAAGAAATGACCATATTTGGATGTTGAAATACGTCACAGAGACCAAAACGGTTTTATATATATATAGTCAGGACCGAAAATTGAAAAAGCCCCTTAGAAAACAACATGGTAGGCTATTTTGAGGAAAAGCATTTTAAGCATTGTTTCTATATGATTTTTTAGTGCTGAATCCATTTCTGCCGGTTGCCCAGCTGTAAAAGTTACCGTTTAGTCATAATTATTGATTAATTAGCATAATTATTGATTAATATTTAAAGTTAGAAATTGCTATCAATTTCCTATTTGTTAATATTATATATATGATTGTTTGGTATCATTGTAAAGGGTACCTTCTAGCCTTTAATTTAAGCCCATATTTGTATCTTTCTGACAAACACAGAGGTCACATGACCTCTTTAAACCATATATTACACACATTTTCCCACAATTTTCGCATAAACTATATAGTTTCTTTTATCCCTGTGGGATCAAGGGATATCAAGGACCCAAAAGCCAACAATCTCAATACTAAATAGACTTTGAGGATTCAGGAAATGTATGATATTTCTTTGTGAGAGGTTATTGTGAGCCTTAAAATAGCAGTAACCGGCTCAGGCCCATTCACCTCCATTCATTCTTTGCACCAGCATTATGTAAACAAAAAAACCCACACCAATTGTTTAGATGTAATGATATTATTACTAATACTAATGTAATGATAATCAAAGGCCAGGTAGACATTTTTCATCCTTTTAATCAGTAAAATTCACTGAACATGGTAACTAATTACAAATATAAATAGTAATGATTAAATCAAAACAGCATTACAGGGTCTTTGTGATCATATTTTTTTCTCTTTCAGTGCATTACATATTCATGCAAACGTCACTTGACTTTCGGCACTGACAAGATGCAGTGCATGGGTTTGGCTTACAGCCGCATCGGGCTGTCTTGCATCCAGTTGTGCAGCCACAGGTCACTAGCTCCTCACAGGCATCTGGAACTGCAGGCAACGACATGAGTTCAGGAACAAGCATGTTGTTCTCCATTTTCCATCCCATATTTTCAGGGGTGGCACGGTACTGCAAGTGGGCCTGCCGCCAAACCAAAGTCTGGAAGTGAACACGCTGGATGTGAAATTTCAGAGCATCTCTGGTGGGTGGCAGTCTCTCTATGGTCATGCCTTTGACAAACATGCCCAAGCAGGACTTCATTGATGTTGTTTGTGTTGTTTGCACCATATAATTTACAGAAAAACATTTCTGCATCCATGATGGTGGAGTCACTAAGCTCAGGACCTTCACCAAGCCCCTTGAGTAGATGGCTGTGCTGTCTAAACACATTCCAGCAGGTCTTCTTTGTGTGTCCTGAAATGTATGATGTCGAGCTGGAAGTAGCTCAAGAACCTCTTCTTCCATCTGCAGCTTTTCCACAACTGCATGAATGGGGATGTACTTTCTGTCCTTTGCTGTCCCTGCTTTCATCCAGATTTGTTGGCATGGCATTCTGTGGAAGTAGGCGATCAGCAGAATCAAGACATCGGTGTCTCTTGCAGACACAACAATGGTTTCTGCTCTGCTTCTAATGCAGTGAAGAACAATTCCTGTATCTGCTTCTTCATGTTTAGCTTCCAAGCTGTCTGTGTCAAAGTTTGGGTCAGTAGCTTCGACCCTCTCTTCATCGCTGAAACCACCTGTGGCAACTATGGTTTTGTTTGCTGGTGCCCTCAGAATCAGCTGTTGGGAGAGAAAGCGAGCCATGTCTGCCTTGTTGTCTTGGTGAGCAATGAAGTTGCAGGAAGCGGTAAATCTCTGTTTGTAATTGGTCATCTGATTGCCACTGAGCCTTTCCCACGCCATGTTTTGTCTCCTGACAGATGAGACATTCTTCTAGAGCTAGAGAGTGGCCAGTCTCCTTCAGAGTGCCAGCAGCTTCCATGATCACGCTGAAACAGAAATTATACTACTTATTTAGCCAGCTTGTTAATGTGGTTTATTAAAATGTCCATCAATCCTGGAATGGAACTAGTAGGACTAATAACTAATTAATAGTTGTTATTACTACCTATTAATAACTACCACTGCCACATGCTCACGGGTATAGCCTGCTAGCTGGGCTATAGTTAGCTAAAAATCTATTATTACAGTATTACATCATTGACTTGTAAACAATAAACACAAAGGTAATTTAATATAGATAAATATTAAATATTAGTTACATAAAGAACAAAGTTGAATGAACTTGGGTTGGTAAATAGAAACTAGCTTAAATCTATGGATAATCTAGCTAGCTATCTTTAATCTATGGAATTCACTGATTTCAAATAACTTCATTGATTTACATAAACACATTCATCAAATAAAAAACAAGTGTTAGTTACCTTAGATGGATACCAACAAAGTAATGAAAGCTGTCAGCATGCGTGTTGGCCTCTTGTCTGCAGTAACTCCCTAGTCGGGTTCCAGGCTCACAGTAATCCCCCAGATTGTAATAATATGGTGATGTTATACATTTTCTGAAACTCCATAGGCAAGTCAGTATTTCAGTATCTGTTTTTTGTGTCTCTGGTATTCCTAGGTACCACAGGGCTAAAACAAAGAAAATAACTTAGGCGGAATTTGTGAAAAAAATATGTTCTTTGTGGTTTGAGGAGCTCTAGTGACCTCCATGTGTGTCAGGAAGGTTCAAAATTGGATTTGAATGAAAGCTACAAATGTCCCCTTTAAAATGACACCAAACACATTATATTATCACATTATTGAACATTGGGAAGTGCCCTAACTATGAGCCTAAACCAGGATAGGCAACAGTGTCTAACATCCAAATTACCATGGAAGGGGGATAACTTGGAGGAGGAAATATAGAAAATCAGGGGCCTTATTTGAAGGGCAACCGGTGGATTCTTGTTTGGGACACCTTGAACTTTCAAAAAATGAAAAATGCTGGTTGCCCACTTTTCCTACTTTGCCTACAGGGTCACATGATTCTGAAGTTACAGCCCAGTCTAATATATATATATATATATATATATATATATATATATATATATATATATATATATATATATATATATATATATATATATATATATTTATATATATATATTTATATTTTGCATCAGGGTTCATTTGTTACCAATCAGCCTCCATTTTGTCAAATGTACAAGTTCGAATATTTCACCCACCAGTGTGAGTGTTCATTGATCTGGTACAGTGCAGTGCATTCTGGTAGTTGAAGATTTTCTACCTCTTGAGCAAAAGCAAATGCCATAGTCCTTTTCCTCTGTTTTCTCTGGTCATGTAGCACCAATTTGAAGAGAATTTGTGTCATTGTTCTAGACAGTCCCGTTATATGAAAAGACCACCTTTCCAGCTGCAAATTTTTTCTATAAGTGTATATTAAGACTGAGGTCCTCTTTAAAAGAACACAGGGTCTTAACAACCAATCTGCTGTTGTTTTTCTTGTAGAGAAAGTTTCTCTTTATCAAATACATTTTGATTGACGTGCTGTTTTAACCCTTTAAAACCTGAGCAAACTGGCTTGTTTTTTTGGGGGGAAGATGCTAATAAGCAATGAAAAAGGACTGACCCAAAAATTTGTATTAAAAAAAAAGTTTAAAAAAAACTTGATGATTAGTTTGAAAAACAAAGAAACAAACAAATGACAAGGAAAACAAAAGTAAAATAAACATAAAAGGAAACATGTTTTGCCCAGTTGCTTATTTTCTTTTTCCAATGATTCTGAAAGAAATTGCACCAATTAGCTCAAAGGTTAGAATACTTGTGAAAGGAGTCTGAAAGCAGCAGAAGAAAACTGATGTCATACCAGGTTTCAAAAAATTAATGTATACACTATGAAGCTACCATAAAAATAAAAAAAGCAAATAAAATACACAGAAAATATATACAATAAATATAAATAAATAAATAAATAAATAAATAAATAAATAAATAAAGAAATATAATACATATACATTTTCTCCTTTTCTTCTTGACTGTCAAGTGTAGAATGTAAGAAGGAGAAAGTGTTGGCAAGGACACACTGAGACACATGCATGATCCTATACAGAGCTACAATACATGAAAGGCATTGCAGTCTATACGCAGTCATAAATACACAGTCTTGTAAATAACACGCTGTTGATGTGTGACTCGTCTGTGTGCGTCTGCTGGCGGCACGAAGGCGAGCAGATATTTAACCCCGAGGTGGTGAATGTTGGCACGGTGTCAAGTGGAAGCAAAGAGAAGAAAAGGCTGCCTGTTGAATTATTGAAAGCACAGGGGACATTTCAAGAACAAAAGAGTCCCCTTAGATAAATGCCACCTCGACCTGCTTCCCTTGAGAGGATGTTTATCAGTCAGCCTTCCCACAATGCACCTGGATGCTTACACAGACTATGGATCACAGAGATAGTCATACCCACTGCTTCTTTTAAATGAAAGCTACTACAGTATTGGATGGTTATGACTGCTGCCATGTGTTCAAAAGTCCTGACTGGTGTTGTTGTTCGAGGCTAAAAATGGATAGTTAGATGAATAGACCCTAAACGTGTGTCCTATTATGGCACAAAGCTTGCATGATACCCCACTGACAAGGGGTGATATGGTCATTTCAGAAACTTAATAAGACATGTTTTATCTAAAATAATGGTAAAATCAGGGCTGTTAGCATTGACATGCTGATTACACTGAGATTAAGGTCGGTACATAATGCATTATTATTATTATTATTATTATTATTATTATTATTATTATTATTATTATTATTATTATTATTATTATATTTTAAATCACAATTATCACTGGCAGATTCTAGTTTTTAAGAGGCTAGCGTGATGATACTGGTATCATAATGCAAATTTTAATTTAAGTATATTTCCATATAGTTATATATAGTCATATATAGTTTATATAATTTAAGAAATTTCAATCTATATAAAAGTGGAAAATGGTCAATTATTTTTTGGTAAGTGATGGAGAAAGGGTGGGATTTAAAAAGTTTGCACTTCTTCCTACTCCTTTTTTGATATGTCTGTATGTTGACGTGTTCATTCTTTCCTCTCCTTTTTTAAATGTTTGAAATAAATTTAAGTTCAATCATATGAAACTAGAAATCGTACCCGCGGTACCTTCCATACTCTTCCTTCACTTCTGTATGATATGCTGCTAGACATCGTCAGCTGAGAACACGGACAGACAAGAACCATTTGGGTGTTAAAAGATGCTGCTGGATGGCTGAACAGCAACTGCCACATCAGCCTTATAGCATCAGTCTGATATACAGATGGTAGTTGTCAGGTGAGAACACGATCAGACGGTACCTGTTGTGTCTGCGTGATACGCCACTGGATGGTGTCAGATTGAAATGCTGCTGGTAACGACATAATATATGAAGAACCAAGGTTCTTATAGTGCAGGCTGGAAGGGCGGTGGATGGATCCAATGAAGGATCTATGCAAGCATTTGCGTTTGTTGAAGCCTGTTCATATTCTGCACTCATAAAATATCATTGCTTAGAGAGTGCTTTCAGTGTAAGATATTGACGCCAAAAGCCCCCTCGAGTCCACATGAAATGCAGCACGATGGCATTAGTTTAAAATAATATAAGGTAATATAAGGAGCACTTGGGTGCTGAATCATCCGTACCAGCATGTGTTTGTTGATGTCACAGCGTTGGTTGCCATGTGCTTTTGTTGCCTAAACATAACCACGTGCAGCGTTATTCCACCATGTGCTTTATTGACATCACGGTAGCAGCATCCCAGAACATCAACAGCAGACGTAGAAGGATAGCTAGAGTGTAGTATGTATACGAGGAAATCCACTGCAAAGCTGCAACATGTGATGACTTGGGATGAGAACATTTCACAGGGGTCTCATGACACTGTAATGAAAATGGATTCTATGGGTACCCCTGAGTCTCCCCTTTACTGGCATGCCCAACGTTATACTCATCCCATGCAGTTTTGGGCAAAACCCATGATGTTTTATGCATGCAGTATAGGAATTTTATTTTTGCCAAATGTATCTACATACACATGTATATAAATATTTCTGCATATTAGGGTCCCTAAACAACCTTTAAATTGCTTGAAATTGTCTCCCCATTGCAGAGAACAATTGTGTCATGCAAACAGGGCCTGTATGAATCTGAGAAAATAACTAAACTGAAAAGTGCAAATGCTGTTATTTGATTCCAAATCAAGACAATCTGGTAAGAATTGTTTTGCCTTGTCAATACGGACTCCAAAACCATTTTGTAATGCAACACAATGGAATTATATTGTCATACTTTTTAATGTCATTTTTAGTAATAAATAAATATACCTTGTATTTATACACACACACAGCATATATATATCAGAATTGGGTTTTATTGCCAAGTACATTTACACATACAAGGAATTTCACTTGGTGTTTTTGTGTAAAACAATTAACATAAAGGAAGAATAAAAATAGTAAATTGAAATAGAATAAGCCATAAGATAAACATATACAAGCAATTTAAAAATATAAAATTAAAAAACTAGAATATAAAGAACACAAAAAGGTGCAATGGAGGGATTGTACAGTTGTGCAGAAGTTGGGGTTTTCTTTCTACACCCTCACTGTCAATGTTCCTGTTCTATGGTCAAACTACTGTATGTGTCACCTCAATTGACCCCGTTTGTTGTGGAATTTAAAACTTGGAAAACCTTGAAAAAGTGGTCTGATTCGGCTGTAAAAACATGACATGTTTTTGACAATGTCAGCAATTATGTTTTGCTGTATTCCTGACATTCTTGTGCCTCACAGCCATGAACAAGAGTCATGGCCTTGGCTACTTTTTGATGCTACCATGCTTATTAAGAAAACCAAATTTTAAGGTATCTCAAGGTTGTTGTTGTTTAATCACTTGTATCCTCTGTAAATGCTATTAATGCTGACAACTCTGCATTCTCTGGTTTAAGGAGGAATCAGTGTCCTCAGTCCTCTCACTTGCATACCCACTCGAGGATTTGTCATACAGGGGATGTGACTGCACCAGTGGACAAATCAAACAAATTGTCAACACCATTCCTCAGTTGGACTGAGGCACAGTAGTGCTTTGAGCTGAATGCTAATATCAGAATGCTAACATGCTCACATTACAATCTGATCATGCAGTGTTGGGAAGTTTGCTTTTGAAAAGTAATAGGTTACAGATTACTGGTAATAAATGAATTCTAATAAGTTATTCAACCATTTTAATCACTTTAATGTAACTAAGACGTGATATGTTTTTCATTACTTTTCTATCAAATTTTGAAATTGGGCAATTAAGCTGGAAAATGTTTGGGTATAGGCCATTCCAAAAGAAAGTATTTCTTCTACATGTAGACTTTTACCAACAAGCTGTTGCATCCACCTACACATTGTGTATACTGCAATTAATTTTTGGTTGACCGCAGCACCCCAACCACCCTCATTTTAGTTGTTTATTATGGGCAAACTTTTTTTTTTTTTTAGTAGTTATTTATGTTTCTTTCTTGCAACTTGATTGGTTGCTGTAGAATTAATTCAAACATAGTGATTCCAGGAACAACACCATAAATTCAGTGTATTGGTTGATTTAGTTGATTAAGAAAATTAAAGGAAATGGATTGATGAATAAATATCAATAACATGGTATCTTCGGGTAATCTTTGGGTTGGGGGGGGTAGTTATCGTGTATTTTTAAGTCAAAATAAGTGACGTCATTTGTTAAAGTCAAAGACAAGCTTTAAGTCTTTTTTGATTTGTCAAGTCAGTCTGAGAGTCGTCAAGTTTGTGACTCAAGTCATGTGACTTAAGTGGAATTTTCCCCAATTTACAAAAAACAGAAAACAGAAAGTTTTCTGTATAAGATCGCAATGCCAAAAGTCACCTCTTGAAATGCAGCAGGATGGTGTCAGGGTAAAACGCTGCCAATACCGACTTCATAAAAGGTGCACGAATGTCCCTACAGGCTTGCAGGAAAAGAGGGGTGGTTGTTCAGTCCAACAAACCCTGGAGTTTCATGAAGTGCGGTGCTCACTTCCACTCTGAATGTAATGGGGGGGGGGTTCTACACCTTACCATGTGCCTCCTTTCCATAATCCTTACCAACCATGGCAGCATGCACATTGATCCTGGCATTGGTTGTCATGTGCTTTTGTTGCCTAAAAGTGCAGCATAATTCCACTATGCATTAAAACAACAGATGCAGAGGGATACCCTAAACTGTAATATGTAAACATGGAAGTCCACTGCAAAGCAGCAATACTGGGCACCATTTGGGATGATGCTTGCTACTTTGCAAGCATGTTTGCTACTTTGATTGATGTTCGCTTAATAAACATGATATCATATTTCATAATATTGTAAAAAATGTCATTTAATGTTAACAGAGCAATTTTTTTCAGGCTATCAAATTTAAATTTAGGATACCTACTTTTGCAGGTATCCTAAATTGTTTGAAATGTTTGGACATTTTATCAAATTTACGGAATACACTTTTATTTTTTTATTTTTATTTTTTTAAGATCAGTCGTGTTAACACAATTTTAATAAGAGTACAAACAAATCATTGGTGTGCTCCTATTTTGAAAATCAGATGTAGTTTTTGGAAAAAAAAATGCTTTTAACAAAGCAAATTTAAGAAAAATAAAGAGAAAATGTTGAATGAGACCCAAGGTCTTATTTTCCAATAAGTCTAGTGTTGTTGAGTTTACCTGTTACAGCTGTGCTTAAAATAAAATGCTGTTTCAGTGGTCAATTCTAATTTCAGCAAACAAAAGTTTCAAAGATGAAAGCTTGAGAAATAGAAACAAAGACATTTCTGGTGTGCAGAAATATGATGACTTGGGATGCTGGAACAGTGGAGTGCTGTGCGCAGCAGGAGGGGAGGACAGAGGGTAAACACAGAGAAGGGACAGTGTTGCTTCTCATTTTCTCCCCTTCTTTCATCCCTGTTTCTCCAACTCCCCCGCCTTCCTCCATGTCTTGTTTTGGCTAATCTTCACAGGCCATGGTAGTGACTAGGAACTCATGGGGGTTTTCAGTGAAGAGACCCCAAAAGGGCCCCGTGGCCAGAGTGAACCCCCCGTAGTCTACAGTGCCTCGCCCTCCTTGAAGGATGGATCCGCCACTCGCTTCCTGGCTGCTCCCAAAATACGTCCCCCTGCGAGCTTCCTGTGCATAATTGTCCCCAGCTGTAACACTGGGGATAAATAGGGCCGTGGAGACAACAGATTTGTAATTTTGGGGTGAGAGTGAAAAGGAGGAAAATTGGTCACAGGCCGCAGAAATTAGCATTCTTTTGGCTTTAGAGGGCATTAAACATTAAATAGCTGCAAAGTCCCCTAAGTATTGGGGTCTTCGGGGAGCGGGTGCCTGGTTGGAGAGATGAGAGAGGGGAGGTGTGTGTGTGTGTGTGGGGGGGGGGGGATCAGAGCTTCAGAAGGTTTTTGTTGGGGCCACAGATGGTTAGTTTCACCAGACTCTGTACCTCCTGCAGTGTTTAGCCCAGGAGATACTGTCTATTATTGATGCTTGTTTGGAAGCTTTTGCTGTGCTTCATTGGCTTTCACATATCGGCTTTCATGTGTCTATTATACTGCAACTTACCAGTGAGAGGCTTCCACACAATGGTGAACACAGAAAAAGCACACATTACAATATAAACACACCGGGATCCCTCCAAAGTAAAGTCTTCAAAAATAGGTGTCAGAATTTAGGATGCTTGGTAATAACTCCATTTAAACACGACAGAAAGTAGCACAATGCTTGAATAATATTTGGATCCTTGCATGAATTGTGAAACTGCTTGAAGATGGTGGTAAGTGATCCAATTTACAACTTAAACTCAATTTTATTAGGTACGCCTGTAAAATCTACATCAATCCAGTAGAACAGTTCAGCCATAAATTCTACAACAGATACTTGAGAGATATTTAATTTGAGGTTGCAGTTTGCAGTTGTGTTGAACTGGACTGCACAGTCACTGACAGCTAGCTTTAGGTAGGCATATGGTCGGGTAAAAAAAAGCACATCTGCAAGAGAAGCGCCACATTAAAGTCGGTTGTTTGTGGGACCGGTCCACGTGCCCCCGCCCACCCAATAAGTGCACTCACGCTTCTTATTTCACATTTTTACCAGCAGTATTATTACCTGACATTGTCCTTCAAAATTTCATGTACATGCAACCGGCTCTGTCCAGGTACCACCACCCATGCGTGTTGCATGTGGATGTGTCTGGTGCTGTCCGGCTGTTTGCCTGTGTATAATAAAAACACCACTGGCTCTGTTCAAGTGGGTTCTCCTTTGTCGCCATCCAGCTGCGTTCTAGTGGGAAGCCGATGGTGGCTTTTGGCATCACACTCATACGACATATTGTGTTACTGTTACTGAGGCCCAATGCAAAATGCCCCCTGAATCCAACATTATGTGCACATGTCAGAAAATGTAGGAATTCCGGATTACAAAAGTTGGTTTTAGACCCATATTTAGACAAATGGAGCTGGTTTGACTGGTAATGAGGTATAGATGAAAACTTCAGAGGCAAAGGTTGACCCGGACTAAACTATCCCACACTTTTCAAGTCCAATGCTTTTACTTCAAAACAAAACTCTTAGTTTATACCCATGGATAATCTGTACCCTGAGCGCAGTACTATTTTGAACTGGAGGTTTAAAAGTTTAAATGTGTCTCTTCTGTGTATGTGATCAGTGCGTGACATTAAAGCTTTAACATAGCCTTTGCTCTTTATTTTGTTTCACATTGACACCACCATTAGTTGCTTTTGAGCTCCACCAGATGTTTTAGGGGATTACATTTTATTTGAGCAGAAAGTTGAAGAAATGCAGGGATGCCAAAGCTGCAATAAAGAGTTTAATAATCAAGAGTTGATATATGAATGTTTTTTATGACCGAGTATGAGCATGAACATGAAGAAATTGACAGAAACGAGCAGGCCATGCTTTAAAATGTTTATACAACATTGTGGATTGGACATCAGAAACATCCAAAGCTGCCAAGTCATTAGGAAAGAGGCAGAATGGGCTGTTGGTGTCACGTAATATAACAAATGGATTCCTGTTTTTGCAGGCTGAGATTTTGCCTGTGACAGATTCTAATAAATTACAAGTTCCTTTCTGGAAATTGAAATAACACTTTTACAGTCGGTACGATACGGTTTGTTTGTTCTCTGCAGGCCTCTCATGGTAAAAGTGAAAAATTAAACCTGGCTCCTGTTTCTGCAACCTGCTCAGCGTGGTCCCACCTTTCATCTGCTGTTCGTCAGCGTCGTGCAAGCCTGCAAATGAAAACAGGACGTGATAGACTGCCTGTCATCACCACGCTCGCTTGATGCGCTTTAATTAATTATGCTCTGCAAAGAGAAGTCAGAGAAAAGAACCCAGAGAAACAAACTTTTTGTTGGTCTGTTGCTGGCTCTCGTCGTCATGTCTCTCCTTTGAAGTGGCAGCTGATTTGAAAGCGAGTGACCCCTGGTTTTCCTCCCACTTTCATTTTTTTTTCCCTCCCCTGCCCCCATCTGAGTGCTGACTTACTCATTAAGGAGGGCTAAAATCAAATTAGCAGCCTCTTAGTCAATCACATGTGGATCTTTTGCTCATTACGGCGCTCCCACGGCTCACCTTCTGCAAACTCCGTGCACAGATCTTATTGCACCTTGCTTTTATTTCACGCTGTCAGCAAATGAGCACTGAGTGCATCCTAACTTGATTTGCCTCTCTGTATTTACACTTCCCATCACAAAGTGCTCTGACCTAGAGGGCCCCCTAAATTCTCGTGAGCGTGTCTAATTCAGTAAGTCTTTTGTTTAGAACAAAGGAAATAAAAACTTGCTGTGGCGGGACCTATTTTTATAAAACTATGCCAAAGACGGTGTTTTGATGTGTTGCCAAATGACCCAGTAAAAAGGATAACTTATCAAAAAATTTCTGAAGAACTTTTAACATAAAAAAATGTTTTTTTCCCCTCCCAAATGTTTCTTATTACAAAATGTGTTTGCTAAGAAAATAGGTTGTAAAGTAAAACTATGAATGTCAGCGTTATTATGTGTTGAGTATGAGTTTTGCTCTAGCTCTGACTCAATACCCTCGGTTGCAAATGGTCCAAACCAACTTAGACCTGCCTGTAAGATTTTTTTTTTTTTTCTGATTTCTGTGGTCATTACACCTTGTGGACTTGGTTTCACATGGGACATGGACATCGGATACTTGAGGGAAAGTATTGCAATTGTATCAGTACAACAATTTGTATGATATCTAACGGATTAGTGCCCCATCAAGAAGCCTTAGCCTTAGTTAGCATGCGCAGCTGGTTCCATTTGGCCGCGTTCTCAAGTGAAGCCCGCGCACGTTGCATGTGGACAAGCCCTGTGCCATCTGACTGTCTAACGGAGTGTAATAACAACGCCACTGGTTCTGTCCGAACACATTCTCATCTGATGTGGTTCAGCCGCGTTGTAGTTGGACGTGGAAGGCATCTTTTGGTGTCATGCTCCTATGCCAAAATCACTGACAGAGAGGACATATTTGATATGGATCAATGCAACAATTTGTATTATGGTGCCCCATGAATAAGTGCCTTTACCAGTTAGATTCAGTGTAGGTGAAGGTTCCCTTCATAACAGTTGTAGTACACGCCCATCCACAAACCTTATCTACACAATCTTACTTTCTGGTTTGCTAAATAAAGGGCACGCCACTTCCTGCACAGGCCCTGAATGTCGGTGTGCTCCAGATTTTTCCAATATGAACAAGAATACAAGGAATACTGCATTGGTCCAGTTTTCTTTGTCATTGTTGGATCCTGGTGGGGAGCATTCCAAAGGGTTGAAGCCACTTGTGAGTTCTTTTGAGGGAGTTTTTCTCTGCTGCAACACGAGTATAATTATTGCTATATCCCAAATAAATTAAGGAGACTATTAATTTACTTTTTGCTATTGAAGCTCAGCTTTGAGTCCATTCTTATACCAAGAAAAATTAGTTTGGAGTACTGAGTGTGATGACAGTTATTATTTTGACTTTATTAATTAAAGAAATTTCAGGCATATGCAGTCATCGATTTGTGTGATGCACTATGGTGGGTATGTCTTGGTGATAAATTAAGTAAATATTGTTATTGTCTGCATTAAAATCTTTTTTTCTGGACTGTTTTTGAACATTGTTGTTGTCACTGGGTACTGTCTCAATTCCCTTTCTAAAGTCCCTTTAGAAGTGTGTATGTGTTAAAGCCAAACAGAATCTGACAAAGGTAAACAATCACAAACATAGCACTTGGTTCTGTTGTCTCAGTTTGACCTTGTCAAGTTTCTTCACAGTGAACAGAGATAGGGTGAAGGCCATATGGGTAGCAACCTAAATTAGTATGAGGTGAAGCTCTCCACATATATACACTGCCAGGTATGTCGCTGGCAGATACTTTTCAACACACCTTTGGCAGTGTAACACAGGCATACAGAGGACAGTGTTGTATTATGGCTGCTAATGAGCTCTCAGTCAAGGATCTACCTTGTTGTGGGCAAAGTGGTTCCCTTAAGTGACTTAAATGGATAATTCACCGATTTTCAACCAGCTTTATTATGTATAGGCGGTGCTGATGAAATATGTTGGATCATGTTATCATGCTGACTATTTCTCTCCTAAAATGTTTTCAGACACATTTTAGTGTCCAGTTTAGTTGTAATAACAAGAATTATTGAACAGGAAGTGGGCACCATACCGTTTCCTACACAGTGAAAATAGAAATGGAAATAGAAAAGAACCAAGCTCAAAGAGCAAAACTGAGCAGCCCTGATCAAATTTAAACAAATATTCTGTCACTAAGTTCCATAGTTCTTGTCTCAAATGTTTTCAGAAACATGTTTTAGCATATTGTTTAACTGTAATACAAGATTGTTTCTTGCTAGCTGGCAGCGTTTTTGAATGATGGGGACACATTATGTCACCCACCAGTGGGAGTGTTTATTGGTCTGATACGGTGAAGTGCATTCTGGAAGCAAAAGCTTCCTTTTCCTCTGCTTTCTCTGGTCACGTAGCACCAATTTAAAATGTATTTGCATCTTTTTACTACATATATGGCCTTGTTTTATGTGAGGTCCCTCTTGACATCGGTGGAATACTTATTTAAGTGAAAAGCATCTTTTGGCCGCCTGGCCTTCTAGTCCTATAATACAAACTGACAAAATTTAAGTGACTAAAATCTTACTCAGAAGACTAATGCTAAGTCAAAAACGGGGTTCTAACACTGACAGTGCTGTGGTGATTGTTTTGCTCCTTTACCAATGTATGGAGAACATAATAATAATACATCAGTAACACTAAATGCACACATTAAAGCTCAGTGCACACAGCACATGTTGGCATTCATTAATGCCTTGAGTTGTGAGTCACAGCATATCGTAAGAGTGACTGGGGCTCCTCACAGCCAGGGGTTAGTAGGCTCTGTGATTAATTGTCATCTCATATTCTCATGTCTGTCCTTTTCTGACTTATTTATTTTTGGCCCAAAAATACAAACTAATGAGAAAACGAGTTCTGTTCCTGATAAATTGCTTGTTAGTGGAAGGTCAGATGAGCCATCTGGAAGACCTGACAGAAACTGCTCCAGTGGTGGTGGTGTGTGGGTGGTGTGTGTGTGTGTGTGTGTGTGTGTGTGTGCATGTGCGCGCTCGCCCTCTGGCACCCTGTGTGCAACAGTACAGACGAAGTGCAAAAACTGTTAGTGTAAGTAATGAAGGTGCATTCTTATTCTTACATTTTATATTTGTGTTATTGTCAACAAATCTCATTAAAAAGTGCATTTCTTAATACTTTCTCTACCTCTGTACAATCCACAATGATTCCAACTGAAAACATAAATATTGTAATATAAAAGCAAGTCAAAAATCAATTATGTGGTTGTACGCCTCTACGCGCCAGTCAAGTTGCACTGACAGTTTATATCCATCTCATTCTTCCCACACACAATTCTACACATTCAGCAGTTTCAAGGTGGGCACCCAAAATTAGTCGCACTAATTCACGATCTGATCAAATGTCTCCCCATCTGTTCTTGAGATATAATGATGATTAATGGCTAGAAACTTGTTTTGTGAGGTAAAATTGACCTTGACCATTGACCAACAAATTCTAATCAATAAATTCTTGAGTTCAAGTAGATGCTTTTGTCAAATTCCCTGTGCCAAAAAAGACGGACACAAGGTCACAGTGACCTTGACCTTTGACCACCTGTTGATTCCAAGTGAAAATTTGTGCCAAATTTCAAAAAATTCCCTCAGGGTTTTCTTGACATATTGCATTCACTAGATTGAAATGGAGCCAACATCACAGTAACTTTGACCTTTGACGACCAAATCTAATTAGTTCATATCTAAGACTAAGATGAAGTTTGTGCCATATCTGGGGAAATTCCTGGCCTTGACCTTTGACCACCAAAATCTAATCAGTTTATTGTTGAGACGATGTTGACATTAATGTCATATATAAAGAAACCACCTGTAGGTGCTAAAAAGATATCACGTTCACAAGAATGAGGCGGATGCAAGTTCAAAGCGACCTTGACCTTTGATCTAAGACCACAAGATCCAATTCATTTCCTGTTGATTCCAAGTGAACATATGTGCCAAATTTAAAGAAATTATCTTTAAAGAAAAGTTTTCTAGAGATAATGCATTCACTAGATTGGTGTGGAGGCAAGGTCACAATAACCTTGACCTTTGACCACCAAAATCAAATTCGTTCATATTCAAGACTAAGTTAAAGTTTTGCCAACTTTTGGGAAATTCCCTCAAGGTGTTCTTGAGATATCAAGTTCACAAGAATGACACAAACAAGGTCACAGTGACCTTGACCTTTGACCACCAAAATCTAATAGGTCTAACATTTGTGTCATATATAATGAAACCACCTGTAGGTGTTAATGAAATATCATAATCACAAGAATGCGGTGGATGCCATGTTAAAGTGACCTTGACCTTTGATCTGTGACCACCAAAATCTAATCAGTTTCTTTTCTAAGTCCAAGTGGATGCCTGTGTTACACTTGGCAAAATTCCTTCAAGGTTTTCTTGAAATATCATATTTATGAGAACTGGAAGGACGGACAGCCTGAAGACATAATGTCTCCAGCCAAGGCTGTTGCCCACACAGAGGCATAACAAGTATTTTCTTGAAAACAGTGATGACTCAGTGTAACACGTTTACTGGGGAATATTTTCAGATGACACATTAGTTGCCCTGTAGTGAGTATTTACAGCAGCAGGTTGGTATTAAGAGGTTAAGGTGAGCTGTTCTGCACAGATTATTCTGTGGTTAAGTGAAACACATTATATGATGTTATTGTCCATGACAGCAGCCATTATAACAATGTACATGGTAATTATTGTAGACAATGATGCTATTTTCCACCATAATAGTCTGATAGTCTCTGATTGAATGTGAATCAAGTAAATGCAGGTAATTACACATATAGTCTGGAGGACAGCTGCACTAAATGTGTCCACTTTTTCAGTGTTGGTGTCTTCGGCTGTTTAGTCAAACTACAGTTACAGCTTGAGTAGGAAATATAATTCGACTGCTCTCTTTGTCCCAGGGATAATCCATTTATTGGCCACAGTTAGTCCAACTCCTCCACAGCACGTGGGGATATGCCCCCTTTCAGATAGTTGCATTAAATCTAGATTATTTATATCATTGATATACACCGAATCATGGTCATTACTCTTTATATACATCAGGTACAAAGAATTAAATGGTGCTAAGCAAACTTTGCCTTCATTGGTTATTTTTTTACATAGTTTACATACTTGCAATATTTACTCGAATATTTGCACTGCTGTAACTAAAACTTTCCTTACTGACAGGGATTTGTTTGATTATTTGTTTGTTTGTTTGTTTATTTTGACAGAAAAAGAATGAAAGGGAAAAAAAACCAAAACATTTGATGCTGTTATATCAAAAAAAGAGTGGTGCTCTTGAATGGTTTGAGTGGTGGACCTCTGTGAGTTTTGTGAAATAATCTGACACAGTCTCGTTGTCCTTCTGCATGCAAGTTGATATTTTTCCCATATCCAGCCTTAAAGGGAAAGCAGCTCTGATTCTGTCACAGAGCTCAGTCACTGTTTCTTTGTCCAGTTAAAGTCCAATAGTTTGACTACCAATTGCATTATGTTAGCCCGATTTAAAAAAAAATTACATTTATTACAACTTGTCTTGCGAATACAGTTTCAGGGATTTCATGTTCACATGTATTTTAAAAGTCCAGTTTTAGTTGGACTAACTCCACTTTTTCCAACATCATGAACGTACTGACTGATGAAGGTGATCTTATGTCAAAGTGTGTCTTGGCGTGAGAGACACTGTCTATGATGTTTAGTAGTTTGAGTAACGTGGTCCTTCATCCTTCTCCTAATTCTCCTGGCGTCAGCTGCTTTCGGCCTGTCGCCCCACTACATCTTACATTATAAACAACAAACAACATAGCAAACTGTAAGTGCTTTCCATTTGGCAAACATGGCTCCTCCCCTGTCTCTTTCTCTCTTTTTACCCCTTCCAAGTGGAGATACTAAAGAGAGATGCAAGCATGGAGGAATCTCATTTACTGGATGAGATGACAGTGACTCATGGCGCATTTATTTAAGCATTTTCAAGCATTTTGTCTTCACAGTGGACAGTAGAGGTGACAGAAAATGAGGGAACTGAGGGGTGATGACATGCAGCAACAGTAGCTGAGAGCATCATACAACCTGATGCAACCTGACTGAGTGTGTGAGAGGAGTCAGGACAGGAGAAGACACAGATAGCTGGAAAAAAGGCCCCCTCTGAGGACACGATATTGTAGCAGAGACAGAGACTGACTGCAGGACCAGAGTTCAGGCAGCATACAGATGCTGCATTCACGTGATGTTGGAAGGTTGGAGTTTACAAGTTGTGAAGTCATTCTTCTGACTTTGTTGTGTTCATGTGCTTTGATTGATTTGGTTGTAAAGTGCAAATGACATGGAAGCTACAAAGAGGATGGGTTGCATTTTAATGGTAAAGGAGAAGTTGAGAGCTGTTTCTACTGTATTTATATATTTTATGTGTTATAATGTTGTATATTTTATATTTTACATTTTACTATATTTGTATATTTAAGCAAGGTCACTCTATATGGACAGTAGTACCATATTACACTTTACATGTTTATGCATTTATGATGTCAAGTCAGCAACTCATGTTATAAAATAACGTGACCAATGTTAGTATGCTCGCCTGGCATGTTTTATGGATAAAAGTTTGCTTGCATGCTGCAGCTAATATATGCATTAGCTAGAAAGTAGATTTATTGGTCAGTTTTTAAACAAAGTTTAATAAACAAAATTACATTTGTCCTTGATCCTGCTACATCTTTGGAGTTGAAGGATGAGTTGAAGATTCCATCCAGTTGCTTTGGCTTGCTGCTGCTGATGGCATTGCTCAATTCCTGCTGTGCATTTTTTGAATTTGCATCAGAGTCTTGTGTCCTTATGGCTCCCAACAAGGCCTGTCCATCGAGTGCAACAGCTTGGTCCAGGATGTTTGGGGTTAACCATGTCTCTGTAAAGATGTGCGCAGAGCCTCAATCACATCTCATCCATTTTATTTTCCTGTGACTGGACATCAGTCCAAGGAAGGCTTTGTAGAGGAACAGCTCTTGGTCCTAGTCGGGTAAGCCTCCTCCTTATGCCGACTCTCCTCTGTCTCTTTGTCCGGCGCTTTCAGTTTTGTTTCTCCCCTCTGGTCTGACTCGCTGTCCGGCACGTGCTACCAGTGGGGATCCTCTCGTGGTCTGCTGCATTTCAGTCCAAACCCCACACAACTTCTTCTGATGTTGATAAGTGCTTCTCTATCGTAGAAAAGTCGTGCTTAAGCAGAAGGGGCCATGGTGTTGAAAATATAGAAAAATATAGGAAAAATTAGCAAGGATTTGACGCGTTACTGGCTGCTGCATCTGCATTCGCTGCCGTCGTCATAGCAAGATAATAAAAAGTGCAGTTACTAAAAGTAAATGATAGCTACAAGGAACAAAATAGCAAAATATAGTGTTTTTTTATATTTGATGGTTGATATGCTTTCTGCCATTTCTACTGCCCTGAAATGTCACGCAAATGTCACAACTCGCCAACTCAGGTATCATCAAAATTACCAAATTTCCCACTCGAAATATGACTTTGGAGGGCCATGAATGTGCTTGTAACTCGTAAATAGGATTTTTCCAAGGAGCACATGAAGGCAGCAAAAACTGTCCTCACAAGAAAAAACAGTAATATGTATTGTTTCTTGTTTTTAGCTTCACAAAACTTGTGACTGATTGAGTCATGGTCATTTTCGAGCCATAACCGAGCCATTTTTTTTTTTCTCATTTGCAAATCAAAACTCAACCAGAGCAGTGTCTAATCAGAACACATTCATGTGAGTCATATTTGTTATGGCCATTAGTAATGCTACTGAGGAACAAAGCGGTCCTGCTGATAGGGACATCAGATCAGAAACTATTGTATTTATCATGTTGAAAGGCAGTGACAAATGTATTTTGTTGTTTAGTTACAAGGACTTGTTGACATTCTTTGCTGTTGCACCATCTGTTGACGACAAAAATAGCAAGACCCCTTCCGATCCACTTTCAGTGCAACTCGTGTCTCACCAACAGAGAGCCAAGCAGACAAGGAGTCCACAGTCAAGTCCAATCACTAAAGTAAGACGCTGCTTGTATCGTGCATACTAAAATAGTGTGGCTTAGGTGTCATCACATGTGGTTAGCTTTGTACTTTAAGCAGGTGATAAATTTTCATATATAAGAAGACTGTGAGGTGATAAAATGCTTATCAGAGCCACTAAAGCCCCATAGGGATGAGATTATCATAGCAAGGGGAAGGGGGGAATAAAATATTCACTGAGCTGTAAATTATCTCATCTTTCCAGATGGTACTTTAACCATCAAGAAATTACAGGTCTGTAACACACATGAACATTTTGCAGGACAATGCCCCCCCCCCCAAAAAAAAAACAAAAAAAAAACTATGAGACATTCCAAAGACGGGTCTAAATGGAAGGAAATTTGTTTGTGAATATTTTACATTATGAAATAACTCATCCAATCTTAACCCTTTGAATTGAAACCTGGATCACTATAACTTTTATTGTGCTGCTCTCAGTTACCTTTCACAACGATTTAAACCTTTGGACTGTGAGTAAATTACTTTTCTTTAAAAAAAAAAAAACATGGAGAAAAAAAGCAGTAAGCAACTTGGCAATTAATGCCCTGCAAGTTGAAATAATTTAATAGATTTAGATTAGAATAATAATAATCATATTTAGGCATGGGACTGGCCTGTCTGAGGCACTGCTGTTTGGGCTTTGATAGCCATGTGATAGCCAGCCTAGCTAGCTTAGCTAGCTCAGCTTAGTCTCCTGAGGGATGGAAATGTGTTAGCTTAGCTTAGCTTTGTATCTGTGGTTGCCAAGTAGTAGCATAGCCTTGCATCTGTGATAGCCATGTGGTACTGTCACTACCTGAAGCTTGCATAAATGAAGCCTGGGTCTGTTGAAGGTGGCCTTGCTGTTTGGGCTGTGATAGCCATGTGATAACAAGCCTAGCTACCATGGCTAGCATAGCTTAGCTTTAGCCTTGTAGCTGTGATAGCCATGTTGTAACATAGCTTAGCCTTGTATCTGTGATAGCCATGTTGTAGTTTAGCTTGTATCTGTGATTGCTTTGTAGTAGTCTAGCTTAGCCCTGTATCTGTGATAGCCAGGTGGTACTGCCACTAACTGGAGCTCGCATAAACGGAGCCTGGGTCTGTTGAAGGTGGCAGGGCTGTTTGGGCTGCATAGGAGCACTAGGGGGGAGGGCTGGCACTAGGAGAGTGGCTCTGGGACTGGGTTTACTGCCTAGCCTCCTGGAGGTGTTGTGGGACCAACTAGGTGAAACACTGATGAAAGGAGGTTCCTGCCTGAGGACCCCAAAGATGTGTTAGTCTTCACTACTCTCTGACCTTTATATTTAATTTTCTTGTTCTCAGTTGAAATCCCTGTCCGTGTGACGGGGAGGAGGGGGAGGTTGCAGAGCTTCAGCCCAATTCAGCGGGGGTGGTTATTAGTCCATTCAGACCCACCACCCTGGCTCTGCCTCCTCTTTCTTTCTGTTCTATTATTGCTCTCTGTCCTTTATATTTAAGTCATAACTGCTCATTGGTGACCCTAGGATCTTCATTGAGTGCTTATCCTTTTCTGGAGCATAAGTTTCTTGTGTTTTAGTTGAAGAAGCTATGGAAAATGTGAAAATGACCAGAAAACTTTTATGTATTTATAATTATTACCATTTATAATTATCATAATTATTTATTGGAATTTATGTTACAAAATTATAATTATTGTTAAGCACCTTTTTTTCATTTCCTTTTTGATTTTTTTACTTGATTTTTTTCGTTTCCTTTTCTATTTGTGTTTTATTTTGTTAAACCAACTGTTCCCAGAGGTCCCTAATGGTTTTGGTTTCTCAGTGCTTGCATTGTCTTTAGTTTGGTGGCTACTGAGCCTCTCTAGTAGAGCATATGGAATTTAGGGCCTACAATAGTACATTTAGCATTTGCTAGAGTGTGTAACATCACCCCTGGGAGGTAAGGGTTAGCAGGTTAGCACGCCATATTCTACAGAATACTCAGAGGGGCACGGACACAACGGTAACAAAAGTAGATTCACTATTAAGAAGTTACTTGTTTGGTTAAAATTTCCTCCAAAGTGGGTTTATATGGTTTAAAAATAAATAAATAAATTTAAAAAATCCCTGAAATAAAAAAATGATAAAAAATTTTAAAAAAGGTGAAATGTAATATAGTTGATAATAAAACAGTGGGAAAGGTAAAAAGAATAAAAGGCAGGGAGATAAGGTAAGAAGGTAAGGTAAGAAGAACTTTTTATTTATTTATTTATTATTTTATTTATTTATTTTTTTTTGTCAAGAGGAGAGTGATGAAAATCAAAGATGAATGTTATTTTGGCTACCCTTGGTCCCCTCCGTAGCTGGAAAAAATGTGGTTGATCTTTTACGACTGTGTAAGGAATTAAAATGAATCTTTATATTTAAATGTTAAAGTATATAAAAGAGTAAATAAGAAAATAATGTTCTTTTTAATACCATCGGGTTGGTTGGTGCTGGGACGAGAATGTGGCACAGTCATGCACACCTGAATAAAGGTTAAGTGCTTTCAAAAAAATATGTTAAGAATACACAAGAAGCAGGGCCGTGCAGAGACCTTTGAAGGGGCAGGTGCTCAAAGTTTAAACAGGGCACATGGAGCACGTATTTGAAGCACTATAGAGAAACATACCTTACAGTATAGCTGGTTAAATGGTAGCAACCTATATTCGTAAAGAATGTAACATGGACTCAACATACATCACTGTCCTCTCCTTGCGAGGCATCTTTGCAGAATGAAATATGACGAAGATGAACTACAATCTGATGCACATAAAACACACACACACACACACACACACACACACACACACACACACACACAGAGTGACATTTCATACCTTCTCAAGGCATATACTCTATAACCAACATGAAATTGCTCCATGGTGCTGATTCGCAGCACTAGTAATTAAGTAAAAATGAATCTAATGATATAAAAATCATGTATTTAGATGTATTTGGGCTTTCATTCAGTTTGACTGACAGCAAAGTTATAAAAGTTTATAAAACTACATTTTATACTAATGCATAATATATTTAGTTTGTGTGTATACAACTAGAAACAAGTAGTGTACTGATATGTTTAAACAAGAGGTTGAGAAAATCACAATTCAAATTCTTCTAATTATTACTATTGTTATTGTTGTATATGTAGGCTACATTGCATAGTTTTACTGAAATAACATACAGTATAGCCTATGCCTCATTGCCTCTACAAACACAGGAAAACCACTGCAACTGACAGTAAAATTATACATCTCTCTAATGCACTCGGCCAAAGACAAAAGAAACATATAGAAACAAAAAGAAGCCTGACTCAGCATGTGTCATTAACTCGGCTATCATTCATGAGAGGTGAGTGTGTGCAGACTCAGTTGCACACTCACTTGCTCATGCTCACTTTACTTCGTCAGTCATCTTTCAATGAAAGAATACACCAGATGTGCACAAACAAATATCGCTGCACATCCTACTCACCGGAGTCATTGGGCTATCAGCTGTTAAATAATTAGCAGCGCGAAGGAACAGGGCTCCACTGGGCACGTCCGGGCATGTCTGGCCCACGTCTGGGCGGTGAGTGACGAAATGTGGGCACGTTTACGTGGATCATGTGACCGACCGAGGGCAACCACATACACACACACATACTCGACAAAAGGGCACTTTGGGCATCGAGAGGAAAAGGGGCAGGTGCTCCAGCACCCTCCGCCCCCCCTCTGCACGTGCCAGACAAGAAGATATATGAGCAGAGTTAGGGGATAGGATTAGGGTAGCTTTGTGTTCCTCATTCTACTCATGGACACTTGAAGAATTGTATATTTCCAATAAGTACTCTATTTCCAGTATTTTGTAAGAATATGATAAGAGTTAGAATGAATCCAAAGATGCATTGTTTCCTGTTAATGTTGAAAGCAGGAAGTGATTGATATTCTGTTAGAGAATGCCTCCCAAAATCCCCCAGTCCCCACTCAAGTGCTTACGAATTCAGAGTCAGAGAAACAATAATAATAATTGCATCTGATTGTTTGTCTGAGTTGCTTATTTGTATGACTTTGACCAAATGTCATTATCTGCCGCTGCGCAAATTCACCGAAGGCGTATTCAAGAAGAACAAAATCTATCTATGCAGAAACAATTATCTTCTTTCCCGAGGAGATGAGGTCATAAAAACTGTCAAGACCCGACAATTTAATCTTCCTGCTGATCAACGTGGCCATGCCTCAGTGTGCTCTACCTCTATTAGTATAAATGAGGCTGTAATGGAAGGTATTACCATACAAGAAAATCCACTAAAAAACAACTCCATTAATATTTCTGGCTCTCATTTGATGCTGTGTTTTTCTATTAAGCAGATAAATGCAGGTTAAAAACACTTCAACTGATCTAAAACCTGACATGTTTTAGTGTCAATGCCTCAAAGTAGTTAGTAGGAGTTAACTGCATATTTCTGATTCACAATTCCATACAGATGGAAGAATTTGATAGAAAGCCAGTGCATAAGAGTCTGACGTATCGATCTCTCCATCCTCTGTGATATCCACATATGCATCCCCAACATATGCTTGAATCAGGAGTTTGTGCTGCAATTACATTTAGAATTTTTGTAATTGATTTCATGTTTACTGTTGTTATTTGGACTCATTCCATAACATTTATGTATGCATTATTTGCAGCAAGCCACACCATGTAATTTTATGCAATCCATGAATGCAGGCTCGGACTGGCCAGTCTGGTGAGTCTGGCAAATGACAGATGGGCTGCCACCAGCCATATTGAAAAAAATTGTAGGCAAAAAAACCCAACAAAAAAACAGCAAGAAAGATCTGCCAGCAGCGGCCTACTTGATACTGGGACAGCCCAAAACAAAATAGGTGTAAAAATGAGCCCAAAAACAAAAAGGTAGAGCAAAGAAAAAATAAAATAAATACATAAAATAAAAAATCGAATCAAAATCACCCAAGCCTCAGGCTTTAGGATGTTGAACATTTAAGACTTATTTAAAAATAACATTAGAGTCAAAAATCTTCATTAGCAGTGCTAATAACACCAATCTGCCAGCAGCACCAGAGGAAGAAAGAGAGCAGAGGACAGATGAGCAGCCGTGGGCCACAAGAAAAATGCCGGGGTCTATTTTTTTTTCAACAACCCTGCATGGATGAGTTACATTTGCAGAATGTGATGGATCTTTGCATTTGTGTTAAGTTTGAACAACGTGTAGTTGTGGTAAGGCAAAAAAAACATGTTGTTATGGTTCCAGCATGTTGTTATGGATCACGAAAACATGATCAGCTGGAAATGTATTAATGTCTCAGTAAAAAGCAACTGCTTTTGGTGGCTAAAAAGTTGCTGGTCGCTAAAACACAACTAGTTTTATTGTTTGCTAGTCTCAAACTGTGGTCTAGCCCAAGTTTCTTGCTCAGGTGTCACAAAACCTCCACCTCCAAATGACAAAACCAGTCATATACCGCATCACTTCATAAACATCAATATTACACATAAATGTACGAATATAAACTATTTGTGGTTTACAGAAACATAAACACTTATATTTCCGTCCCGAAACTGGGCGACACACCCTGTGTACAACATCTACTATCATTAAAATGTTTGTGATATACTGCAGTTAATTATTTGTCTTTATGATTGGCAGTCTGCAGTGTTTTACTAGCTTGTGATTGGTCAGTCAGCAGTCTACCTAAATGATCAAAATAACATCATATGGGTTGTATTTTCAAACTTTAGAATATTTCTCCACATACAAAAATAATCAATCTAGGTGGTACAGCCTGTGACAAGTAATATGACCTTTAATATGTAAAATTGGGGCATTCCACTTTAACACTTTTATTCTGTGTTAACATAGAATGCAAAGTGACTGTTTTGTGCATAAGATTACACACAAAGTTGACATAAAGACCTAAATAGATGCAAATGTGCGCCGGGTGATGCAAATAGATGTAAATACACGCCAGGTAAGGCGAATGGCGCAAACACAAGAAATTTACACCGTCATGTCTTGCAAGTTTGTGACTTCAATTTTTTTTCAATTTTCCCCAAGAATTAATATGACATTGTGTTGCAAAAGGTTTTCAGTGTTCTGATCTATTTAAGAATGCCCTGACCTGAGTAACGTCTTGGCAAAATGTTCCGAGTAATTTAGGTTGGCCTTTTGCTGTGGAATGTAATCAACTGAGTGAGGGAAGTGTAATGCAATGCTGTGGACACTATGAAAAATAATAACAAGTGTTAACATCTTGGTAACCAGCTAAAATAAATAATGTCTTGGAGAACGCAGCCTCAACATTTACAATGTGAGTTGCAAAATTCTCTAAAAAACTCTCCAGCGGCTGTATTTCAATACTTAGAGGTGAACATTTGTCCTGGATTCAATGGAAACTAGAGATGAAAAAGTTAATCGACAATCTATTAATCGGTCGTTAAGAATTTAATTGAAGATGTGAGATATTATGGTTGAATTGATAGGCTATGAAATGCTGTCATGTTGCTGCAAGCTTTGATTTATGATGAGACACATTTGGTATTGTTTGAAAAAAGCTGAAATACATTTTTGTGTGTGTTTTTTTTATCTTAATTTTAAAGAACAATTAATTGATCGTTAATTTCATCAGTAATTGATTAAGGAAAGTGCTTACCATCTGCAACCCTACTATGAACACAGCATTAGAATTTGGTAAAATTCTTGATTTGAAACTCTTAAGAAAGAGAGAAAATGTTTTCTATCCATCCATCCATCCATTCTCATCTGCTTATCCAACGTTGGGTTGCAGAGGCAACAGCCTGAGCAAAGTACTTCAGATGTCCCTCTCCTCAGTGACTCTTTCCAGCTCCTTTAGGAGTATCCCAAGGTGTGACCAGATAAGATTTATGACCCCCCTAGCGTGTTTTGGGTCTACCCCAGGGCCTTCTGCTAGTTGGATATGCCCTGAAAACATCTAAAGGGAGGTACCCAGGAGGCATTCTGATTGCATGCCCGAACCACCTCAACTTCACCTCACCCCCTTCTGACATGAAGGAGCAGCGGCTTTACTCAGTTCTCCCTCCAAATTTCTGATCTCCTCGCACTATCTCTAAAGCTGGGAAAAGTGCTTTCTCCAAATATATCACTGTCACTTCAATAACTGCATTGCAGGTACAAGGTTATCTATGTTCTTTCAAGGTTGTTGCAAAAACATCTAGCGTAGGAAAACACTACCTGACAAAAAAGACAAGCACAGCCAATGACCACGCTTATTAAAAAGCATCTCAGGGAAAGCAGTGAGCTGCACAGAATGAAGATGTATCACTGTGTAAGAGCATCCGAGTGTGGAATCTTCCTTTAAGGGAGACAGAAATATAGTTGTCACATCTGGACTTCTACAGGCTTCTCCCACATTCCCTGCACAGCCCTGGAGGAAAAGCCCTCACACAGGCCCATGGAGGCTGCGCTGGCTTGTTAACTCAGCTGGGGATAAGAGAAGAAGATTCCCAGCAACAGGCCCACGTGTGACTCACCATCACACAGACACAATATATATAATGCCTTGCCCCCCAAATAAACTATCCATCAAGTCAGCTGTCATCCTGTGGCAGGATGTGTACATCTGTGGCTGTAATACGATTTGTTTTTTATGCCTTTGTGTTGATGTTATTGTTGTGTGGGGCTTTCATGCTGGAGCAGAGTGTATGGAAAGTGACATTTTTGCACCAACAGCTATTGTGAGGCTGCTGTTTGAGAGGCCTGCAGGCTCTCTCTGCATAGAAACCCTGAGTATGGGTCTGTAGCAGAGATCCTGCCTAAGAGACTAAGTGCAACAGAATTTGGGTGAAAGTCCTCCAAATCAAGAGAAACAGCTAGAGAAGGAACACACACACGCAAGGGAAGGGAAGTAAAACAATGTAAATGTCCAGGTGCAGATAAGGATCTTGTTTTCTACCTTATGCAGTACAAGGACAAACGTTCTAATACAATAGCAGCGCTACTAAGATCTTTTCACAGCAGTCACCCACAATGCCAGGCTGGTTCTCTGCACCATTCATATGTTTTTTCTACAAAAAGTAATGCACTAAAATTCATATATATCACATAATGATGAGCCATTAATTTGTGCATAACCCACATATTTTGGAAGGCTGTGATCACATAATGTAAAGAAGTAAAGAAGGGCTGTCACTGAATGAGGCCACGTTCAGACGAGTACTGCCCTGCTAAAAATGGAAAAGTTGTTGCGTTTGTTTTTTTTTTAAATCTGCGTTTACATGATAATATTGTGAAGACGCTCCTCATGTACGTAAAAACCAACCAAAAATGCTGTAACATGCATGCCAAGCCAGTAGTTAGTGGTGTAACTTTGTAATGACACACCGTAGAAGAACATCACACGCATGCTCAAAGTGTGGCCATGACGTCACCATTCTAACAGGATCCGTGCATTGCCAGTTTACACAGCAAAAGAAGTGGTGGTGTTTTCAAAAGATTACACTCTGGAATCTAATTTTTAAAAGTTTGTGTTTTCAGGCCCCCAAAACGCTGTTGTCATGTGAACTAAATTCCAAACCGCAACAAAAGTTAGTGTTTCATGCAAAAACCGTCGCCCCCAGCAACCAACTCACAAAACGTAGGACTTTCCCTTGAGACTTTCCTCGAGAGATGGCTGTCTCTGTTGCTTTAAACTGTAACTTTACGTTAAGGATGTAACGTTATTCTGAGGGTGTTGTAAGACGATACATCAATGGAACATTTTACATCTCCTTACCAACAAATACAAATCTGAATTATCATGAGAAACTTTTCTAAGGACAAAAACCAATAAAATCACAAAAAAAAAACAAATATACCTAGGGGGAGTTCAGAGGATGGGCACATTTTTTTTTCCACAGCAACACTAAGCTGGTTTCCATTAACCCTTAATTTGAAATTGGGAATATAAAATGCATCTAATAGAAACACAGGTTTTGCAGAAGGCACAGCCAGTCCTGTCCAGCTCTGCCCACCTGCTCTCAGTGGAGTCCATCCGTCTTCCCTCTGGAAGAAGATATTGGCTCCCTAGAGCATGAACAAATAGGTATACATCTTCCTTTGAGCAATGTTCCAATGTTTGATTTGACATTTTGAAAATATGACTTAGGTTTTGTGCAAATCGGTAATGGAAACCTGCTAAAGGATAGCTTTGAATCTCCAAATGAGCCTTTATGCTTCTACATGTGTAACTGGTCAAAAATATTCTTAGCGCTTCACAGTTGAAATACTAAGAAAGCTATTTTAGCCTGTTACACTTGATTTCAAGTGTGTTGAATGATCTGCAGACATTTAAATATCATGCAAAAAACAATAGGCCCAAATCCAAACAAGTGTATCAATATTTTTTCCATTATATATTTTTTATTTTATGGTTTTGGAGTTGGCTTAGTGGCTCCCTTGGGGTGTAATTCCAATCACCAAATAGAGCAGCCAGAATGCACTTTTATTTAATTATGCACCACAGCAAACTAAGCACTCTATAATCCAGTGATGCAGGTGTTTTATATCTAATAAATGTTTCACATAAACACGTCTTTCATTAGTGGAAATAGATGTGTATTTACTTCACTGTGCTTGCTCTACCATGTCCTTTATTTCACAGGCAGTAGCAGCTCAATTGCTTTGCTGTGGGTGAGATGTGACAGAGAGGGCTCATTTGGCATGATGTGCTGTTACAAGGCTCATCTTTATCATGTGAAGGTGGTTGGGATTACCATGCAGATGCCTCATAATGGAGCTCCAGACTGCTGTGCTATTCATCTATGTCTGGGCTAACTGGGGATGACACACTCTTTCACAATATCCTAAACATTCACAAAGATCACATTGGCATTAAGAACAAGGATTATCTGTCGATGTCCATGGCCTCTGGAAGCGGTTCATTTGATGTGACATCACCTAATAAATATGTGTGTCAAAGGTGAATATGCAGAAAAAATAAAGAAATTGACTCCATGAAAATGTATTTTTGGGCATCTTTAAAAAAAACTCTTTGAATATCTCCAAAAGATAGAAACAGAGGCCTGTAAGAAAAAATGTCTGTTAAGGACAACGACTGGTGTGTTTCCACTCCACTTCATCATACAAATTCCCCCCCCGGAGCCAGGCCTGGGGGTGGGGCTCGATGGCGAGCGCCTGGTGGCCGGGCCTTTACCCATGGGGCCCGGCTGGGCACAGCCCGAAGAGGTGACATGGGACCTCCTTCCCGTGGGCTCACCACCCGTAGGAGGGGCCGTAGGGGTCGGGTGCAATGTGAGCTGGGCGGCAGCCGAAGGCGGGGACCTTGGCGGTCCAATCCTCGGCTGCAGAAGCTAGCTCTGGGGACGTGGAATGTCACCTCTCTGGTGGGGAAGGAGCCTGAGCTGGTGCGCGAGGTTGAGAAGTTCCGACTAGATATAGTCGGCCTCACCTCGACGCATGGCTTGGGCTCTGGAACCAGTCTTCTTGAGAGGGGATGGACTCTCTTCCACTCTGGAGTTGCCACTGGTGAGAGGCGCCGGGCAGGGGTGGCAATACTTATTGCCCCCCGGCTCGGTGCCTGTACATTGGAGTTTACGCCGGTGAATGAGAGGGTAGCCTCCCTCCGCCTTCGGGTTGGGGGACGGATCCTGACTGTTGTTTGTGCCTATGGTCCAAACAGCAGTTCAGAGTATCCACCCTATTTGGAGTCCTTAGAGGGGGTGCTGGAGAGTGCTCCTTCTGGGGACTCCCTCGTTCTGCTGGGGGACTTCAACGCTCACGTTGGCAACGACAGTGAGACCTGGAGGGGCGTGATCGGGAGGAATGGCCCCCCCGATCTGAACCCGAGTGGTGTTTTGTTATTGGACTTCTGTGCTCGCCACAGATTGTCCATAACGAACACCATGTTCAAGCATAAGGGTGTCCATATGCGCTTGGCATCAGGACACCTAGGCCGCAGTTCAATGATCGACTTTGTAGTCGTATCGTTGGACTTGCGGCCGTATGTCTTGGACACTGGGTGAAGAGAGGCGGAGCTGTCAACCGATCACCACCTGGTGGTGAGTTGGCTCCGATGGTGGGGGAGGACGCCGGTCAGACCTGGCAGACCCAAACGCATTGTGAGGGTCTGCTGGGAACGTCTGGCAGAGTCTCCCATCAGAAGGAGCTTCAACTCCCACCTCCGGAAGAGCTTCGACCATGTCCCGGGGGAGGCTGGGGACATTGAGTCCGAGTGGGCCATGTTCTGTGCCTCCATTGCTGAGGCGGCCGACCAGTGCTGTGGCCGTAAGGTGGTTGCACCTGTCAGGGCGGCAACACCCGAACCCGCTGGTGGACACCGGCGGTAAGGGATGCCGTCAAGCTGAAGAAGGAGTGCGGCAGCGGCGGTCGCCGAGGCGAAAACCCGGGCATGGGAGGAGTTTGGCGAGGCCATGGAAAACGACTTCCGGACGGCTTCGAAGAGGTTCTGGACCACCATCCGGCGTCTCAGGAGGGGGAAACAGTACTCCGTCAACACTGTGTATGGTGGCGACGGGGCGGGACGTTGTGAATCGGTGGAAGGAATACTTCGAAGACCTACTTAATCCCACCGACACGCCTTCCGTTGGGGAAGCAGGGCCTGGGGACCCGGGGGTGGGCTCCTCTGTCTCTGGGGCTGAGGTTACCGAGGTGGTCAAAAAGCTCCTCGGTGGCAGGGCCCCGGGGGTGGACGAGGTCCGCCCGGAGTTCCTCAAGGCCCTGGATGTTGTGGGGCTGTCGTGGCTGACACGACTCTGCAACATTGCGTGGACATCGGGGGCAGTGCCCTTGGACTGGCAGACTGGGGTGGTGGTCCCTCTTTTCAAGAAGGAGGACCGGAGGGTGTCTTCCAACTACAGGGGGATCACACTCCTCAGCCTCCCTGGTAAGGTCTATTCGGGGGTACTAGAGAGGAGGGTCCGCCGGATAGTCGAACCCCGGATTCAGGAGGAGCAATGCGGTTTTCGCCCCGGTCGTGGAACTGTGGACCAGCTCTGGACCCTTGGCAGGATCCTTGAGGGTGCTTGGGAGTTTGCCCAACCAGTCCACATGTGCTTTGTGGACTTGGAGAAGGCATTCGACCGTGTCCCTCGGGGAGTCCTGTGGGGGGTTCTCCGGGAATATGGGGTTTCGGACTCCCTGATACGGGCTGTCCGTTCCCTGTATGACCGGTGCCAGAGCTTGGTCTGCATTGCCGGCAGTAAGTCGAACTCGTTTCCGGTGAGGATTGGACTCCACCAGGGCTGCCCTTTGTCGCCGATTCTGTTTATAACTTTTATGGACAGAATTTCTAGGCGCAGCCAGGGTGTTGAGGGGGTCCGGTTTGGTGACCTCAGGATTAGGTCTCTGCTCTTTGCAGATGATGTGGTCCTGTTGGCTTCATCGGGCCGCGACCTTCAGCTCTCACTGGATCGGTTCGCAGCCGAGTGTGAAGCGGCTGGAATGAGAATCAGCACCTCCAAATCCGAGACCATGGTTCTCAGCCGGAAAAGGGTGGCGTGCCCCCTCCGGATCGGGGATGAAGTCCTGCCCCAAGTGGAGGAGTTTAAGTACCTCGGGGTCTTGTTCACGAGTGAGGGAAGGATGGAACGGGAGATCGACAGGCGGATCGGTTCAGCGTCTGCAGTAATGCGGACTCTGCACTGGTCTGTCTTGGTGAAGAGGGAGCTGAGCCGAAAGGCAAAGCTCTCGATTTACCAGTCGATCTTCGTTCCTACCCTCACCTATGGTCATGAACTTTGGGTAGTGACCGAAAGAACAAGATCACGGGTACAAGCGGCCGAAATGAGTTTCCTCCGTAGGGTGGCTGGGCTCTCCCTTACAGATAGGGTGAGAAGCTCGGTCATCCGGGAGGAGCTCGGAGTAGAGCCGCTGCTCCTCCGCATTGAGAAGAGCCAGATGAGGTGGCTTGGGCATCTAATTAGGATGCCTCCAGGACGCCTCCTTGGTGAGGTGTTCAGGGCACGTCCCACTGGTAGGAGGCCCCGGGGAAGACCCAGGACACGCTGGAGAGACTACGTCTCACAGCTGGCCTGGGAACGCCTCGGGGTCCCCCGGGAAGAGCTGGACGAAGTGGCCGGGGAGAGGGAAGTCTGGGTTTCCCTGCTTAGGCTGCTGCCCCCACGACCCGACCCCGGATAAGCGGAAGAAAATGGATGGATGGATGGACAAATTCCGAAAGTGAAACAAATCATTTCACTGTCATTGATTCATTTTAGGCCCAGTGGCATCATGTGATGAACTCAGAAGTTTTAGGTACACAGGTCCAGCACACTTCCTGTGGTCCTGTTGCACCCATAGCTGTAGGTTTAATAGCCATAGGTTTAATCTGTTATAAGATTGCACTCACCAATCTAGTGGTAAAAGTGGTTTAGTGGTTTTAAAAATTGTATTTATTAAAAATTGTATTTATTTTTTAGAGTCAAAAATAATTCTCAACATTTACAAAAACGTTAATTTAGAATCCATGAAGACATACTTTGAGGTATTTATGAGACCATGGGAAGATTTCAGAATAGCTTTCACTGAGAACTTTACAGTTTATCCTTTAGACATGAAAATTAATTTTCTGTATATTTATAGGGCATTTCTTTGACGTCAGATTGTAAAGGTTTGGATACTAGGATGTTGTCAAATCTATCAAGCTGTACATGAATAAAATAACTCAAGATGTCATGAAACTTTACTTTTGGAAAGGATGATTATTTTGAAGCATATATATATATGTGTGTGTGTGTGTGTGTGTATTTAACGAAGGTATGTTGTCCATGTTCTTGCTCTAAATGTTGTACCAGGTGATAGTGCAGAATATTTCGCAGTAATGTTTGTTTGCTTACATTTGTTTGCAAGTGATTCTCCCATTGGGAGTAGTTCTCTCAATTTATTAAGTATTTTATAGTGGACTGCATTCTTCCTATAAGTCACATTGGTTGTACTTTCTTTGATAGAAATCTTCCAATGATCATTGCACAGCATACCAGGGCCACTTGAGCCCAGTCCCTGTAATACCATGGACTTTCAAGGAACTAATGTGGACAAATCACAGGCTTAGCTACTGATGTACCAAATCTCATCTCATGAAGTCAGTGCTTTGGTGGACTCACTGTGCCTGCTATGAAGGAAGTGAAAATCACAGGCACTGAGTGAGGCACATATTTTTTGTGTATGCACTGATGCATTTGATGATATGTCTGCAGCATGTGTGTCCATGCATTCATTTACACACTTTCTACCCTGTGGGATGCATTGATTCATAGGTTTCTAAAGAAATCCACACAGACTGAACTCGATTTTTGGTGGTTAAAGTGAAATATACATTGACTAAAAACTCCCCATAACCCTTTAACCCTTCAATCACATGCACAGATTGGTTTTGGTGGCCCACAGAAAAGGGATACAACATATTGCCATAAAAATGCAAAGAATATGGCCTTCCGTTACCCTCAAAGCACTGCGGAGGGAAAGATTCACATTAATGTACAAGCTATAAAATTATGTATTTGTTTTTGTCTGAGAGCAATCACTGCTTTCTGTACTCACACGATTCCAACAGGACAAACCCCTGGATGAAACAGCTCAAAGCACATATCTCATTACAGGCTTTTGTTTATAGCTTTGACTCTGCACGACACTGCCAATGGATTCTCTTTTTACTTCTTTCTTTACAATTCTTCATTGTCATTGTTTTTTTTTTGTGTGTTTGTGTACTTTATCATCTTCATCCCTTTTGTGCTCTGCAAATTCTGTGAATTATTTGGATTTCCTGGGAGTTGCTTAATAAGCTCCTTATAGGATGAATCTGAAATGGAACTACAGTGCCACCTCAGGTGCCGGGACAGGGCCAAGCTTTGCTAATGCTTACACTTTTTAATCATGCAAGATAGAACAGCACATGATTTCTACATTGTTACATTTAATTTGGAGCCCAGGGAAAAGAGATTGTTTCTCATCAGTATACAAACTCTAAAGTCATTTGGTTCTTTAATATATCTTATTCTCGTCATGCTGATTTGATGTCAGAGTTCTCAATTACCTTGCAAACAACAATCCTCTGATATGTTCAGTACTGAATCATATATCTTTTTAATGCAGCTACTAGTCCTTTGTGACGCTGTTGCATCAGATAAATGACCACATCAGTAAATTGAATTATCCTGTGATTGTGTTTCATGTGTTCGCAGCTTGCTGTGCAGCACTGTCAGTACTGCTGGGACTAGCAGGAGCCTGTCACTGTTAGATGAAAGCTAGTAGCCTATTGTAATATCAGCTAATTGTCTCATATTAATTTAAGAACTATCAGCTTATGCTTTGTTTATTAGACTCTTGGTGGAAGGCTGTTGTACTTGTGAGTAGGCTGAGAAAACCATATGAGATATTGCATACAAGAATAAGCAGCCAAACTCGTCGAATTTGTTCCCTATGTCAGTGCTTTTGGTGTACTGGTGTGACGCCAAAAGCTACCTTTGATGTCCAACCAGAACGCTGCTGGATGATGTCAGATGAGAACGTGCTTGGACAGAACCGGTGACGTTGTTGTTAAATGCCAGCTGGACAGCAGTGGGCACGTCCACATGCAACCTGCACCGGTAGCGTCACCTGAGAATGCAGCTGGACGGAACCTGTCGCATGAAATGTTGAAGAACAGTGTCAGGTAGAAACGCTGCTGTTAACAATGTAACATAAGGTGCACAAGTACACTTATAGGGTGGGGAGGTGGATGGGTCCCAAAAACAACTTTCCCAAGGAAGTCCGGATTTCCAGTTAATCTTCTACATCTTACCATGTGCCTCTTTTGCCTAAACATAACCATCCATGACTTGCCTAATCCTAACCATCGTGACAGTCCACATTGGTTGCAATGTGCTGTTGTGTAAACATATGGACTGAGCTGCATCATCCCACCATGTGCATTTATTGACAACACGGTAATGGCATACCGGGGCATAAACTACTGATGCATAAAGATACTTAAAACGTCATAAGTAGACGCGGTAGGTCAAAGACAGAGTGGCACCAAAGTTGGGATGAGAACATTAGTAAATTCTCACACAATTCAAACTTATCACAACAGGTATCGTACTTGGTACTCCAAGTAAGTACATTGCAGTGTAAGACCATAAAGATTTGTAGCTACAAATATAGCCTCAGTTGTCAAAGGAATGACTGTACAATCAATGACTTGTAAAATCACCTTAATGTGTAAAATTGGCAGAGTAGCCCTTTAAGGGTAAGCAAAGCTCCTCGTCATGATCCACATCAATAAACCAAGGTTTATTACTTGTCTAAGACAAGATGATCTCAAGCATGAAAATGGGATGCATCTCACGTTCATCCACCCCCTCGACCTCAGCATCAGGACAAGGACACAGTCCTTCCTGCATCTGCTGTGATTGTTCGCGCTGGGTGTGCTGCACAACTGTTCAATATGAACATAATTTCTGAGGTGATTAGGCTGTCTCATTTATAGACACGGCGGAACAAGAGTGAAATGAAACAGTTTGACATGAAACTTGAGATGAAAATAATGGCATTAAAATTGATACCACAGCACACGGCCAAATAATATCAGATGTGTTTTCCACAACAGATGAGTGTATCATCAGCCATGCAGGTGTTCCTGGTTATTATTCCAGAAGGGTAAGAGCGAGATTAATTTAGTTTCCCAGCACCTGAACATGCTGACCAGCCAGACTGCGTAAATAAACACATCTTTTCATGTGGGTTTGAATGGGGGTCATCTTTATTACTGCATCAACGAACATTTGAATAGTTTATCAGTTTATTATATGATTTGTTTGCTTTTCCACAATTGCATATTTTTCTGTTCTTTCCAGGTACAAAATATCCTTTCTTTCCCTCCAAATATAGTTTGTTCCTCTCTTGCTTTATGTCTCCTTTGCTGCATAATCTAAAACATATCACATCAACATTTGTTCTTAAAGATACATACATTTTTTGGCTGCTTTTGAGCAGTGGTATATGCGGTAAATCAAGAGGCAAATTCTGTGGCTGAAAATGAAGCCAATGCTTAAGTGCCAAAAACTGCAGTTTCTCTAATGGCCGCATGAGGCTGGCTCCAAGAATCAGTCAGTACCTATAGACCCCCATGTGAGATAAACATTGACCACCGGCCAACCTTTGACTTGGTGTGTCAGGGCTTTAAACCTGCTGCTTGTTAAATCAAAACAATGAGTTGAGAGATCAACACCTTTACATCTGAAGTTGTCACATAGTCACATATTGCTGCTTTAAAGTGGACTTCTGCGTCTACATATTAAGCTCTAGGTTCTTTATATCAGTTCTTTATATTCCGGGATGGTGCTACCATGATGTCAACATAAGCACATGGTGGGATGACGCTGCACATGGTTATGTTTAGGCAACACAATTACATGGCCATCAGTGAAGGGATGTCAACAAACGCATATGCTTGCACAGATGGTTAGAATTAAGGAAAGGAGGTACATGGAGAGGTGTAGAAAAACAAAGCAAAACATGAATTTCCTATAGGAAGTGAACACCGGACTTCTGCATGGAAGTCTGGAGATTATTAGACCTATCCAATGCCTATCCATCCCACCCTATAGGGCCATTGAGCTCTTCATATTATGTCGTTACCGTCAGCATTTTAACCTGACACCATCCTGCCACGTTTCATGTAGACATGGCAGTACCCATCCAGCTGTGGCATTCTGCTGGCATATAATAAAACAGCGACCAGTTCCATCAAGCCATGGTGTTACCTGACGCCGTCTAGCAGTGTTTCATGTGCACATGAAGAGATGGCTTTTGGCAGAATGAGAACGGGCTGAAAAGACTACAACTCTAGGAGTTTGATGGAGCTTTAGAGTTGTTGGTAATTTCCTCTCAAATAACACACAAGTCATTTGATCCATTGTTTATATGAAAATATTTTTTAATGCAGCTTTATTCAGCATATCTGATTTATTATCAGCTGATGAAAAGGACTGCTATAAAACAGCATCTTGTCATCAGTAGCCTTTAAACTGTCTGCAAAGAGTACAAAATAGCACATTTTTTTTAGCACGATTGTTTATGTAGAATATTTATCTGTGCCACGGCTGATATGACATGCAAACTGCAGCAACTGCTCCCCAAACAGATCTTCCTTTTTTTTCTATCTCTCTGGAGCTTTCCAGCCTGTCTCTCCTCTGTAATTGTAAATTCACTTTTTTTTTTTTTTGAGGGGATCACTGAATTGTTTATAAAGACAAAAGAATCCATATAATCAATCTTTAACAATGTGGGAACAGCTCTGGTTTTGTCTCCGAGACAGCAAATGTAAACTTGCTCCTTGAAGAAAGGGGAACCTAGTTGCTGGATATGGATAAAGGCAAACTGCCAAATGCAGCGGCACAGACAATCACATTGACTATGACGGGCTGTGGTAACAGATGAATGAAACTCACAATGCTTCTGTCTTCATGGGAATGATCGCAGTTGACTTTTCCTTGATGACTCGTGCAGTTCAAGAGTGTATTATTCCCTGACCTAACCACAGGCCATGGCAGCTAAAGAAGCCCTGATATGTTAGTCTCTGTATAAAGAAATAAAGATGGGATCAAGCAAAAGGAAAACAAACAATTTAAGAGATGATTATTTTTATTGTTCTTCGTATTATGCACGCACATGTGTTTTTCTTTAAAAGAACATCAATGCAACTGTTTTGTTTTTTTTTCTCAACGGCACGAATCGGTGGATATGGAGACAAGGAGATTCAGTGGGGATAAAAGGAATGGGGAAAAAAGGGAGGATACAAACAAAAACAGGATTAGTTATATTTTCCATCTTACTTATTTTAACAGGTTGTCATCTCAAGTCATCACATATTGCTACTTTGCAGTTGACAGATGCATCTACATACATATTACACCATAGATATACGTCTGTGTCTGCTACTGGCTTTGTGGGATGCAGCTACCATGATGTCAACAAATGCACATGGTGGGATGACGCTGCACGGTGTTATGTTTAGGCAACAAAAGAACAAGTCAATCCATGCCAGGATGTCAACAAAAGCCCATAATTGGGATTAGATAACAGCTGCAGGGGTGGTTAGGTTTAGGAAAAAAAGGTTAGTGGTAAGGTGTAGAGAAAAAAAACATTCATTGCCGCTCCCACATGGCTTACACAGGAGTCCAGTGTTAGTTTCCTGTCTGAATGTGATGTTTTGGGTTTTTTTTTGTACATCCCACCAAACGCCACTCTCATTTTTGAGGTGGAGCTGATCAGTTGTTGAGGTCAAAGGTTGCTTTTCAGAGTTTCATCCACCATCATCTCTGACACTAATCCTAACCATCAATGCCAGCATGTACGTTTGTTGACGTCCCAGCGTTGGTTGCCATGTGTTTCTCTTGCCAATACATAACCACACGCAATGTAATCCCACCATGTGCTTGTGTTGACATCACAGAACTGGCACTTAAAGAGCAGATGCAAAAGGATACCTAGGGCATAATATGTAGATGCAGAAGTCCACTACAAAGTCATAAAATGTGGAGACTTGGGATTAGGGGACGAGGCTCACAGTAAGGTGTAGAAAATAAATTGTCACATTTACATATATGGGAAGCAAACTGCAGAATCCAGCATGGAAATTGAAGGTTTATTGGATCCATCCACTGCATCTCCTGCCTGTCCTATTTGGACCTTCGTGTTCCATATGTCACGTTGTTACCTGGACCTGTCGCTGTCTAGTGGCATATCATGCAGATGCCACAAGGTCTGCCCGGCCGCAACCTCAATTGACGCCGTCCATCCATATATCGTGCTGCTGCAGCAAGTGCTGTCCAGCCATCCAGTGGCGTATAATAACAGCGTGAATGTTTTAACAGCTAATTTCTCAGTTTATGCCATCCAGCGGCATATAATGCGGACGTGAAAGGTGGTTTTGGGATGCCAAAATCACTGCAAAAAACAGCTGTATTTGATGACTTACAAATGAAAGCAGGCTTATTATTTAGTGTATTTTCCAGGTTGACTGATAAGTGACAGTTAAATCTGATAGATAAAAGGTACATCTTCCCCTGAGACACACACATTCACACATGTATGCACACACAACCCCCCCATCCCAGCCCGCTGCACACATCAGAGCAGAACACGCTCGCCAGGAGGGTTTGACATAATTGTATTAATTGTTAACATAATGATGCATTTATGTTTAATGCCTACCTTCTGGTAATTACCAAGGAGGTACCTTAAGGCCTGGAACCTGTGCCTCCTTCTCTCTCTTCCCTTGACTGTTTCATGAATATCATTCCCTTTGTTATTACTCTGCTGCTGCCTTCGCAGCTTCAAAGACTTTCATCATTTTGACTGTTGTAGTCTCTCTGTCTCTCTCTCTCTCTCTCTCTCTCTCTCAGGTGCACCAGAGAAATGTATCATTAAGTCATCACAGCTTAATCTATCTGGTCTAGCTCTCTGGCATCCTGTGAAGTCCCTTTGACACACTGAATACTAAATGTAAGCTTTAGATTAAACTTTGAAAAGGCGAAAGGAGGAAGGAGCAAGAATCTCACTTAAAGCTTATATTTGCTTTGATTCCAGTCTTGTAGGGTTTACAAAAAGTATAAAGCAATTAGAGGAACACAAAGTGCTTATGAAACAGTATGGAAAGTCAGAGCAGTATATGTCATTACATTCATTCATTGGCAGTTTGAGAGATCAGTGGCAAATTATTTTTAAAAAAAACAAACATACAACATCATACACTATCAGTTTTTTTTCCAAGATGGAACAAAAACATACAAAAGTAATAAGTGGTATTGGTTAATTTATTTATTAATTGATTTTTACTAATACGTTAGGACGCACTTTGTTGTAAATGGCATTTAATTAGGTGAAGAGCATATGATGACTTGCTTAGGACTTGCAAGTCAAAGTTTGGGACTTTGGACTTGCACCTGTGAGTCTTGACTTGGTAATTGACTTGGAACTTGTCAGTCTTGACTTGGTCCTCCAATTAAACTTATCTGTCTTGACTCAGTACATGACTTGGGACTTGAGTGCAAAGACTTGAGACTTATTTGCGACTCGGTGCCCCCTCTAGGACAAGTTTGTTGAAAAAAAAGATTGTATATATGTTTTGGTAAATGGACAAATTCTCTCTACTTTTACCAAGAGGGTTAGTGTTGCTGTTTAATTAGGCTGTTTTTATCATGACAGCATTTCTTTTCAGAGTTATAGCTGATAACTAAAGATCCCAACGTCTCGCCACATATTGACTTGATTTTCTAGTTGCCTCTGAGCTGTCATGGAGGCAACAATAAGGGCTCGCCGCAGCATGTTAGACATTATTACTGTTATTGATGACTCATCGATCTAGAAGGCAGGCCACAGTAATCAAGCACAATGTCTCCAGGGAGCGAAAGGATCAAGGCCTAAGTCATGACTCCCCTGGCACAGAGGCTGCTACAAGAGATAAGACAGGACTCTGTGTGTGTGTGCGTGTGTCTGTGTATGTTTGCTTTTTGTCTTGGAATGGTTTTGTAATTAGATTAGAACATTTGCTACTCTTGTTTGTGTGTGGGTACCAGGGCCTGTATGTTTGTGTACAGTTGTGTGAGTACAAAGATGTTGCACAATACATCACAACCCTGGGTTTGTCATATATTGCATGTTTCATCAGCACGTTAGCCTTTTGCTAAACCAAGAAAAAAATAAATCAATTACTTCAAGGGCAGACAGAAATATTCATGTCAGCATCAGGCTGCAGTGTTGGCATATCACATGACGTGTGTTTGTGCAGCAGCATATTGCATAATGATAGATTTTCAAATGTTATTGATTTGTGATGGAGGCCTCTCTACGGATGAGTGTACTATCGATGTACTGCTGCCAGCCTGTAATGGAATAATGGTTGAAAGATGAAGAAGACAGGTCGAGTCCATGACCTGCCCTTGTGTTGATGGCATTCATTGTTGGCATGTGTGCGTTACATGTGAATGGGGGGGAGGTAATCTTCCTGGACAAGGGCAGAGTAATCACATTTCACGCTGTGCCATGAAAAGTTTGTCACCTGGCATTCACACCGTGTCTGCCTGTGAGGTGCTCAAGTCAAATCTTGGGCTGCTAACATATTCACTGATAATAGTACTCACTGTGTTCAGTCTACGGTAGTTATACTTAATGTACTGCAGGCTAAATCTGGCTACTTTAAACTATTTTCTAATTTGCAATGAAAATAATGTGATTCACATTTGGAATTGTTTGTTTTCTACTTTTATTTGTTTATATTCTATTTATAAAACTTTTTTTGTTTATATTTTTAACATATATTTTTATTTTTAGCATACATAAGGTGCCAGAGTGCATAAAACAGCATCAAAATAGAGCTCACTTGTTAAAAAAAGTTCCAGTGGAGGATCCCCTGCACCCTCCAACAGAGGTCCTAGCTTATCGTAGAAGTTTCCTAAAATCTGAGAAATTTCCTAAAATCCCGTCTTAAGTGTCTTAAAGATCCTACAAATGACTTAAAATCCTACAAATATCCTAAAAATCCTACAAATGGCACATCCTACAATGCAAAGGGGTGTCCCAAAATCTAAGAACTTTCCTGAAAACACAGAAATGTCCTAAAAATCCTACAAATGTCCAGAAATCCTTGACATTTCCTAAAACCCCTAGAGATATCCTAAAACCCTAGAAATATCCTAAAATCCCAGAAATATCCAAACATCCTAGAAAAAACTTCCTGTCATTTTGAAAATGTGGCCCGCAAGCTTGAGCACTGCAGCTCTATGGCTCTATGATGTACAACAAAGGCCCTGGTAAGAGAGAAAAAAAAAACTGTTATCCTTTACCTAAGGGATAACCATTGTCATTTCTATTGGTGATCTTTTTTTCTTTTTTAGATTCTATTTTAGTCTAGAAGTTTAGACCTCAACACTTCTAATCACAAGATTATGAAATACTACATAGGTTTAGTGTTAAACTTGAGCTGGATGGAGGACAGACAGAGAGACATACATGATTAGATTGAATTTTCTTTATTGGCAGTGGTGCTATAAAGTTATCAGTTAAATTATCAGTCTCACTTTTGAACAAGATTAAATGTCCCTTCATTACCATGAGCACTGTAGTTTATTTTGAATCCATTCAATGGGCTCAATAAAACACTTTTAATTACTTTTTCTTTTTTTTTTAGCTTCTCTTTTTCATTCCCTACCCACACTCACACAGAGAAAGAATCATACTGGAAAAACCCAAGGAACCACTTAAGCCTCATTTCCACAGCACAAAAAAACCACTAACATCTGGCTTTTTGAATGTAATGGGAAAGTGTGCAATCGGCATTCACACCCGGGTCAAATGACTCCGTAATAGTTATGGGTATTTATTGCCCCCGGCTCCAATCGGAATTTATGGAAACACAACACCTGGGTGAACATGGTAATTTTAGTTCCTTAACTGGTTAGATGCAATGACCTGCAACCACTGATTACTGTCTGTCTCAACCTAAATAGCGCTCAAACATTGATCCAAGTACGTCTGCACCGAGTTTGAAATACAGACTGAATAAGTAAGCAATATAAAAAAAGAAGCAACGACCAGAAAGTTTTCACTGGCCTCCATGATGTTTTCTACTGTTTACATGTTTTTCTGGCCTGTTCGTAATGTTGTCGTAATTAAAAAAAAAAAAAAAAAAGAATTGAAAAAAAACAAAACATGCACACAAAAAGGCAATCTTGTCTGCTGCAGTGACATGTATCTGGTCTACTGTAAATGAGCAGTCTAAGCAGTCTGCCCTTCTGACTCACAGAGATAACAAGCTATTGTTTTAAACTGTGTAAATATTTAAAATCTTATTGCTGACTCAGTGCTTGATCAGCAGTTGTCTGTTGCTGACCAAGTTCTTGCCTTGAACCATCATAGCAACCAGTCACTGACTAAAGCCACAAAAACAAATTGGACAGCTAAAATGACCACCATATCAACTTAGTAACTCCTTGGAATACCCTGACAACCACCTAGCCACCATATCTGCATACCTTAGTAACCACCTGTTACTGCCCAGCATCTTAAAACCACTCTGATGCTGGTCACACCTTTTTCTATTGTGTTTCTCCAAGGTGTTTCGAACAACACTTTTTGTTGGACTTGTCATAAAAAAGACAACTTATAGAGAACTGGCAAGAAGTTATCACCATGTTCAGCACTGGTGATATATTTTCCTGTTATGTTCTTGTATGCATCAGGACACATTTGCACTTACACTGCCAAAGACCCGAGGTTAGATGCACCCTAGACCAACTCAGCAAGTGTTTTGAGTGATCGGATCACAATGTGTATTGAGAGCTTGTTTAAACTTGTATTTAGCACTGTCTGCTCATGAATTGATAGCCAGCAACAAATTTATAAACCAAGTGTTAACAGGCTCTTTTGAATGCTATAGTGACCAATTAGCATACAGATAATTGCCTTCCATTGATATAGCATCTGTCTAGAACTAACTGACCCTACAGCTCACACTCAAAACATATTATTGCACTTGTCTCAGGGCTTTGACTTTAACTGATATTTCACTCTTCTGTCTGATGTATATTTCAAAGTGAGCGTCAACTACTTTCCGGATCTACAACTCCTTTCATATGGACCTCTGAACTTCTTTCCCTACAGCTAAATTGCTTTCAGTTCTTTAACTTCAACTTCCATTTGCCAACTTTTTTGGGTTCCATGCTTAACTATACTCCAGAGTTCTCATAACACTTCAATTTATGCTCTTTCAACTGCTTCTGAATTCACTTTTCCAACGTGCAATTTGGTTTCCAGCTTTTCCAGCACTTCAGGTTGGCTCCAAGGTATTCATCAAGCGCTGTTCAGCCTCCAGCCATTTGGCCACTTCAATTCAGCAGCCAGCACCACACTTTACCTAGAAAAAAAAACATTTTCCAGTTGGTCTTGCTCTTTTTATGGGATTTGTTGACAGTTGGAAGACTAAAGGCCAGCCTTATCCTTTAACTGTACTCTCCAGTCAAAGGCAACATCACTCTTATTAACTTCCCAGATTCGTCCTGCTTTGCATCCGGCAGCCACAACAGCTTACAGCTTACAACGCACCCACTACATTAACCTTCCTGCCAGCCAATCGATGTCATGTCACTGTTAATCTTCATTGCACATATGTGACCTTTTACAAACTTCACTGCCCTTGCTCCCTCGTGATTAATGCTGGTCGGGGTAATTGGATGTTAATTGGAGAGACTATTGACCAAAGCCTTGAGAAAATAGTGAGCCAGTGATTTGATGATCCATCTCATATTGATAAGCAGGCAATGTAGGAAGAGGGAGACAATCACCATTTGGCCGTATCCATTCATCACTATTGTTGTTGGTTGTTGGCGAATAAGGAAGGTCCTGTACTCCTGGGTGGACGCCCTTCTATGATGAGTCTTGGGAATAAAATCCATCTTTTGCTTTTTTTTTCCTCACATGGCAAGATGCATACACTTCATTTTGAGATTGTAGGCTTAGTATCAATGACATAACAGTTCAACAAAGAAACTGCTCTTCAATAGTGTGCAATTAGGTTTTGTGCTGTATCTATTTTGAGGAAGACTTTCAGCACTTATCCTTGTGAGCTAAAGAGGAAATGTTGCTCTACTTTTACCTGAATTGCTGCACAGATTCTCTGTTTCATAATAAGGGCTATCTAAGCATGATTGTCCTAAAATTAAAAAAAATAAATAAATAAAAAAAGATTTAACTCCTTGAAACCTGGATCAACATCACTTTTCTCCTTCTGCATTCAGATACCTTTCACAAATTTTAAAATTGTTGAAGCAAACTGTACTAATTTCTTAAAAAAAAAAAAAAAAAAAAACATAGGGAAAGGGCAATAAGCAACCTGGTAAGAAATGTCCCAAAAATTGCAAAAATCTGTAGATTTGGAAAAAAAAATCTTGAAAAAAGCTAGGGAAAATCATGCAGAAAACTAGATTTCTAATGATCAAAGTCATATATTTAAAATTATTTTACAGGTTTATTATTATTATATTTTAAAGCATTTTCAGGTCATTCCCAGATTATTTGTGAATTTATTTGTTTATTTGTGTATTGTATTTTTACTTTTTTGTTTGTTTTTTTGCTAATTTGTTTTTTTTTATTATTATAATTTTTTAGCCCAGGCACTTTAAAAAAAAAACAAAAGAACTTTTTAGTAATTTCTTGTTCATTTCTTGTCAATGATGGACTTGACAATGATGGTATTGCCATGGTCAGAGGAGCCTCTGGAGGAGGCAAAATTGCTGATGCTGTATGAAGAGACGTGGCTTAAGTATAGGAGGTGGGCCCCTGTTCATTCCTATGAAAGTTGCTCAGTGGCACATCAACCCAAAAAGCTGTTTTTGTGGCACAAAATTGCCCAGATATCCCACTTTATAAGGCCCATACAGCATAGACATTTGAGACTTACATTGGTCAAGTGCAGCCAAGCAGCTAAATTCAGCTGGCCAAAACAGCTAACTTCTGGTTTAGCGCTCAGCTAACTTGAATGTTGATAAAATAATTAAATCCTGTGGCTTTTCTTAACTTTGTAAATATTATTAGACTGAATGGATCAAATCCTGATAGTGAAATGAGTAAGGATTGCAAGGATTTTTATGCTATTTTTTATTTTTTTTTATAGACAATTTGTGCTTTTGACCAATAACAAGTCTCTCGTTGGGATGAGAAGTTATTGGAACATCAGCCTGAGTCATGTCATATTCACAGTTTGTTATGCATCTCCAGAACTGATCCAAAACTGACTGATGTTAACATGCTGTTTAAACATTTCAACTGTAAACTGATAAGGTCAGACAGAATATTGATTTTTATATGAACCTCAGTAATTGAGCTCGCCATAAGTTGGAGCAAATGTGAAATTGAGCTCTGGCTCACTCCTGATAATGGTGGAGTGTTTGTATTGTATATCAATAAAATGCCCAGCAACAAGAGGCCTGGCTCCAATATGGACTCAGGGAGATGGACGTGGTCTTGGCAGGACAAACTGGCTTTGGAGATCTGTGCCTGTGTCTGGTTTTGTCTTAAATCCATCATCGAATAATTGATGACTGGAGAAAAAGGAAAGTGTCAGGTAAAAAAAAAAACAAAGAAAAAAAATCAGCCTGACAGGCATAAAACTGGCAGAGTAAGATGCTCATGCCAAACTTGACAGGAGGGGTTGTAGAGTACAAAAAGGGTAAGAGGAAGGAGGAGAAAAAAGGAAAAGCACGACAGAAAAGTCTTAAAATACAGAGGAAACATTTTCTTTAGTGTAGCAACAGTAAACTGTTGACTAATGCAACAGTAAATACAGTAGTAGTCTTCATAAAACTTTCAAAATATTTTCTGGGTTAGGGTTATCAAAGTTTGGGTCATTTTATCTAGATACAGAAAGATAGCTGATTATTATTATTAAATCAGCATTTTACAGTGATTTTTTTTTTTTTTTTTTGCAGCCTGGAATACTGTTATTTCAATAATGTATAGACTGATAAATAGATAAATAGATCAAGATGGACATAAAATGGGTGTGAATGCATGTTAAATTCAGTCACTGTCATCTCATCACACTGCTGTATATTTGTTTCCCTTAAGTTTGGTTTTAATTAGTTGTTTGATGCAATAAATGGCAACATACTCTACTTCTTTTGCCCGGAGCCACTTTTGGAAAATGACAGGAGAGTGGGGGCCAGTTAATAAACAATTTTTTTACTTTCAATGACACAATTTCAGTACTTTTAATAATCATTGTGGATTATTAACATACATAACTTATAGTTGAGGTTGCACAAATTTTAGGGATTTAAAGCATTTGAAGATACTCAAAAAAAAAAAAAATCCAAAAAAGCAAAAATACCAATGTTGGCACCAATGGACCATTTCCATTGCAAAATTCAAAGGTTTAACATGCAAGAAGTTTTTAATATTAAAGCTGACTGAAGTAGAGTTTCTATAAAACAATGGTTGTTAAGTGGTTGTTAAATTACATTTTAACAATGCCTTGTATTTAATAGGCTCATCTAACTGATATCTTTAACTGTGAATGTTAAGTATATATATATATATATATATATATATATATATATATTTTTTTAATTTATTTGTTTATTTATTTATTTATTTTATTTTATTTATTTATTTTTTTTGAGTAAGCAATAAAAGGTAAGGTACAGTAAGGTTTTTTTTGTTTTTTTTAATTCTGGTAATCATGTGTAATGAGCAGCTCCCTGCGCTGTATAGAAGCTTGGTGAGGCTGAGTGTGAGGTTGAAATGCATGGGCTCATGTTGTAATTAGCTTTTCAGGTCATACCAGTGGCATTTAATTGAGTGACATTAGAAACCAGAGCCTGCTTCAGTTCATGTGCCTGGCGTGTGAGTGTGTGTGTGTGTGTGTGTGTGAGTGTGTGTGTGTGTGTGTGTGTGTGTGAGAGAGAGAGAGTGAGAGCAGAATGGAAACAGGACTGATTCAGCCTGCAGTGGTGAGGCAGGTGGTGCTGGCATCACAGGTGTGCTACTTGAGCCGTGTCACCCCAAATTTCCTGTCTCCCCCATCACAAGATGGCCGTCCTCCATCAAAAACACCACTGGGACTTTTTTTTTTGTTATTTTTTTTTTTTATTGCTTCTGTAGCAATATTGTTTCCTAATAAAAAAAAAAGGTCACTGAAAGACAAAGACTGATTTGTGAGACAGGTGACCGGTGACCTCATGGTTTTGGCTCCGTGCGCTGATTCCTGCTTCACGCACGAGTGAGAATTCAGCGGTCGACTGTTTATAGTAGAGAAATTTGAAAAGTGCTCGACTGTATTTCTGTTTATCTTTAAAATGGGAGTGAGTTTCTTTTCCCCTGAGCTGCGTCTGAAAACTTTCCACCAGTGCCCGGGGCAAGGTTGAATATGAAAAAAGTCCTTGCGACAGTGATAGCCGTTAAATGGAGATGCAGTAACTTTATGTCTCTGTGATAGACCTCATTTTCATGTCCCAGATTAAAGCTGTTTTTCAGCATGACAGTGCTGCTGGGAAATGTAGGATTTGCTGCCCACGTAAGGGATTACAGAAGATTAATTAAAAATGTCTCTCCTGGCTTCATTGTCGTTCTCCTTATCCACTAATGTATCAATGAGCATGTCATCACAGCTCTGTCTTTGAGTCATAGGTTTAGAAGAGACTGACAAAGTAGGAAATCAATTCTATAAAACAATTCTAGTTAAGAAACTAAGCCTGGACTTGGCATTCTCTCCTTATCAGTGTGGATTTTCTCCCACAGTCCAAAGACATGCAGGTTAGCTGGTGAATCTAAATTGGTCGTAGGTGTGAAAGTGCAACATGTTTTCACTTCAAACTCGTCACATGGTGTTGCTTTGTCAGTGACCTTCTGTGTCTACCCATGATGTTTTAGGTATCCTTCTGTGTCTGTTCACGTTCCGAGATGTCATTACCATGATGTTAACAAATGCACATGGTGGGATGACATCATGGTGGGATGACGCAGCCCGCTGCGGTGATGTCACAGCATGCCAAAAGCAACACGGTCCTTCTGTTAACACAACAATGCGGGCTGTCACATTAGTTAAGATTTGGCAACAAAGTCACAGATGGTTAGGTTTTGGCAAAAGAGGCGCATAGTGAGGCAAAGCTATGAAAAACACACACACATAAACATGAGAGGCAAACTCTGAACTCCCACACGAAAGTTGGTTGTTTGTAGGACTCATCCGACCTGTCCTTAGATTTTGTAGTTACCGGCAGTGTTATTACCTGTCGCTGTCCTTGTGTTTCACGGCCATACGACTGGCTCTGTCAGCTACGTTCTCACAAAACACTGCCTGTGTGCACTGCATGTGGACACGCCTGGTGCCTTTTGGCCATCCACCAGCATACAGTAAAAACTGTCTGTTTGACCGCGTTCTCATCTGATGTCATTTGGCTGTGTTCCGGTTGGACATGGAAGGTTGCTTTTGGTGCTCATACGCCAAAAGCACTGACAGAGTGACACTATTTGACGAGTGCGAAATGAGAACGCGCTGGAATGTGAGCGTGAACGATTGTCTGTCCATGTGTCTCAGCCCTGTGATAGTCTGCACCGGCTCTAACCCACTGTCAGCTGGGAGAGGCTCCGGCGCCCCCCCACCCGTGACCCTTATGAGAATAAGCAGCTATGGTTAGCCATAGCTGCTTATTGAATGAACGAAACTGACTGAAATGTGTTGGGAATAAATATATAATGACTATGGCTGTTGAAAAATGTATTTTAATTGCAATAAATAACATAATTTCTAAAGTTAATCACGGTTAATCTGATTTTTTTTTCTTGTTGTCAATTCTGTTATTTTGCATTAAAAACAGCTATGAATTCCACATTAAGTAAGATATGAATGCAATAATTTTATTTGTGACAAAGTATTTTTAAATTGGCCTAATGACAGAATATAATTAATCTAAATACTTTTTTTCCACTATTCCACTATTTTATTATACCCAGCCAAATAAATCTCAACTTCTAACTTTTGCTACCCAGTTTTGTAAACTCTTTCACTTTTTCATTTGTGGATTTTGATGTGACATTAAGACAAACAACCTGAGAGCGTGTGTCTGACGGATGTGAACAAAGACAGCTATTATGTCCCGTTTGCCAGGTGGTGCATGCGGCATGCCTCAGTAATTCAATGTACCCCACAGCTCGAGACGTAACCCGCTCACAGGGGGAGAAAGAAAGAGCACCTCTTTAGGGACTGCGCGCACAACGACAAGGACTCTGCTCTCCGAACATGCACGGAGCAGGAGGGCAGATTGAGTTTTTGGCAGGGATTCAGAGGGAGACAATGAAAGATGGGAGGAAAATAGCAGCATGGAGCGACCTACAACTACATCCAGAGGATGATGAGGGGAGGGGAGGAGAGGGAGGGGTGCATCTGTACAGGTGTCATGTGTGGAGGGGAGGAGGGCTCATGTGTCCACAGAAAAGCTAAAATATGCACCATTAAAAAAAGAAGAAAACCCTAAAAAATGATTTGTTTTTAGGAGTAGAAGAAGATTAGAAGAAATTCTCTCACATGCATAACAAATACACGGTATGCATAGCATTAGCAATTTACATGAATGTATGATTTTACACGAACAGACAAAGCACCTAGGCTATACAACATTACAGTAAATGTATTTTATTTTAGGGGTTTATACATTAGGCTCGCATCATTACTGCATTTTAGGATTAATGAAAATATCTTCTCATTTTGTAACACCAGCTTATGTTTTTGACTGCCAAGGGAAGGTGGTATTTTAGGTAAATCAGAAAAGTCATATTTTGCAAAACTGCAATGGAAACACTTTTTTGTCTTTTCTAGCTCACATGATGATATGGCCATGTGCTTGTCAGTAGGATCTGGCTCCATCATGATGCAGCAGGACCTACAAGAGGTGTTATTGTATCACATAACTCTTTAAAAGATGAGCGGATCATCCAGAAGTTTTGAATCCACAATTCCTCTGTGAAATCATTGACTATCACCTCCCAGAAATCCCTCATATGTATGTGGTCCCTCCCATGTATAAGGGCCTTGCCTTTCCATTGTGGCTCCATAACACGTCTATGTGGCCTTTGATTGGAAATAATGACAGCTAGTGCGGTGGGTGCAATAGAAATAAAGCTGCTAATGTTTTGAACATCCATCACCATGTTTCTTGGAATGTTATTGTCAGAGGAGTTGCAAAGTATCACTCAATGAAAATGCAGCTTTCTCTCAAATGTGTTTTAACGAAGGGCAATCCTGGGGCCGTAACATCGACATTTCAAAAATATCACTTAAGTTCTGCACAAATCTAAAATAGAAACTGGCCTCTTGTATATAGCAAAAATATGGTTTGTAAGTTGTTCATAAAGCCATCAATTTTCCAACCCAATGAGTGTTTACACTGACAGTGACTGAAATTGCTCAACCTTTGCCACGCTTTGTCAATTCTACAGTGATGACACTGAGCCGTGAAGAAATGACTCTTTGACCTTGCTCACATGCTCTTTTATTCCACAGAGCCTAACTTGTCAATTGATGGCACCGTTTTGATGAAGAAACAACAAAGAAAAATATCCTGGCACGAAGTCTAAAGGGGGAATATAATTGCTGCTGTAGTGTGCTGAAAAGGCTATTCAAATGCCATTCTGCACACAGTGATTGGCTTTCCTCTCCTCCTCCCATTTGCCCTCTCTCAATGCTTTCCCTGTCATTCAAAACATGAGGAGGCCTTTTCACAAGCTTGGAATAGTTTGCATGGCAGAATAACAAGCTAATTAGAGCTCCTCAAGTGATGGATGCTTGTGAGAGGGCTAGAGATGTGGGCACGAGGGCAGCACGGCACCCCGATAGCATCACAACCATCTGCCTCACTTTGACGGCTTAATTGGAAGAGCGATGGGAGATATTTGGGATGCAGCCTAATGGCCGGGCTGACCCTGCGTGGATGGCTAATGCCATTTTGCCCCTATTTGTAGCCCATATGTTTGGCACTCAGCACCCCTTTTGTTTTGTTTCTCAGGGTGTGATTGGATCGCAGAGGTCAGCGGGGGTCAATAAGTTGCCTAGAGCGACCATCTTAGTGTCAAATTCAGCATGAAGAATGAGGAGGGTTAAAGTGGAAGATTTTAAATTACCACTTAAACACAATCTGGATAATAGCAAGGACTTGGTACGCCCGGGTGAATTTAGTCACATGAGCCTTAAAGAAGTATTTCACCGATATAAAGAGACCCAAGTTGCGATTTTTGGCTCTTGAAACGCACTGAGAATGTAACAATCAATGCAGTGTTTTAGTAACATTTTCAGCGGCATTAAAATCCAGTCTGTAGGTATAATTTAGCAGACATAGTTGTTGAATCCAACACAGCATGTGTGAAATGACCATTGGTGATTTATTCAGCTGCTTCCTCTTTTACATTACTCCTGAACTAATGCAAGTTCTACAATTTTTGTCTAAGTTTTGCTTCTTTTTTTTTGTCCAGGATGGATCTAATTTTGCTGAGCCATATGTCTTCCCCGCCATCATTCCTCACTAAGACCTCTTAAAAGCTATTTGTCTGGCCCCTCTTCCTTTGCCCATTTAGAGTACACAAGGCTTGCCCTGAGAGGTGAGATGCTGATGAGGCAAATATATTATTAAAAGCACATTAGACATCAGTGCAAGAGAGATCATTTGTCCTGCAGCGAGCTCTGCATTACAGCAGTTGGATCTATCACTGTGGCGAAGGGCCCAACAAAGCTCTGGGTGCACTGAGTTTGTGCAGACACACGCTTGACCCTGGTTATGACCTAGTTCACTCTCTTTGTAAATTTGCTCCATCCAAACACAATTTTCATGCTTCTCTGGAGGAATGGCATGAGTTTGCTGTGAAGCTGATGATAATTCTATTACAACAGAGAAACTTAACTTGTTTTGCTTGATTGTTAGGGCATTTCTGGGATTTTTGCAGCTTTCTTGGATTTCAGGATGTTTTTAGGATTTTAGCACATTTCTAGGATTTAATTATATTCCTGGGATTTCAGGAAGTTTCTCAGATTTTAGGATATTTATATTATTTTATCATGTTTCTCTGATTTTTGGACGTTTCTCAAATTTTAAGACATTTCAAGGATGTTAGGACATTTCTAAGATTTAATGACCTTTCTAAAATTTTAGGACATGTCTGGGATTGTATGACGTTACTAGATTGTATTTCTTCCATTTTTAGGATGGTTCTGGGATTTTAAGACTTTCTAGGATTTTAGAAAGTTTCTCAGATTTCAGGAAATTTTAGGACATTTACAGTATTTTAGCATTTTTCTAGGATTCAAAGGACATTTCTAAGATTTTGAGAAGTTCTTTTTATTTTAGGACATTTCTAGGATTTTAAGGTGTTTCTAAGGTTTTAGGACATTTCTAAGATTTAAGCACATTTCTAGGATTTAGTGGCATTACTGTCATGGAACATTTGTCTAATTTCAGGAAGTTTTACAGTTCTCTTCAAGGACGTTTTTTTAGGGCTATAGGACATTTTTGGATTTTACAACAGTAGGATTCTAGAACATGTCTAAGATTTTCGGACATTTCTAAGATTTTGGCACATTTCTAGGATTTTAGGACATTTTCTGGATTTTAGGATTGTTCTTGGATATGTAGGATGTTTCTAGCATTCCAGGACATTTCTAGCGTTTTAGAACATTTCTAGGATTTTAGGACATTTTTAGTATTTTCGGATATTAGGGGCATTGCTAGAACCTCTTGGCATGTGTCTTTTAATAAATAAGCTCCATTTCGATGCTGTTTTATGTACTCTGGCACCTTATGTATACTAACAGTACAAAAAAAAGGAAAAAAAACTCAGTCTGATTTTTATTTTTATTGTGAACTAGAAAATGTTTGGGGGCCCACCTGGTAATATTTTGAGGGCCAGATTTGGCTTGCGGGCCTAAGTTGGGTATCACTGTATAATGACCTCTCTGGCTCTTTATTCATGAGGACGTTCATGCTGCTAATGCTAGCAAAGCTTGAGCTGAAATATCATTGGTTGTGGAAACATTCCTGAACCTTGTTGGTCCCCCTCTCAGTGAGAGAAAAAAATCTTTGAAAAGAAGCAGATGTCAAATATCAGGTTTGGTTGAGATTGTATAGCACATAACAAATAAGTACGGATCACCACACTATCATTTTCAAAAGCCGGCGGATCAATGGCGCTGTAACATTAGATGCTGCTAATTCTCGACATCACTTCCTGATTGCATCACTGCTCCCTAAAGCTTTATTGCACAAACAATGGGGTCACCACATGCTCATGGCACTGAGTGATTCAGTCACCCCCTCAGAGCGCGCAACCACAAATTATTCTCCTGTTGACCATTGGGAGAGGGGGAAAGAAAAAGGAAAAAGTGACCCAGCGAGCACAGGCTATTTCTGTCAGGTACTGTGAGCCTGATTCACAATGTCACATTTTAAGAGGAGAGGGAGGCGGGCCCGGCCTGGTCCTCATTAGCGCGTGTTTGACTTCAGGTTAGAGTCGGACCCGGTCCTATTGTCACACTGGATCAGATGGCCAGTATAAACACCTTTAATCAAAGGAGGGTGTCTGCTCAGCACTGCTCGCAAACACAAAGTGGCAGCCCCGCCTGGGCATACAGTAACCATAGACCCACTGTAGCATTCCCCGCCAATACAGCCGTCAGCCTCACTTGCTCCGAGATCTGCAGAGCAACTACCAAGAAGTCGGCGTCTGAAATCATCTGCATATTTTCCTTCTGTTTCCCCCTCTGGTACTCCACAGGGCTGTTAGTTTTCCTCATTAAGCTGGAGGTCAGTTTAAACAGGGCAGACCACCCACGGAGATCAAATCGCCTCTGCCATCCCCAACCCGGCCCTCCTCCACCCACCAACTTCTGAATTCATCGCCACTGTCAAATCTGACATGTTGATCTAGGAAACTAATTGCCTTAAAAATGATAAGAAAATAAAATTATTAACGTCAAGTTATGTTTAGTTTATGTATAAATGTCAACTTTATGTATAATTTTGTTTCATTTACATAATTTGAAGTTGTTTCAACTTAAAAATGACAAGTGAAATTGCTTTGTTCTTTCTGTGTTAGCAACTTCAGTAAATCAAGTTAATGTGACTTAATTTGCTTGGTCAAAGATGAGTTTGCTAATGATTAGATCTGTGACTTCTGTTTTGTTCGCATGTTAAAAATAAACAAATAAGAGATTGAAATAGAGAAATAAACAAATAAGAGAAATGGGTATAAGACACAATAAACTTGGTTTACTGAAGTGAAGTCACTTAAAAAGATTTATTTTTTTCACTTGTCTTTTTATAAGTTGGAAAATCTTCACAAAATTTAGTAAATACAGTTCAATTGAACTGTAGAATTACATATATAGTAAACATAACTGGAAACAAATAGTTATATATTTGTTTAGCCTTTTTAAGGCAATCAGTGTCCTGTCACTGTAAAATGTGAAAAGTTGATCTTAATTATAAAAAATAAAATAAAATCTTGGAGACCTTAAAAAGGTCAGGGAATATAATTATTATTACATTAAGTTTACTTTATCTAATAGTAAGGTTATTTAAAATTTGGTTGTATTTCCTTAATTTTGTTCAACTTAGAAATGGCAGTTGAAATTAAATTGTCTTTCTAAGTGATTAAAAATTAAGCAAACCAAGTTTGTCTAACTTAACTGAAAAGTTATGTTCACTTGACAGTATTTAAGAAACTTGCTTTTTGATAAATAAAATAAGCATAACAAAGAATTGTTGGTACAGAGGACTATTTTCATTACAACAAAATGCAATCTGATCATCAAAAGACCCATGTTTGTACGGAAAAAAACAAAATTATACAATCAAAACAAATCACAGTTAAAGTCTTAAAAAAAAGAAATATTCAGGCTAAATATTTTCCTTTAACTTTACTGAAGATTTTAACAGGACTCCATGACAATATCAGCACTCAATCAAGCTACATATAAAACAGTTCAGTCCAACTAACTTACCTTAAAATTTATGTAGCTATCACTAAAAAAACAAGTCAAGTTACTTCTTTTCATGTCTTTATTAAGCAAGGACCATGCATAAAAACATTCATCTCCAAATGAGAAAAGATGATTCATGCCAGATTTAGCTATTAGCTAGTTTACATCTGCAGTCCTTGAGCAGGTACAAACAGAACGATTAACTACTACTAAAAGCAAGTATGATAAAATGATGATAAAAATAAATAAAATTTACAACATAAAACCATTACATTACAACCTTGTCATTTTGGCATTGCATCAACTTCATCAAATTAAGTAAATACAACTAAAATGTCAGCAAACTTGACAAGTAGGTACGAAATAAACATGAAATAAAACTAAAGTTATAGTTATATTTACTTACCTTTATCAAGGCAATCTGTTTCCTAGATTTATAAAAGCAAGATCAACTTGTGAGTTTACAGTGTAGATTTATTTTATTTTCATTTTTATTTAAAAAAAAAAAAATCAACTTATTTGCAGTGCAGACATTTCACATGGCACATGAAGCTAAAATACCATGTCTAAGATATAAAACGGAGGAGTGAGACATTTAGTTCTTTGTCACAAGGCCATTATCATGGGAGGCTGTTAAAATAGGTGGAGAAAAAAAATGAAAAAGGACTTGATGCAGAGGATGAAAGGCATTGTGGGGGATTGGAAGAGATTAGTGCAGGGCAGCAGTTATTTAGAGTGCACTGTAGTAGTTTTTGGGGTGATAAGTGAACAGAGGGCTGTGGGGGCGTGGTGCGTCTGCAAGTGGATTGATGAGTTTGCGAATGGGGCCTGTTACAGCGGCAAGGGGAGACAGAACCCTGCCATTATCTGGAAATGAGTTACACGTCCTCCCCTGCGACCCGGCCCCTGTCACACACCCCTGGCTGAATGATAAGAGGCTTCCAGACGCACCGCCGAGGGACGTCTGCGCACACAAGTGGACATAAATATGAGACATTTTGTGGAGGTGGTTGCAAGGATGATTTACTGGATTTTCATCGACATTTGTTCTGAAAACTTATTTCAGAGAGAAAAAAAAGAAAAAAAAGGGCCAAGCTCTGAAGCTTGAATTAATGTTTCCCAGACTTTTACAAGCACACAAAGACTACTGGGCTGCATAATATGTACTTTTTTTTATTTCTAAAAACAGCAGTGTGTTCTTTTTGACAATAAAGTTCTCATATATCATTTAAAAGAATGGTGAGCAAGTGTTAAACTTCGGTGAACACTGAATTTGTGCTTTTCAACAACAGCAATCTTGAGACTTGACACGGTGACCCACAAATATTAAAAAATGATCCACTGAATGTAGTTTTGCCTGTGCCAAGCTGCCATGAATAATTAATAACACAGCCAGGATGAGTGCTGCATCTCCATAACCTAATGCACCTAAAGTGGGGAAAACTCTTAAATCAGAAGAGAGAAATTAGCCTTTTTAAAAAATAATTACACAACTTAATAGTTTCACCTCTACAAACATTTTTCCAACCTGCACTCCTTTATTTATGTGCTCAATCCAGCTTTTAGTTATTAAAAGTGCTCCCTTTAATTGTTGTTAAAAATTTAAGACTATTATTAATATGTTTTTGTTTCTCTATCGTATTTTTATATTTTTATTTTTTGGAAATAACATGACACCTGAGCACCAAGATGTTGGAGGAGGGAGATGCCTACTGCATGACAAGCTCGTGACAAAAAAAAAACAAAACATTTTTTTCATATAAATGCTTGTTCAGCTTAATGATCATTTTAGTTTGAAATGATAGACACCTAGCTGTAATCAGTATGTTACAGTTCATGTATTTTCTAAACATGTATTTGTATTACATGTTTATGTATTTTTTTTAATATATATTTATGTATTTTTTTGCAAATTTTTGTCTAAAACGCAGGAAGTCATACAATAATTGAAGCAAAATTTCACACAAAGATCTCATAAGATGAAATAAAGAAGTGATGCCATTTTATATCCAAAATGTCAAAGGTCAACTTCAATGTGACATCATCATGTTCTGCAAAAAAAAAAAAAAAAAACACCTTTTTGGCCATTACTCAACATCATAAATCAGAATAAGCAGAAGGGGAGGCATTTGGTCAGATACTAAATTGGTGACAATAATCTTGAAACTGTGCTTTTTGTATAGATTGTTGTGCTAACCTAAGATGAGTGTGAAGCATCCATGTTTTCACAGACATCAGTGCCGTTGTAACTGTGGTGCAACTTGACTGGTGCACGGAGGCATACAGCTACAAGACGGTAATTCCAGTTTTCACCAGATCTTCAGAGTGACATTTAGTCACTGTTAGAGATTTCCCCTTAAGTTAATAGCTGTGTTTAGAGTCTCACGGCTCTTTGGCTTGTTAAATTTAACAGTTTTAATTAAACACAATGCAACAACCCAAACCAGAGTCTTGCTTTTTAGAAGAAACAAACAAACAAACAAACAAAAAATGTAGATTCGGTTTCAAATAAGCTTGCCTCTGTATCACCAGAAATATGTGCATTGTTTCCTTCTCTCTTTTGACATACATTGTTCACTTCATTGTATCATCACTGCGTCTGTGCATCAGTCATCAGTAAAAGCAAACTTCAGACTGCTCTCATGATCAATAAAGCAGCACTCTGGACTCATTTTCCTGTAAATCCAAAATCCCACCTCAATTATTTACTCAGTTATTTATAATATATTGTGAATAATCAAGTTAATGCAGGATTTCATTTTTTTTTAATTATTTTTCCTGTTAGAAAAATGGGATATTATTTCTGACAAGCCAGACCCTAAAATAAAAAAGGGTGAAATAGTCACTCGTCTTCAGTACACAAACTTTTCTTTGGTGTTCTTTGGTGTGTTTTCATGAAGGATCTGCATGGTGACAACTGCCCTTTGTTAAGCATTATAATGTGGCCCCTATCTGAGGCTCTGTGTGCTGGTCTGTTGTTCCAGAGATTCTCTATTTCCTGTGCGACAACAAACACCACTGTTTGCTTTACTGAGGTATATATAGAGGCAGGAAGTTTCTGTGCCCTGCTTATTATCAATAGAAAGTAGAATGACTGGAGCAAATGAGATGCCTCCTTCTGAAAGCCCCAAAAAGCTTAGCAGTGGTTTATCCCAGCCTGTGAGCAGACCTTTGGCTCCATACGTTTTCTTATGAGATGTGGTTCACTGTTTAGCTGCTGTTAAATATGTCGGCTATTTTCTTAGCTGCTTCATAACCACCTCTGACTGAAACCTTTTCAGAGGTTGAATCAGAAATGTGCCCATTCTTTGCTGTGGGTTTCACTTTGGCCCTGGTATTCTGGCAACGGTCAGCTCGGCATCTGGCCTGCTAAATAGAACTGCCAATGTGTTGGAGCAGATATGGAACTAGTGTGTATTTGCCTGGTGGCTTTGGGTTTGTATTCAAGGGGAGAGCACCTAATGCCGATAAGAGTCAGGCTGGACTGTAAAAGTAATTTTCATCAACAAAACTGTGGCACTGACCCTTCGAAATATGAGCAAGTTGGCTTGGTTTCTTTACATATATATAACATACTTGAAATTAGCAAAAAAAAAACCAAAAAACAAAAAACAACAACAGGAAAGGACCTGTAAAATGCTAAAACAGATAAATAAAAATATAATAATAATAATAATAATAATAATAATTATAATACTTGGCTTGTTCTCTATCTTTTGGGGGGGAATTTGAGAGACATTTCATGCCAATTTGCACATTGCCTTTTTTCCAATTTTTTAAAAAGAAATAAAGCCAATTTGCTCATATTTCAAATGTTCAAATGCTTGTGAAAGGTGTCTGAATGCAGCACGAGATAACTGATGTCGATCCAGGTTTCGAAAGGTTAAAAGAGGCAAAAGCTATTATCCATACTTGATTGTAACCTCTGAAATAGTTACCCCGAAGAGGAAATTATGGCTGACTCAAACACATTTATTAACCTCTCATGGTTTGTGACTCATCCATCCGCCCATCCTATTCTCCATCTGCACTGACACAGACAGCAACAAGGACATTCTGTCTTATCAGCAAGTGTTTCTTCTAATTGCCTCCCAAACCCTGTGGAGCAAATTAAAAAGTTTGGTGCATTTTGCTTACTTGCTTTTCACTTTGTTCCACAGCAGCACACGTTCTGATCACTCTTCACCTCGAGGCCTTGGTGTGGATAAAGAAGAATTACAGTCAGAGAAAATATGTCTCCAATCAGCCCCAATGGACATCTGAGCAGAATCAACGCATGCAGTAAACAGAGAGCAGCATTCACTTGGAGTCGTGTCAATGGATGCCTGATGAATGTAAGTCCATTTTTTTTTTACATTTATTTTTTACTCTGTTTTTTGCCTCAACTCCTGAGGCAAATGTCCAGGTTAAAACATCCATTAAACTCTGAACTTTCATGCACTTTCCTGTCTGAATGTGATTTTTTGTCTTTTTTTCGTTACCACGTGCCTTCTTCCTCAAATCTTAATCATCCATGCCAGCATGTGCGTTCGTTGAAGTTCCGGCATTGGTTGCCATGTTCTGTTTTTGCCTAAACATAACCATGTGCAGTGTCATTCCATAATGTGCTTTTGCTGACATCACACTTAGCAATATTTTGGAACTTCAGCAGCAGATTCAGAGAGATACCTAAACATAATATGTAGGCGTGAGTCCACAGCAAAGCAGCAATATTTGATGACTGGGAATTAGAACATATTGAAAGGGTGGGAGGGGGGCAGTCGAAGAGATTTTCTTTTGATTTGATGATATTATTTTTACAAACACATTTTATTATCAAACCGAAATCATCACATTATGATTCAGTCACAGTAGAGCGCCCACTTCCCTTTCCCTTTCTTTCCTTGATCATGCTCCTTTGCTCTTTAAGCTAAAGAAAAAAGACCCAAACCACAAAATAACGTTTTCTTTAACTTGTAGGGAACAGTAATAGCTTCCATGTAGACATTTCTAGGCCAATCACTCACTAGAGCACCTCACTAATCAAAAAATTAATTTCCATTGCACACCTTACCTTTCCACTTGAAATGTCAGGCTACTGTTAGTTAGCCAGAGGGCAATAGACGAAGCAGCATTGACTTCAGATCTCTGCATCAGAGAAATATGTGAACACCTCGTGTGTTCGTTCATTCTTGATCTAATAGTTAGTCCTTATTGTGTGGGGATGGGGGGGATTTCATCCACGGATTACTCTCGTGATGGAGGGAGGAGGGTGTTTGGTTGGAGGAAGGAACCAGCTGTGAATAACAGGAAGGGGCTATGCGTTGGAACCAAGACGCAGGGCTCTATGCACTGGCAGGACAGACCCTGGGAAAAGCTCCCTACACCCAGCACAGTCACACATCCAAACAATACAGCTGGGTGCTGTACAATGACGGAGCCCCTCCCAGAGAGGCTGAGAGGTACACACAGACTGAGAGAGACCAAGAGGAGACGGCCAGCAGCTCTCTCTCTCTTTCTCTGTGTGTGTGTGTGTGTGTGTGTGTGTGTGTGTGTGTGTTTATGTGCGCGCGAGTGCATTTGTCATATCTCTCCCTGTCTGAGAAAATTTCCCTCACTCCATTTTTCTCTGTGTGTGACTCAAGAGCGCCCCCCATGGGAGGAACATGAACACTCCAGCACAGGCAGTCTGAACACATGAACAGCACAGAAATACACAGAGCAGAAATGGTTTTGATCTCAACATGATGTGCTTATTAATAGTTAATTAATCATGTTCGCAGATCAAAACAATGTTTTAAAAGGCATAATTATCCCTACTGTGCCTCAGTTTGTCACTGCTTGTTAATGTCCGTGGTGACTTATAATGCTGCTTGTATATTAAATGATAACAACTTCTGGGTCTTTTATCTACAAATGATGGTTATGTTGTCATAAAAGGAGAGTTTTGGAACAAGAGTCATCAAAAATAAGTTTTGTTGTCAAATTATGAATTTACAATACAAAAGCTTTAACCACATGAGGAGAAACTGATGATGGTGAAGTGAAGAAGTAGGCAATATCAAGGCCACCTGGTTTACTATTATGATCTGATATTTTTAGTCAGCTGATTGACAAATAGATAATCAATAATGGTGAGGGTTAGGGCGATTGTGATTCTAAGCATGACTGAGAACACTAGCCACAGTTGGATTAACTGACTTTTAGGCCCTGGGGAGAAAATGAGCTGTGAGATAATAACGCCACCACCACCATCTCTCACTGAAAATCCCTTAGCACACACAAAACTAAGGCAAGTCAATTAGATCAAAGTTAAACCAATTGACAAATTGAATTTGCTCACCACTTGTATGACTTTGGCTGCTTGTGTTTGTTGCCTGGTCAGATTCATTTTTGGACAGATTGATGGCCAGCTCTAGTGACCCCAAGGGGAGGTCACCACGATGCAGTTGTAGTTGCCTTCACTGCCCTGGGTGAAATAATTGGAGGCCAACATTACTGTCTTCAAGAGGCTGTGGTGTGTTAATTTCCGAAGGTAGCATGAAGTAATCTTGTATTCATAGCTTGTTTGTAGGAGGCTATATTATGCTCCAAACTTAGGCCAGATTTTGATGAGGTAACAATTGTCATTGCCATTTTCAGAGGAGTCCCTTGAGTCCCTTGTCCATAAGTTCTATGGGTACTCACAACACATTCTCATCTCAAGTCGTCACATATTGCCACTTTGTCAGTGGACTTCTGCGTCTACATATTTCTCTCTAGGTACCCTTCTGCTGTTGACATTCTGTGAGGCTGCCAACAATGCCAGGATATCAACAAATGCACATGCTGGCACGGATGGCTAGGATTAGGCTCCAAGCGCATGGATGGTTAGGTTTAGGCAAAAGAGGCACATGGTAAGGTATAGAGAGAAAACACTGCATTTAGACTTGGACTTATGCAATAATGTCCTGGGCTGGTTGGATCCATCCACCGGCCCTCCCACCTGCCCTATAGGGGACCTTCTTTCTCTTCAAATGACATGGTTACGGCAATATTTTAACCACATACCATCCAGCGGCTTATCATATAGATGCAATAGCTTCTGTCTGGCCACGTCCTCAAATGACGTCAACTGTCCGTGTATCATGAGGATGTGTCAGATGCTTTCTGGCTCTCCACTGGTGTATAAAAGAACTGCAAACTGTTCTGTCCAGCCACATTTTCAGCTGCCATTCAGCAACATATCATGCAGAAGCGAAAGGTTGCTTTTGGTGGTATTTGATGAGTTTGGATTTAGAGCGGGCTGTCATGTCCCTAGAATTTGTTGTTAATACAATAGCGAGCCACTGGAGAGGGGCTAAGGAGCCAGATGAGGTTCTATTGCAGAAGGTTGCCTACTCCTATGATAACACATGCAGATACAAGACACATTAAAACAGGAATGTTTTGGAACTCAAAATGTTCACTATACTAGTATCAGTCTATGCACATCAGATAATGAAATTAGAAATTAAATACATCAAAGAAATTAAAATAGAAATTAAAATATATCAAAATGTGACTCCTCAACTCTCATATTGACCAAGCTTTCAGCTAGCGTATATACCTCAACAGCATAATGATATTTCTGAAATTTAGTTAAATTTTTTCGTTTTTGGTGTGCCACCCCATGATTTTCAGTAACTACACTTATTAAATATCCCTGGGGGCGCCACTGATGGGCAGAGCTATAAATATAAGAGCCAACTGGAAATAAAACGTTTTCCTTATTGAAGCTATTAAATGAAGGGGCCTCGATACTAAGGGCTTGGTCAAGGACATTGTTGTTTAAATTACCGCTGAAACTGGACTTAGTGGTGAATATTCACCACAGTGAAGCTTGGGCTCCAGGGGTTAGCGGCTTGATTTGCCTGCTTTATAATCCAGCCTCACTCCTCACACCCATCACGTTCTTAATGTACATGTTGAACTAATGCAAATCTCCGTTTTGAAAATGTGCCTGTACTTGACAAACTGTAGAACGTGTATATTTAAAAAGCCAACGTTCAGAGACATTTCAGGCCTCACCATCTTGTATGATATCTGAAGGTAATTAGTAATTCATAACATTAGGAATTGATCTGTTCCAACTCAATTTAAGACCACCTAAAACCTGTCACAATATGCTGATTTGGCACATCAGTGTGCTGCTGAGTGCACCGCAGAATGAGCTTGATATTTCATATTCACACTACATAATTATTCCCTGCACTCTGACACCAATTTATTGAGATCACAAGTGAATATAATTTGTTGAGGGAATAGTGCGGGAACGCTACAATGACTGCATTGGCTGCACCTCCTGCCCCGCACATATTAAACAGACACATACACACACAGTCATTCTCCTGAGAACACACACATGCAGGTGTAAACCCTACATTAGTGATGCTCAACTTACAGCATGTGGGCCAAATCTGGCCCCTGATGGTGTGCCATGTGGTTCCCCAAACATTTTGTAATTCACAATCAAAAATAAAGTGATTCACACTGAGAATTGTTACTTTTAGTCTATATAAGGCACCGGATTGCATAAAACAGCATCAAAATAGAGCTTGTTTATCTAAAAATTTCCGGTGGAGGATCTCCCACACCCATCGATAGAGTTCCTCACTGAGTTCATGATGTCCTAAAATCCTAGAAATGCCCTACATTCTGAGAAATGTCCTGAAATCCTAGCAACAGCCCAGAACCTTAAAAATGTCCAAAAATCCTAGAGACAGCCCATAACCTTAAAAATGTTCTAAAATCCCAAAAACATCCTAAAATCCCAGAAATGCTTACAAATCCTAGAAATACCCTAAAATCCCTGACATTTCCTATAATCTAAGAAAGATCCTAAAATCCTAGAAATTTTCTGAAATCTGAGAAATGTCCTTAAATCCTAGAAATGTCATAAATTAAAAAAAAAATGTCTTAAAATCATAGAAACATCCTAAATCTGAGAAATGTTCTAAAATCGGAGAAATATCCTAAGATTCTAGAAATGTCCTGAAATCTGAGAGATGTCCTTAAATCCTAGAAATGTCCAAAGAGCAAAGAAATGTCCTAAAATCAAAGAGACTAAAATCCTATGGAGACTTCCTAAATCCACAAAATGTCCTAAAATCCTCCAAACATCCTATTATCCTGGAAATGTCCTAAATTCCAAGAAACCTCTTGTAGTCCTAGAAATACCTTCAAATCAAAGAAATGTCCCAAAATCCATGAAATTTCCTGAAATCCAAGAAAAGTCCTAAATCCTAGAAATGTACTAAAATCCTAGAAACATTGTAAAATACAAGAAAACTCTTAAAATCTTAGAAATGTATTAAAATGAAAGATGTATGAGACTTCTGCACCTGGCCCCTGGACTCCAGTCATTTAGCAAAAGTGGCCTCCAAGCAAAGCCAGTTGGGTATCGCTGCCCTACAAACGTACATGAAATCAATCTGCTGTTTATGAGCATCCACCTCACACGGTGCAGATTCACACCCACCTACAGATAAACACATGCGTGCACATGGAAAATCTGGCACTTATGACATAAGCAGATGTAGAAACAAAAAGGCAGACATGGGCAGATGAGGTGTGAGGACACATGCCATAAACACCCATGTATCGCACATTCAGTGCCTTTCCTTAATCTACACATGCTCGCACTCAAACACCCACATCACCTTCCACTGGTAGATGCAATCACACACACGAGCGCTAATGCACGTATACCCTCCCACCCACCCAAACAGATTCTCACACTTCCCACATATACAGTTACACTCCCCACGTTCACACACACACACACACACACACACACACACACACACACACACACAAACACACACACACACACACACACACACTTACAGCATGTACACACACGCTGAGAACAAGCACAAGGACACAATCCTCCCATAACCAGTTCAGTTAGCATTAGCGTCAAAGCATAAACCCTTTGCAGTCTTACTCAGCAGATGGAAGGGCTGCGTATTTTCCTCCCACAGCTCTCCATCACTGCCTTGTACTGTAAAGAGGGCTTTGTTGGCTTGTGTTTCCCTCTCCCTGGACAGTCTCAAGTGGAGCCCACCACCAACTCCCCCCAATCCTGAGTCCGGCCTGAGCCTGTCCACTTGGTGCTCTATGATGTCCAGACACGGCGCTGAGGCTGTCGGCCCGCCCGCCTGCCTATCATTCCCCGCAGGTTGTAAATCAGCAGTGGCCGGCCCGGTTCTACTGTGTGCCGCGGTGACGACAGATTTATGAGAGGGCAACCTCGTTGTGAACCTGGACTGTGCTTCACGTCCAAGCACTGCTTTAAAGCCGAAAATGAGAGACTGACATGCTGTATTTAGTTTTCCATAAAAGGATGAAAAAAAAAAACCTTCTAGCATTTCTTTTTTCAGCAAAATTGAGATAAATGGACTTTATTCTCTCACTAGCTGTTAAAAACTTTTTGGGCTAAAAACTCATTTCTGACTTGCCAATGAACACATTTGGAGATCTGTTGTTTTATAACAGCCAGCCATTGTGCATCTAATCGTTTGGCAGTCAGTCAGGTTACTGGAGCTGATATCAGTCTGATTTAATATTAGAAAAAATGCTGCATCATTAAGTGAAAACACTGTGCTAAAGACTTTAATTCCTTGTAACCACAAGCGGTCCTGCTGGGAACTGTTTTGGGTTGTTAAATTGCTTGAGTTATGGATAAAATAAAATGTATAATGTAGTTAAAGCCTCATTAAAAGATTTTTGGCCAATAGAGAACAAGCTGGAAACTCAACATTTACTTATCATCTCTTTAGAAAGCTTTTATGTGTTAGCAAGTTGTCTGTTTACAACTCAAGCAGATACAACAACTTGATATCTCATTGTTTTGAACAATACAACAATAAGAGTCAACATTTAATTATACATTCTATGAAAAGCATAAACAGCAGGAGCACAAGAATTGATCCTTGAGGTACACCAGCATCACAACTTAAAGCTGCACTCATTGGTTCCTTTAGGCCGTTTCAAAACGTTGTTGCAGGACTTTTGTCTGTCATCTTCTACACACTGATGTCAGGATGTGTCTTAGCTTTTTTTTTTAATTGTCTTGTTTTTATGGTGTATTATAGCATATAATAACAATCTTTGTTGTAGTTGGAATTGTATATTTCGATTTACGTTTACATTGTAGTTGCTAACTTAGTTGTCTGCTGTTTGGTGCTGAGCAGGTACTGTGCAATGAATTTATCTGAATATTTTGACTGAAAACTGTTTAGTGTTTCTAGAAATGAAATGTGAGACTGAACCAAGACAGTAAATTTGAAAAGCTGTAAAACCATTAGCTAAAAGTCACTATTAATGCTCCACTGAATTCAGAAATACCCAAATCTGGTGACAATTCTCTGTGAGAATGCCACTGTGAGTAACACCATCCATATTACACACTCATTTGATTCCTTATTCATATGAAATAATTAATTAGTGCAGCTTTAATGTTAAATGATAACACCGATACCCTACAGAAAAATGCAAATTAAGTCTAACATATATAAAGTCGTAACTCTGCTTGTTACTGTTTTGACTCCCAGGTTCATTTTGTATTTAAATCCGACCTTTGAGATAAAATGCAGTGTTTCAGCGATATGGCATTATGCACATATTATGCAGATTACTGTGGCATATTTACAGCAGATTAACCGGGGATTGTGAGGGAATGATTTTATCATTGTGCCGTCTGACACTGGGATGTGTGCGATGGGATTGCGCCATAAATCATCAACTGTTTCAAGTAATGGATTTAATTTGCACTTCACTCAATGCCATAATTTGCTATCCAAACATCATGTGCAACAATACTCTGCTGTCTGCTCCCCCATCCATATCTCATTAATTAGATTCATACTGCCTATAGAACGCTATGGTATGCGAGTGTGTGTGTGTGTGTGTGTGTGTGTGTGTGTGTATACCCACTGATTGATTTCCCTCTCTAAGCAAGGTAAAAAGGAGGGGGTTACCCGGTGAATTCTTTTCAAACAAGGTAATCTGTAGATAATGGGGATTATAGGGAGTGCTACAGACAGAATAATAAAACAATGACAAACTTTCCAGAGACTGCAATGAAAATAATTAGCTCAATCCCCCCAAGCTTTTTGACATGTGCTTCACTCGAGACCTGTCAGCTCTAGCTGCAGAGTACACCCTGGGTCCACACAAGTGTGTAGTTCATGTTCCTCGTGCCTCTTCCAGAAGGGCGCGGTCTAAGCATCAGTGAGTGTGCTTCCATACAAAGAAGCACACACAAATACTTGAGGTAAGAGGACACTTAGCCCTTTTACGTGCGCTCGGCCACATAAGTATGCAAGAACATGCACCGTCTATTTGTCCCTGTCTTCTTTTGCTGTCTGTCTGGCTCGATGTGATCCTCACCACCAGACCAGTGGTGTGACAGTGGTATAAGTATCCTCAAACCTAGACATGTATATATTCTTACTTTCGGAAATATATGTACATAGGATTTGTTAAAAGTGTTAGGAAATATAATAAAAAACATTGATAATTTTCATTTTAAACAGTTTTTGGGCTATAACAAATAATGTAATTTTGGACATTTTTATTTGGCAGGTATACAGGTTTGGAAGACATGTTGGCTTTTAATTCAAAATTTGAAGTAAAAGAAAATCTGCAAAATATCTTGAGAAAAAAATTGCTTAAAAAAAGGGGGAAAAAATGATGAAAAATAAAATCACCACAAATTTTAAGAATCAACACGAAATTTTTAAAAATGTTTAAAGAAAAAAGATATTGCCAAGTTTCAAAGGACAAGAAATCCCCACAAAGTTTTAAAGAAAAGAAAATCACCCCCCCAAAAAAAAGGTACGTTTTCTTTCAAAATGTTGAAGTTTTTTTTTGTTTGTTTGTTTTGTTTGATTTTTTATGTTTTCCTTACATAGGTCCTCAAATCCTAGAAATGCCCCTGTACCATACTCATCAACCACAAAGAGAGCTCTGATCTAAAAGTTGACACTGTGTCTTTGTGCAAAAAAACAAAAAAAAAATCAAGATTAATGTGCTATACATCTAAATGAAGAATGAATACACTGGTATGTTAGGTTTTGGTTACCTGGCTTGACCCCAAATGCTTGCAACGCTTGCACCCTAGATAAGATAACCCCTGCATCATGACACAAATCCCAGCCCCTGTGTGTGTGTGTGTGTGTGTGTGTGTGTGTGTGTGTGTGTGATATAGTAGGGGAAAATGACAACAAGGAATGTGCTCCACCATGGAAAATATGCAGTCACGTCATGGCGGGGGGATTACATTAGTGATAAAGTGGGCGGTAAAAACAAGTGACATGTAAATGCTGTTTTTGCACGTGTGGGATGGAAATATGCACTAAATCCGGTGTCTCTTTTTTGCATTTTAGTCTCTTTTTATTTCCTAGCATTCCCCTCTGGCTCTTTCCCTTCCTGTTTTTACCTTCCATTAAACCCACTACTTGCAACTGTATTCACACCCCGCAGTTTCATTCATTGTAAGCACCAGTAAAGGTATGCGTCTCCTCTCCCATCACAGACCCTGCTGTTTGCATTCAGCTGGACAGCGGTCCTCACCAAACCGCGGGTGAAAGGTCGCAGACCCCCCTGTGGACCAATCAGAGTGCAGTCCTGCTGAGACAACAGCCTAACAGCACAAGGGAAGCAAAAAATCAGCCTCCTGGTTTTAAGAGCAAAAGTGGGAATTACTGCATTAAACTGCAACAGCTACACACAAAAACTGATTTAACTGAAGCTGCAGGAAGCGATGAACAGGCCGTCGCACCTACATGCACGTTGGGGATAATGGCATTTACTACAAACTGTTGTTTGACTTAGTTGATATAAGAAATTATATTTTTAACAATTTCCCTGCCATTTTCAGTTATTTACACAACGCTTCCGAGCCATTGACAAGATTTTATGTCAATTGGTGTTTTCACTGTTATGGTTTAGGGGACACTGTTACGGATGTTGTGCAATAGAATAACATTTCCACAACCACACAAACGAACAAGATGATCTAAGGCACCATGGTGACTAGCAGGAGGACTACTAACGTGCCGACTTTATCGCTATGTATAGCAGGTTTGAGAAGCGTCTCAGCTGCATTTGATTTGAAAAGCAACAAGAGACACATTTAGATCATCAGGGAACATGCTTGCTGGTCACAGCAGAACACCGCATGCAGTGGCTGTCAGGCCAGCGCCCCTCCTATCTCCTCTTGCGCAAGGTGTGTGTGTGATGTTGACAGGATGAGAGGAGACGCTGCTCATGGTGTGAGTTCAGGTGTAGTGAGTTTCCAGCCCAGTTATGTTGAAAGAATAAACTGATATCTGATGTTTGATTCTTTCCAACTCACAACGAGCAGAACAACATGCAAATATGCAACAAAGCTGTTACTTAGGGACTGTTCTGTAGCTGTGGTGCTTACTGTCATTTTAGGGAATGTTCCACTCAATAAAATATAACTCAACAGAATATAATTTTCAGTATTGCATCACATTTTTGTTGCATGTTTTTAAATTATTTGGGCACAATTGTAAGCCTTTACTAGTAGGACAGCAACAACAACAACAATGGCCATTTTCCCCATTCACTGGACATAGTCATAAGTTTGTCATTCCAGTTGAGTCTCCAGACAAGAAGGTGATGTAGAAATTGAGATGGAAATATTTGATGCAAAGTATTTTTAGTGATATTCACTCTAAAAACCGTTTCTGTAGTTTGTACTACTTGGTAGTGACTTCCATCTACGAAGCATTGCAGATGGCTTTGCCACGATGCCAGAGGGTAGCCTTTCCTTTGGTGTCATGTCGAGGTCGGGGGCCTGTGCAACTGAGTTGAGAACTGAGGTGCTGAACGTTGATGTGCCTCGGACACCACACGCAGTCTGTCTCTTGGCCCCCAAAAACAACATGACCACCAGCAGGACCATCAGCGAATCAGAAGACTTTGGCAAGCTCCCGGCTACTGTCTGCAGTCGTTGGTAGGCTAGTTGCTTGATTGTATTTCTTATGAATATATGTTTCTTTTTGTAATTAATGTGGTTGTATAATATTTTGCAGAGGAATGTAAATGTATTGAAAAGACATGTTCTCAGTCATTTAGGTCATTGTATTTATAAGTGTTTGAGGTCACTTGTGAGGCGTTGACCCATATCAAATAATGTGGGTGGTTGGGGCTAGTTAATTTACAATGACTTGTTTGGAAAAATGCATTTTAGCAATAAACAAACATTGTCTGGTATAGGTGTTTGTCGTGGACTTTCCTCCACGTCTTATCATGGACATGATGCAGGATTTCCATCTGGGGTTTCATCGTATGGCGGCACGTATGGGTACATTTTAAACACATATCAGATAAGTACAATAATATATGTATGATGGGTTATATCTACTGAGCTCGAGGCCAAGTGAAGGATTGTTTTTTGAAACATATTTATGGATATATGAATAATTTCTGATGGTTTTATTTTCTTATTTAGGTGTGGAGTACTTTCCTGTGGACCGTTGTGGGCTGTGGTGCAGAGATGGTGTAAGTTGTAAATAGTTTTTAATTCCTGTTTTGAAGGACCACTTGAGTGATAGTGATGGGATGAGGATCCTTGTGCAGTTGCTTTGGAGTGGTGCTTGTCAGGTAAGTTATTTTATGGTCACTTTGTTTGCCTGTATATTTGTTGATTCTGGTGGTGAGTTGTAATTTGTCATGTATCATGTGTATGTAGGGAGAGGTATATGAATGCTTGTATGTGTAGTGTATTGTACATGTGAGGGACTTTGTAATCTTTGAATGATATTGCAGAACAAATTAAGGCATGCAAAGTTGACTGATACATTATTTTGGCCGATAAATCAGGTGAAGTTGTCCCAAAACAGGTAAAACCAGTATCTGCAGATGCGTTTTTATGTCACAGTATCAGTCACTGCTGATACTGAATTTTCCATTTCAACATCATATGACCCTTATATCAGCTGAGCAGACAGATATATCAGATATTTTATTTTATTTATGCCATAAATTATAATTTGGCTCTAGATTAGTGCAGTTTAGACACTGATTGTGATATTGCAGAACAAATTAAGACATGTTAAGTTGAGTGATGTTTTGTTTTGGCCGATAAACCAGGTGAAGTTTTCCAGAAACAGGTAAAACCAGTATCAGCAGTTGCGTCTGTCAAAATCAAGGAATATGTCAAAGTAAAATCTGAGGTAATTTAGAAACTGTGATGTAATGACATACTTTGTCCATCAGAGAGTACTGACATGTTTTAATATTCAGGTGAATGGTATTTTGTTTTTTTGTTTGTTTGTGTGTGTTGTAGTAATGTAATAACTGAATAATAGCTTATATTTTGTTATAAATATAAGTTTTTGTATATATTTGTAAATGCACTTTCCTCTCGGTTCCAATTATCGCCATTGGGTACAGAAATATACATTTATTTTTAAAATCTATAATGAATCTAATATCTAAAATACAGTAAATATAACATATGACACACACATTGCATTTTTTTTTAATGATGTTGTTCTACTATTGTATAGTTTGGTATTGTGAAGCACTTTGTAACTCTGGTTCAGAAAAGTGCTATAGAAATAAAATGTATTTATTTCTTCTTCTTATTATTATTATTATTATTATTATTAATTTCGAATCTTGTACTTACTAGTTTTTTACAATATAATATAGCAAGTCTAGATAGAGTAACATATAGATATATTTGAGGGCGACACACTATATACGTCATTTTTTAAGATTTTTGATGAATTTTGAGTGTCTTACTATACTATGTCGTTTTTGATGATCTTTGGGCAACATACTATACTATGTAGTTTTTGATGATTTTTTTAACAATTTTTGGGTGACATACTATGTCCTTTTTCATGATTTTTTGACGACACAGTATATTATGTTGTTTTTGATGATTTTTGGATAACATACTATATTGTGACATGTCAAAACAATGTCCAAAAAAGGCCGAAAATGCCATAATTTACTATGTCAAAAAAAATGGCAGAAAATGCCATAGTATAGTATGTCAAAAAACGTCAAATTTTGACATGTCAAAAAAAATGGCTGAAAACGACATATTATAGCTTGTAGAGACAAGTCATAGTATACAATGTTTTTTTTTTGTCATTAAAGTTTTTATTAACTTTTCAATGTATTACAAATGAGAAAAATAATGCTAGGAAACAAAACAAAACAAGAGTAGAGAATACTGGGATACATTGCACAGGCCAGACAAACAATTACAAACACAGGATAAAGATACATAAATAGACAGGGCATCCAATCAGCGAGCAAAATAAGCAAACACAAAACACCATATGTTGTGACTGGGATAATACAATATTATTATGATATAGTTATACAGGAGATCCTGGTAATGTTGGGGTCTGCACAGTGTCTTGGTCCGTTCTTATGTGGGCCCAAAAGCAGTCCCAGGAAGTGGTCCCATTTTCTGTATTGTCCTTTAATCTATACAGCATAGATTCGTGAGATGCTGTCTCTCTCATTATATCTACCCAGTCTTTCAGTCCGTTTTCCAGAGTCTTAAGATAATTCTGGATGCAGTGATCAAACCAACCATAATGACGGAAAAGGAACTCTGAGGCATTCTGCACTTGAGTTTTATCACCCAGAAGACAAAGATCTGGGGTCAGGGGGATTGTTGACCCGAACCAGCTACTCAAAACTTGAACAACTTTACTCCAAAAAGGTGCCACCAGAGAACACTCCCAGATACAGTGAAGGAAAGTGTTTTACACTTCCAACAAAAGTTGTCCTTTAACAGTTTCATTCTATAAAGTCTCGATGGGGTGTGGTAGTACCTGTGCAAGATCTTATATTATATGAACTTTCCTCAAGCCTCCTTGATATGTTTTCCACAATCCGACAGAATTTTCAGCCATCTATCCTGTGAAAATTCTTGTCTTAAATCTTGTTGCCATATTAGTTTAACATTAGATGACTCATCACTTATAGAACTCCCAATCATTTTATAAAATTGGGAGGCTGTGTGGCATTCCCGCAGCATGTCAAGATAGTCCAAAATGCAGTTTTCTGCAACTCCCCCCAACTTACATTTAGAGGTTATACAGCTTTTTATTTGTAGGTATTTCCAAAAATTAACCTTGCCCTCCAATTTAAATTTTTGGATTAAGTCTTGGAATGATATAAACACTCCATCTTTATACAAGTCTTCTATTGTAAGTATGCCACTTGAATGCCACCGCCTCCAGTACACAGGTGCTTTCCCAATACAAATACTGGGATTGTTCCATAAGGAGGTATAGAGCTGTACATATTGTGGTATATTCAGGATGCGGTGTGCTTCCATCCAAACCTCATAGTATACAATGTTGAAAAAAAGGGCAAAATGTCATAATTTAGCATGTCAAAAAATGGCCTAAAATGCCATAGTATAGTAAGTCCACAAATGTCAAATTTTTACATGTCAAAGAAATGGCTGGAAACGACATATTATAGCTTGTAGAGACACTTCATAATATACAATGTCCAAAAAAGCCAAAAACATCATAATTCAGCATGTCAAAGAAATGGCTGGAAACACCATAGTATAGTATGTCACAAAATGTCAGATTTTGACATGTCAAAAAAATGGCTAAAAACTACATATGACCTTATTACGCATGCTGCTTAAATTGATCCCAAATTCATTCAAAATGTCATCAGCTGACAATGCATTAAACAGTAGGTAGGAGGCTATACAATCTCTGCTGACTAGTGAAACTGCCCCCTTAGATTATAGATAGATAGAGTTAACAACCTTGCTGTGCAATTATGTTTTCAGAGGAGCATACCTGCAGACCTAATGTTACCTACGATGGATAATATAGAGCAAGGTTTAAATGTTCCAAAACGAATTGAGACACTGTCTGTCACCGTCTTTTTTTCTGGTTGTTTTTTTCTGGTTGGAAATGTGCATTTTCAAGATGAATATGATATGTTTTAGAGGGATACTTTGCCGATTTTCAACCAGCTTTGTATCAAAACAATGTGGGTAGTATGTGTTTAAACAAACTGTAGTCGACCTCTTTTTAACCAATGCCTAGATATCCAAAAGTTTCACCATGAGGGCTGACCTTTTTTAAACAGTTTAAAAAATGAAATTACATTTGTCCTTGATCCTGCTACGTCGTTATAGTTGATTTGATTAAAATCAGCAGATACTATGAAAATTCCATCCAGTTGTTGGGCATGTTGCTGCTGATGGCATCATACAGTTTCTGCAGTGCATTTTTTGAATTTGCATCAGAGTTTTGTGTTCTGTCTGCTCTGAACAAAGTCCGTCCATCCAGTAAAACAGCTTCATCCAGGATGTTAGGGGTTAACCATGTCTCTGTGAAGATGTGTGCAGAGCAGTCCCTGATTTCCCGTTGCTGAGTGAGCCTCAATTACATCGCATCCACTCTATTCTCCTGTGACCAGACATTAGCCAGAAGAAGGCTTGGTAGAGGAACAGCTCTTGGTCCAAGCGGGACAGTCTTCAGCCTGATGCCGGCTGTCCTCTCTCTCTTTGTCTGGTGCTTTTGGTTTTGTTTCTCCCCTCTGGTCTGACTGGCCACACATCGGTGGCGATCCTCTTGCTGTCTGCTGCATTCAGTCCAAACCCGAAAAAGTTTCCCAGTGTAGATAAGTGTTTTGCTATCATGGAAATGTTGTGTTTCAGCAGAAGGGGCCAGGAATTGAAAAACATAGAAAAATATAGCAAAAAATGTGGCAAAGATTTGAGGAGCTGCTCTCTGCTGCATCTACATGCGCTGCCATCATCATAGCAATATGATGATATGATCTTGCAAAAATTTAGCCTAAATTTGGAGCACTATTTAGTTCCCTTACTAACAAGCTATGCTAACATGGACAAAGGGATGCCTTAGGTTGTTTCGTTTCACAAGATACCAATACCTCCACGCTACCATGAAAAATGAGTTGATGAGAACAGAGACTGTGATCCTCAAATCCAAAACCAAAAGCTAAATTAGGCTAAAATGTTTGGTTAAGCTGAGGAGAGCTTTTGTGTCAGGTCATTCTCTTTGGATTTGCCACTACAAGCTTTCACATTACATAGTTTTAATAATACATCACAGTAAAACAAATTAGATTTATGCAGTTTTAGGGATCAAATGTTATCATATTTGTAAATCAGCCTCTTGAAACACAAAAAGAAAGATTGGCCCAACAGAATCTTTATCACAGTAAACAAAGTAGCCTTCAGAGCTAAGTGAGCCAGCTTGGTTTTATATGTTTGCTCATGACCAACATGGGAGACACTGAGGTCTAAATACTTAAGATCTTTATAAGGCTTTTCAGAGTAACAAGGGAGATTAAGACAGAATAAGTGGCCAGAGTTTAAAGACTGCGGCGACTCCTTTCTTCTGTTCTCTCGCTATAAACGGTGCATTAAAGTAAACACAGCTTTCCTCAACAAGAGCCCCGGGCTGAAGAGGTCATAAATGTAAATACTGAACACAATGGCATGCAAGAGCCTTTCGATTCTGCACTGACAGTTTTTCCTCTGTGAAACTCCACTCAGACTTGGCGCTGATTCCTGGTTCGCACCACACTGTTGCCCTATAAAACCACTGACAGGAGCTTATTTCTGCACATTCAGTACACATTAGGAGCTAGCGAGGAACGCTACCACTCAGGTTCAATGCCAGTTAACGTTGCCAGAGTGTTTTTCTCACCACTGTACAGTCAACACAACATCATTTTTCCATTAGGGCATATGTTTTACTGTGTGTGTTTGTATTCTTGGACATTGTTTCCTGTCCATGTATCTTATTCACCAGAAAAAACTGTTCGCATTGTAAGTTTCTTCAAACCATATGTACCAGTTGTATTTTAGTATATATGCTGAAACTTCACATTTAAACAACTCTGTGATTGATATTTGGTTATTTTTAGGCACAAAATCAATTGGTTATGATTAGAAAAAGATCATATTTTGGCTTAAAACACCCACTTTTGGTGGCAAAATTGCTGCCTGAAACGTAGCTGATGTAAAAAAACAAACAAACAAAAAAACATCCAACTAGTATTTGTTGTTAGTTGGTCTTGAGTGGTGGTCTTCAGCTTGGCTGTCGTCACCCTTTGGAGTCACAAAATTTATCATGCCCACCACCTCCAGATGACAAAGTCAGCTCATATTTATAATGTATATTATAGATCAGCGAGTGGCAGGTCATAAGGCAGTATCAAAGGATATGATATTGTAACTCTAGTTCTATTAGCGCAGGCAGAGCCCTCTTTTGGACTCTTTGGGTAATACTCCATAGTGTGGGAAAGTGAGCTTGGGATTAGAGCAGTATTAGATGGCAAATGGTGAATGGACCTGCACTTACATAGCATTTTTTTAGTCATTCAGCCACTCCAAGGGCTTTGACACTACAAGTCACATCCACTCATTTACACATACACATTAATGCAATGTTGGCCAAGGCTGCTGTACAAGGCACCACCTGCTACTCAGTTTTTAATCATTCATACACACACTTCTGGAGAACTTTGGGGTTCAGTACCTTGTCCAAGGATACTTCCAACTTGTTATCAATCCGAACTTGTCAAATAGCGTCGCTCTGTCAGTGCTTTTGGTGTACAAGTGTGACATCAAAAGCTACACTCTGCGTCCACATGCAACGTGCATGGACGTGTCACATGATAACATGGTCAGACAGAACCACCACGTGCTTTTGTTGACATCACTGTAAGGGCATACCGGAGCGTAAACAGCTGAGCACAAGGATGCCTAAAACATCATAGGTTGACGCGGAAGGACTTGACAGAGTGGCCCTATGTGTCGAGAATAGAGTGAGAACCTGCTGATACTTTGATATGCAGACATGAGGAGCCGATGATTGAAACGCCAACCTTCGCACCAGAGGATGATCTGTCCTACCACCTGATCAAGATATCCAAAAAAACTCATAGAAGTTGAAACTCTTCAACTACAATACTAAAAACCATACTGCTGTATGGATCGAAAACCTGGAGGACCACCACTAACCTCAACAAGCTGCAGACATTTAGAAATAAGGCCAAACACTATCATTCATTAAGCTGTTGGAATGCGCCAACAATAGGCAATAAAAGTGCAGCTGAAAAGGAGAAAGTGGAGCTGAATTGGTCACACACTGAGAAAAAGCAGAACAGCAATATCCAAGCAGACACTAACATGGTATCCACAGGGCAAACAAGGGAGAGGAAGACCCAAAAAATACCTGGAGAAGGAGTGCAGAGCAAGAGTCCAAAAAGAGGGGACTGACATAGCAACAGCTGGAGAGGATGGCACAGGACAGATGTAGGTGGAAAAAAATTAATCAATGGCCTGTGTTGCAAAAGGACTACAAAGGCCAAAGTAAGTAAGGCCTTGCATTGTCAGTTAACTCCATAACTTTATTTTGAGCCAAAACCTAGTACATATCACTCATGGCACTTTATTTTTTTTAATAAACCCTACTTTTACATTTTCATTCTAGCAGGGCAGCTGCCCCAGGTATGTTGGCAGCGAGATTTGCTTCTGCAGCAGCCCTCCCTAGTTCCCCCAGCACTTATAGCCATTAATTTCTATCTAACTGGAAATCATTTTACATTCTACAGTCATTCTTCTATCAAAGGTATGATGATATGATGGTATGATTTGATCCTTTTTCGAAAGGTGTATGACAGACAGCTTATCCTCTATAGTGCCCCTCAGCTAAATTACATGCCTTTGCCCTTTATAACAGCTGTAATCTAATGGTGCATTAAAACAGAATGTGAACTAAATTTTACCTTCAGAATTTGACCTCTGGATTGTTTTTGCAGTCACATCATAAAGAGCGAATGTTCACTCATGCAGACACATGTTTTTGCCTCAACTTGCACCACCTTGAGCAAACCTACGTCTCTAAAAGTCTTTTTCTCTTTGTTTCATTGTTTTGTTTTCAAAATGAACTGGTAGAAATTGAGTCACTGGTGTCAGACCTGACTTTACTCATCACAAGACAGTGACCTTAACAATCTGACTTAGGTGTTTGAGCTCAAAAGTTCATTCTTGACTTTAAGGTCCTGTCCAGCAGCATTATTTACAAGTTTGGAATGTATATTGTATATAGCCTATATTGGCTGTGTGTAATCAGGAACAGGTGAACTGAGTGGCCTTGTTGAAGTGGGCGTGACTGATGCTGAGAATCTGGGTGACTGAGCAGGTGGAAGTGAGCAGGTGACCAGTGATACAGAACAGTGTCATGAAAGGTCCAAAAACCAAGGGACTAAGAATATCATGACTACAAGACATACAAGACTAATGTGTGTTTTGACCGAGTGTGTTTGTAAGTCTGAAAATCTGTTTCCCCAAACCAGAGATCATCTTGAAACGTGATCTGCTCAGATGCCTTAGAACTGATCACACCCCGAACAGTCAGACTACAGACAAAACAGGAGCCCTCATGCTGTGATCTGTGCCAGTTTGTATCCTTGTTATTTGAGGAATACAGTAGCACAAGGTGGAGGATGAATAATACATTGTGTTTTGAATGTCTCTCTTCACTCATCTTCAGTGCCCTGTATAATGCGAGTGCAGCGATTGAAATCTCCACACCTGATATTCACTTACAAGTCGAAGGTTGGCTTTTATCCCCCGCTGTTCTTTTCAACAGCTTTGAGAGATGTTACTGTAAAAAGTAATGAGATTATTTAACTCAGTCTGCAGTGTTATTCATTGTTTTGTAATGATCCACAGAAAAAAGGCACACTGAAACACATTCAAACGCTAAGCTTGCCTTTGTGTGCGCGGGATCGAGATTTTTCCTCGAGCACTTGAATTCTTCCCGCTGACAGAAATATGTGACAATTCTTCCCAGGGGTTTGTAGAGAAAGAGAAAGGAGAAGTGAGGATGAGGGGATGAAGTCATGCTCCGATTTCGAGTGCTGGTGTTTACTTTTCATCTTTGGTCCACAGGCTGGCATTGGTTCAGACCTCAGCCTGAAACAACAAGGGGAGAACAATAGCACAAAAATCCAGAGTGCTGAAGCCAGAGTGAATTAAGCACATCTTGCATGGCACCTCCCTGAAATATCTTAACTGTTACATTAATTGCTATGACGTATTGTAGTGACTTTCATGGTCCACAGAGTATAAACTTTAATTGAGGTTGGTGATTCTTTGATTTTTTCTTGAGTGCCACTAGCAGGTCGACATTTTATTGATGGATTGATACAAAAGTTATCAACATTCATGGTCCCCAGATGATCGACCTACCCATGGCCTAACATTGGGTTAGTGTTTTACTTGCTCTATAGGCAAACTGACTTGACTAAAATTGAAAATTTCGGCCTATAAAATAAAATCAACAGGGATAGTACTTTGCCAGTTTAAGGTGGTTGCAGAGATTTATTGTTTTTATGCCTCTGCATCAGCAGTAGTCATAGCCAGAGTACAGATAATAACTGTTCCATTAGTCACTGAAGTAAATATTTGACCCATTTGTCACAACCTCCAAGCCCTCTAAACATTCTGGCACTGAAATGGCATTTTTTCCCAGACAGACAATTCAGGAAAAATGTAACTTTTTTGAGACACGTCTCTGTTTTTGAAACATACTCTCTTGAGATTTGGCAACAACTGACATCGACTGATATCAGAAATTAAGCTAGCAGATAAAAGCAAGTGGCAATAAGGAACAAACATTAAATTTGTACTTTATATGATGTTGTATTGTTTTGTATCATATTTCATCCATCCACACATTATTTACTACACTTCCAAACGAGACTGGGTATGCAGGGGGAGAAAGGACCATGCCCACCTAAGAAACTGGAAGTGAATACCATTTTGTAACACTGGCGCAGCTTGCAATGAGGTTTCTACTTTTGTAGAATCTATTTGGCATTATCAGCGGTAATGACTGAGTGAGCAGTACTGATAGCTGGCTAGCTCCTTCAACACCCAGGTGGAGTGGAGGTAGTAAAGTAAAAAAAAAAAAGAAAAAAAAAAATTTGACCAGCTTAAGATAATTTTTGAACAATTTTGGTTGGTTGGATGGTTTAGCCAGTATTACCAGTTTGTGATGGTCACTCTAGCTGATTTATCCATTGAAATTTCTGTAAAACTGAAACCAAATCATTGTTCTTGACTATGGAGAAATAAGAGAGTCATGAAAGGGAAGTATGAAAAGGGCATAAGGGCATAAATCAGTTAAGTCTACTGTCAGGGCAAATGCAAAAAAGATAAATGTGCACACCTTGACGGGGTGGCCACACCAGCATGTCCGGCTGTCCAGCTAAACCATCAAAGACCAGCAGTAACTGGTCAAGATCATCTGAGATCATCTGAGATCAGCTAAAACCAACAAAAACTAGCTCCCAGTATAAGCTGGGTTTTAGATGTTGTTTTATTTTTTTGTTTGTTTGTTTTTCAGCAGGTAGCAACATTAACCTATGGACTGGCATGTGTAACTGATTAAAAAATATTCTCGTGATCAACTGATTAATGGTTAACCATTGACATCCTAGCCAGTACTCATTGCCTTTGATGGTTGGATTGGTTTAGGTAAGAGGGGTAAGATTGGTTAGGGTTAGAGTAAGAGTGTCAGGGTACACCAATCAGAGGATGAGCAATGCAAAGTAAGGCGGGACATTTCTTTGCTATCCTAGGCAATGCCGATATGCTTCCAGAGGGACACAGTGCCCTAAGCAGACGCTTAATTGGTTTATGCTTCAGGCTTTCTAGGTCTTTCTGGCTCTGATTAAGAACCAACCTGGAGATGTAGGTAAATGAGAGTTCACGTTATGTTTCATCCCATATGTATCATAGTCGTGCTGCCCCCCCCCCGAAGGTTAATACCAGTATAATACCTTCCTTCAACACCTCTGATCTAACACAGCCACTGTGGATTATGCTTTTCTTACCTTGTCTTCTATCCTCTTTGCCTCCTCACTCATTCACAAATGATTTATATCCCATCTTACCAAAGGATATGTACAGCTTACTCATACAACTTTCTCCTTGCTGCCCTAAGGTGGCTTTCTTTCATCTGGAGAGCAATAGAAAAATGCTTTACAGTAAATAACAGGGCATTGCGTGTTTGCGAGCAGAACATAGCAGATAGTTTCCTGTGATTTTATTGATGTTTAATAATGCCATGAATCACAGCTGATGCATCTCTTTGACATTGAAAACACAGCTGAGGTTAACAGTAGTCCCAGTGCCAAAATAAAAGTCTGATATTGCATTAAGTGCACAGCAGAGGGTGAAGGAAATGAAGGGATACTGTGATGAGACTTCAGGGACTCATCACACTAATTACATTTTGCACGCTGACTGGAGGTTGGAGAGCTGCATTCCCAGATGACCCCCAATTTTTGCAGCTTTTAGTTTATGCAGATCTAGCTTATGTTGAATTATGTTAACTCTTTTAACCCGAGGGCCTTCAAAGAAAAACATAATACATATTATTATAACTTTCTTAGTTTAAGCCATCATTTCTAGCTGTAATAGTAATCTTGGAACCCAAGATTACTGAAAGCCATGGGGCCCACTGTGGGTCTTATGGTTAAATTGAAGCTGAAATCTGAGCAAATAGACTGATAAACAATGCAGACAAACTAATTTGCTAAAGGGAAAAATACTTGCTTAATCGAGGTGCATTCATGTAATTATGAGACCTGCAATAGCAATGTATCCTCTTAAAAAGGCTCATATGATATATGAATAAATGAAATTATGTCCTTAACATAAAGTTACATAATGACTGTTACAAAGGCTAGGTTTGGGCAAGTGAAGTTACTCAGCATGTTTTCATTGTAACTTAGTGCAAAACTTAAGTGATATTTGCAAAATGTTGATAAAACACAATGGTTAGATGTTTCCACTGAGTGATGTTATGTGTCTTCTCCTCTGGCGATAACATTCCAAGAAGCATAGCAATGCATTTTCAGAACATGAGCAGATTTATTTCTATTGCAGCCACTGCACTAGCTGTCATTATTTCCAATCAAAGGCAATGTAGTCGTGTTATGCGAGCGGTAATGGAAAGGAAAGCCCCTTATATGTGGGAGTGGCCACGAATGAGGGAGGTGATAGTCGATGATTTCACAGAAGAATTGTGGATTAAAAATTTCCGGATGATCAGTAAATGGGAGGTTTTTTTTTCAAAATTGACAAGTTTCCATGGGACATATTTTATATTCACAATATCAGTTAGCACATGTTGAGGATTATTGGAAACGTGCCTGCTGTTGTTAGGATTAGGAAAAGACAGATTTTGAGGACATACCTTAAAGTGAATCAAAATTCACACATGAGCACCAATCTCTCAGGGAAAGTCCTGTGTTTTGTGACCCATTAAACATCCAATCTGGCCTCCTAACTAGATCACTCAGCACCAATTCCCTCACAACCTGCCTTGGTCATGTGATCGCAGAACTTCCAAAATACTTGGATACACAAATTAGTGGCTCTTGATTATGCGGAGAATGTACAGATTTTGGTGCATTACTCTTTGTAAGAAAATGTTCAAATAGTGCATGACAACAGCCTGCCAATACAGACTTATTATCATTTTTTTGTGTAGATATAGGATCTAAATGCAGACCCAGAAGCAGGTATGAAGAAGTTAACAAAAAGCGATTTATAATTCGGCAAGTGGTAAACAAGAAAAGTAATCCATAAAACGTACAAATAAAATCAGAGAACCCAACCAAAGTCCAAACTCACTTAAAGTTTCAAAATGCAAAAACCCAAAGCAACTGATGAACTCAGAAATTAACAGACAAAAGAAACAAACCTTGACCAAGAGGAATCCACATGAGAACAGAGAAAACACGGACGGAGAAATAGAAGAAGCAACGACTGAACACAGGGGATACACCGACGACGAACTGACGCAGGAAAGCAGGACTAAATATACACAAAGAGCAAATGAATGACAAGACAAGAGTGAGTTAACAAGACACAGATGAGGCACATAAGGAAGAGGCCAGTGATCAAAGCCAAAGGAAAACTGAACAAAGGGAAGAAGTAAGAATAGCACAGACACAAGAGGAAACCCTGCAGATACAACAGGACCCTTCAAAATAAAACAGGAAATTCAACTATAGAACTAAACAAAACTAAGGTGGATCCATGACACCTATGACTTTCAGAAAGAAAGTGTAGTGACTTAGATATTATTGACATAATTTTAGTTGATAGTTGTACGCTGTGAATGAAGAAAAGCTCAGATTAATAATAAGTAGCAGAAAATTGCTGAGGTTCTTTTCACTGCACAGAGCAGGGACGGTTTTTGCTATGGGCAATGTGGGCGACCGCCCAGGGCGCAATCTATTTGGGGGCACACGAGCGCCCTAAAAAAAAAATAAAATAAAATAATAATAATAATAATAATAATAATAATAATAATAAAAATTGCCAGTTTTCTAGACTAATAACGCGCATTTCCACATCACGTTAGTGGAGTAGGTGCTGGGGCGTCCCTACTATCATGTCGACTTGCTGCTGAGAGTCATGTATACAGGTTGTGTGTGTCAGAAGAAAAGGGGGGCGACGGAGGGGGATCAACTCGCAGCTGCAGAGGTTGAGAACAGGTTGAGTCTCACTCTCAGAGGAAAAGTAAGGAGGGGGGCGAGGGATAGACTGACCTGTTATGATCCCAGGCCACACAACACAAACTTCTGCTCCCAAATACATTGTATTTCATTCATAAAATTAACATAGATATTATTAAATTTATTGGTTTTTGTGAAAATGTTAAAAAAAAAAAAAAAAAAAACCAGCACGAATCTGTGCCTGCATCAACGTGAATTTGTTTACATCACGTCAATCTTGACTCTGGGGTTTGACGGACGGAGAAGTTGATAATGTTAAGTCGAGTCAAGGGGACATGGACAAAAGACCGAAGAAACCATCAGGTGCACAGTTTAGAAAGAGAAGGAAAGAAGAAGAGGAGAAACGGGCAAAAGATAAAGGTATGCAGGTCTCTATGAGTGACGTTAATTGTGCATGTAATGAAACAGTAGCCTATACGCTATTTATTATCCTCTTGCTAATATGCTGCTACTTAGCCATAGAAGACGACTGTATTTGGTTTTTAGCTTTGAAATTTGAGGCACGAAGTCATGCAATTAATTTCACCAATAGGCTAGTTTGTGTTTGCAACACAAGTGCAAGTACACCTGGGCCTATTAGTCTGGGAATTTGGTAAACAATAGTACGTCGTGACTGAGGAATTTTTCATGCTATAGGTGGGTCTATGCTAACTTAAATAACTTGTATAACATTCATGTCAATATACACTGACATGATATTTTGTAAGCTTTATGTGATATAGCTTTTGAATAATTTGTAGTAATAACGTAAATAAATGAAACTTTCATTTATTTACGTTATTGTGTTATCTATATTCTTGTAAACGTTTGTATTCAATAATATTGTTAATAAAGTAACATAAATGATATATTCTGTTGTTTGTATTGGGGGGGGGGGCGCCGACAGGGTGGTTCGCCCAGGGCGCAAAACTAGCCAGGACCACCAATGGCAATGGCAATGTGGCAAATGGACTATCTCTGTGCCACAGAGATAGTCCATTTGCCACTCTATTATCTAGTCAGTCAGTCAGTCATTTTCTATAACCGCTTGTCCTCGTAAGGGTCGCAGGGGGGCTGGAGCCAATCTCAGCTGTCATGGGGCGGAAGGCGGGGTACACCCTGGATAGGTCGCCAGACTATTGCAGGGCCGACACATATAGACAGACAACCATACACACTCACAGCCACACCTAAGGGCAATTTAGAGTCCTCTATTATCTAGAAAATTTTAAAGAGTAAAAATTCAAAATTTAAAAAATGTCAAGGCATACTTTTATGTGATGATAGAGTATCAACCAGTGGATATGTTTAAGGATAAATGTTTAACAGTGGAAAACATCAGTATAGCTACAGCTATGCTAACAGCTCTGTGGGTCTGTACTTCAGTACAGCGGTTCTTTGAGCTCAGTGCATCAGTGTGTTAATGCTAACATGCTGATTTAAAAGGAACTGTACTATGGTTAATATGCTGTGACCTGCTTGTTTTTATTTTACTGAATACAGCACGTAGAATATTACACCACCAGTTATTTGACATGATTTAGATGTATGGCATTTAAATGCTGAGCAGGGAGATCTGAGTGCTGGTGTTTACCACAGTTCTTTCACACAAACCACCCACAGTGAATTGAAAATCTGCAAATTGTTCCTTTAAACTTCCTTTAAATCATCATAATTGTGCTCTTACATACTGAATGACTGAGGGAGCTCTGATAAAGTTTGTCAATCCAAATGTTGATAGGTAATGGTTATTGCAGACCAGGATTTGAAATAATTTATGGAAGAAAAAATAAATAATTAATAATAATTTAGGTTTATTTTGAAAGCTGAAGAAAAGCTGAGAAATTTTAAATTGCAAGCAGTGTAGCAAATTACTGCTGACATGGAGTAATAGGCAAAGCAATTTTACTTTCCAAAGAGTAATGAGTTATCATGGCTCATAGAGTACCAATGGGAACTATACCATAGTAAAATACAGTTGAATTCTCTTTTAACAGTTAACTTGCTCTGAACAATATTTTTATACCAGCTTGGCCAAAGCTAGGTAAGACCCAGCTCCTAATAAACCAGAACAATCTTTTTAAAAATTAGAATATTGGCTTAATTTCTTTCAAAATTATAGGAAGAAAGTAATGAGCAATCATAGACAAAAAATACCTAAAAAAGCAAGAAATTAGTAAAAAGTATTTAAAAAATAGCTTGACCGAGGACCTGAAAATTAGTAGAACAACAAAACAAAACAAAAGGAGAAAAGAAAGTAAAAACAAATTAGTTAAGTTTAAAAACAAAAAGGTAGGAGGCAAACAAGACTTGGAAAACGTGCTTAGAAATTAAAATAAATCTCTCTAATATAAATTTTAAAATGTAATTATGTCAATGAAATGTATAGATGTATGTAAATGTATATAGATTTGTTTTTATTTTTCAAATAATTATTTATTACTGTTTGCAGAGAGTAAAGTAATAATATTACATTTAAAAGAGTAATGAGTAATAAATAACATTTTAGTGTATTGAGCCCAACACTGCTCATTTTCCTGAATATCTACACCAGTGGTGGCAAAGTAAGCATGACTCATACAGTAAAAATGGGAAATACACCTAGTTAAAATACACTGTAATTCTGCTTTAACAGTCAACTCACTGAGAACAATATTTTTAAACACCCAGCTCCTAATAATCCAGAACAATCTTTTAACAAATGGTGAAATCAGCCAGCACAACTGGGGGTGATGACATTCACGTACCTGGCAACACCATCTCTGCAGCCATTTTTAGCGTTGGAGGCTCTCGGGGAGTTGAACCTCAGAGGCTGGCAGCGTTCGACTGGGATTCTGATAGTTGCACAGTTAAATGACGTTCAGCAGCCAAGGTTGTCATCACACAAAACAGTCGGTTTCATTTGACCCAGATATGCTGTTCCCAGCTTGATAGAGAGGAACAGCATGTATATGTGACTCTAGGGCATGTTTTGTGGATATGGCAGCATGCTTTTAGCCACAGTTTTATTATCAAATCCAAATTGTTCTGTGTCTTGAGTTACCTTTATATGGTCATCTAGGATCTAACTACGCATTGTTGGCTTTTTAATCTTGTGCTGCCTCTTAATAAAACCTTGTGCCACTTCATTTTACCACAGATTCTTACTTAACATTTATTGTAGCATGTCATATTTGTTGAAAACAGTAATGATCAAATACATACACATCACTTCATAAATATAATTACAAAGAATGGACTGCTGAGGCCGCAGAGTGCAATTAGCACAATAGAAATATGCACATTTTCTTTCCTCACCTTTGATTTTCTGGCTCAGTGGAGGCTATAAAGTCATGACAAAAACCTGCTGCATGCTTAGTATTATCACATGGGAGTCGCTGGCTTGAGGTCTCCATTGACATTGCACATTGAATATGATTATAGCAAGGATAATGGCAAAATGTTAATGACTATGTTACATTGCACATTATGTTGTACTCATTGTCTGTAAAGCCATGCCCCTCTTGGAAAATATGAGTCACTAATGTTATTTCCCTGCACCAACACACATACCTACATATATTTCACACTTCCATTCACCATAAAGTGTAATTAGTCAATAATTACAGAGTGGTAAATACACTTGAGAGGAAACCCAGGGTCGTTTCGCAGTGAGAACGCTTCTGAAGAGACCTCCCGCCGCCACTTGCCTGCGCACGCAAAAATACACACAGACTTGCACACAGTAATGGAAACAAACAACAGACACACACCTACACAGTGTAGTGATTTATTCATACAAATGCGCCCCTATTACAAACATAATCACAAACCCAAACATATCATCTGCATGCACACCCCATTCTCCAGGGTCTGGATTCATTTATTTTGCTACCCCTGCACTAAATTTCCCTGAAGAAACAAATGCTGCAGCGGCAGTGGCTCAGGCTAATGCTTGGGTTTACAAGAGGTTACAATAAGTTCCTTGAAGACCAAAAGTCTGAGTTTTGTGCATCCTGCATTAAAGGGTAACTGTAGGATTTTTCAGTCTGGACCCTGTTTCCCCATGATTTTGCATTGCAGCTAGTAGTCCCAAATCAGGCTTCAATTTAGCCACATGGGGCATTTGTGTGCTGTCAGTTTACATCCTCTGAGGTGCTCCTTTTTTTCACTGCAAGCTCAAACATTATGGAAATAATCTCAACAGAGATAGACCTATCTGTAATAGAGAAATATCCTTTTTGTTTAACAAAAAACAGCTGTGTAATTGCTATCACCAAACCCAGCAAACTCCATCAAAATAAATAGTCATTTTTACCTGGTTGCAAAAAAGTCATATTTTGCAAAACTGCAATGGAAACATTTTCTGACTTTTCTAGGTCACATGATGCTATGGCCATGTGCTTGTCAGTAGGAACTGGCTCCCTCATGATGCAGCAGGAGCTACAAGAGGTATTATTGCATCACATAACTCTTCAAAAGTTGAGTGGATCATCTGGAAATTTTGAATCCATAATTTATCTGTGAAATCATGGACTATCACCTCCCAGAAATCCCTCACACGTGGCCGCTGCGACATATAAGGGGATCACCTTTCTATTATTATTCAATTGGAAATACTGACAGATAGTGCAGTGGCTGCAATACAAATGAAGCTGCGAATGTTTTGAACATCTGTCTCCATGCTTCTTGGAATATTATCATGAGAGGAGAGGTGCATAACATCAATCAGTGGAAACATAGTCATCTCATAATTTAATAATTAATTTAAAAATGTATCGACATTTCAAAAATATAGCTAATTTTTGTGCAAATTTGTAATTGAAACCTGCCTAATGTTATCATATGAGCACAGATTTTTTTCTAAATCTGCAATGTATTTATTTATTTATTTTTTTTAAAGCAAAAGAAAAATCTTCTCCATTTTAAATAGGGCTGTTCTCATCTAGACATGGTCAAAATGCACTGAAGCATAGGAAGCTCAGTTTTTACACACAGACACTCTCTTCCTGTGCCCTGCATTGGAATCAGATTTAAACATACTTAAACATATGCACTCATGCCTCACCTTACCGAGGAGCAAACCACAACACAGACCCGAACACTATCCCCTCCCTCTCTGCTTTCTCATTTATCTGCAGGTATCACTCAGTCTATCACCACCTTCCATCCGACTTTACCCAACAGGCCGGGCCCTCTCACGCTCCGTGTTAAACACACACGTGTTATCCTCATCAGGCTGTGTGTTATAAACCAGAGTAATCTCACATCTCTGGCTGCTCTTGCACCTTTTCAATTTCCTGGTAACCTAATCCTTTCTGTTTCTCCATACCTCATCATAGCCTGGGAGAAAGACAGAGGGGAGGAGGGGGCGCGCAGGGAGAGAAGGGATAATAAATTGTGCCTTTTGATATAAGTTGGATTAGGGAAATGGCATACCCATGTGTATGCTGATGGGGCAGGGGTTGTGCGTGAGGCTTTAATCCATCATAAAGGCGAGTCAGTGGTGGATTGGTGCTAAAATAAACATCACACAATGCTGTTACTGTAGTTTACTTAGTACCTTCTTAAAATTGAACACATTCATTTTTTTTCTTGCTTCTTGATACAATACAATATTTTTAATCTTGTTTTCTTTCTTGATTTAAAGAAAATGCATATAATCCCAAGAGCATTTCATTTTAATGCTTGGGATTAATGCAGCCAACATTCATGTGGATTATTAGACATAGGCATACATATTGTTCTGTTGTCTAACTGAAGGATGTCTGACAATTAGTAAAAAAAAGTTTAGCAGCCTCTATATTGTGTTCTGTGATCCATGAAGTTGCTCAGTGACCTCGCACATCCCTTCTTTTTATCCCTTTATAATCTACTAATCTTTATATCTGCATATATAGTCTGTAAAGAAGAAACAGCATGTTTGTATCGTAAGCATTCTGGTTTCTATTTGTAGTCCGTTTATAATGAGTTGCATTGAGATGTTCTCATCCTAAATCATCAAATGTTGCCGCTTTGCAGTGGACTTCTGAGTCTACATATTACGCTTGAGGTATCCTTCTGCATCTGCTTTTGACGGTCTGGGATGGCGCTACTGTGATGTCAACAAATGTAGATGGTAGAGTGACGCTGCATGTGACCTTGTTTAACACCACACTGCAAACAAAGCTGGGATGTCAACAAACGCACATGCTGGCAAAGATGGTTAGGATTATGCAAATAAGGCACATGGTAAAGTGTAGAAAAAAAAAACCCATCACATTCAGACAGGAAGCAAGGAAAGTCTGGGTTTTGTTCGATCAGCTCGTTCTCACTCGGAACTCTTCAAAAGCCACCTTTCGCGTCCAACCTGAATGCAGCTGGACAGGATCAGGTGAGAATGGGCTCAGACAGAACCGTTCGCATTGTTATTATTCGGTGGTGGACGGCCGTACAGCATCGGGCACGTTCACAGGCAACACGCACGGGCGGTGTCACTTGAGAATGCAGCCGGTTGAAACCAGTTGCGTGCACATGAAACGCTGAGGCACAGCGTCAGTTAATAACACTACTGGTAACCATGAAATATGAGGTGTGCTTGTAGGGTGGCAGGGTCCATCACAAATCTGACTTTTGTGCAGGAGTCCAGAGTTCCCTTCCCGTGTGGATGTGTGTGGGTTTTTTTCTCCACCTTACCATGTGCCTCTTTTGCCTAAACCTAAACATCTGTGACTTTATTGCCCAATACTAACCATCTCGATAGTCCATGCTGCTGTGTAAACATATGGCCATGCTCTCAACTGACACTGCTTGTTCGCATATCATGCTCTCATGACAGGAGTCGTCCAGCAGCATACAGGAAACACTGAGAACAGTTCTGTCCGGGCGCATGCTCAGTCTGAGCTGTCTGGTGGCAGATTATACAGCAGTGAAAGATGACTTCGGTTTCATGCTGAAGTCATTGCAAAAGCGTCTGTTTTTGACGACTTCAGAATGAGTGCAGGCCAATGACGTTTGCTGCACAAATTGCAAAGCCCCTTGAGGCGAATTTGTGATCGCTGATAAAAGCCTATATACTGTATATGAAATGAACTTGTTTAACTTCTTCGGATGTGCAGGTTTGTGTGTATGAGGATACTTTTATGTGTGTTTCCACAGGAATAACAGCAGGAATAGCCCGAGGTCTTTGCTCCCATTTATCCCCACTGAGTTCCCCGCAGGTCTGCTTGCCGAAATCCTATTGATTTGTTTGTTAAATGGTGACACAGGTCAGAGCACAGCCACAACAAGGATAACTTGTGTTAGTATCTTTGCCTTTGAGGATAACTGAGGACAAGTTTATCCTCAGATATTTTGGCACACCTTAGATTTTTATATTGTGTGTTGTGTTATAAATTCAGCCCGGAGCAGCTGACTCGGGGGCTTTTAGATTAAGAAAAGCTGCCTCCATCAATCATTAACCCTTTGAAACATGAACAAAATAGCTTGATTTTTTTCAAAAACAGAGAATGCAATGAGCAACAAAAAAGATGACCCCCAAATTAGCAAGAAATTAATAAAACATATATATATATATATAATCAATTGATTAGGAAAAAAGACAAAGAGTAAAATAAATAAATAAAGGTGGTTCAGCTCATAAATATTTAGAATAATAATTCTGTAACCTCATTTCAGATAAGTAACCATGAAATTTATATCTATGGAATTTATTTTTTCAGTAAATATTTTTATTTCCAGGCTTTTTAAAAAATAATTTTCTAAATGTACATTTACACTATTAATTAATACATAATAATAATAATAATAATAAGAAGAAGAAGAAGAAGAAGAAGAAGAAGAAGAAGAAGAACTGCACCTTTATGCTTAAGGTTCAAAGGATGAAATACACATGAAAGGCTTCTAAAAGCAATTCTAAAAAAGTGATGTCGCTCCAGGTTTCAAAGGGTTAAAACAAAACAAACATATAAAGGTTATTTTTCATGGGCTTTCATTTGAAATTGAAGCCAGAGATTTTTTTATGACATGCCTTTATGGTCTGTGTCTATTTTTGTAACCTTTGTCAGTGGAGATATCCCGATCCTGGTTTGCAGTTGGTCATAGCACTCTTTTACAGCACAGTTTATCACATATTACGATGGAAAGCAAGATATTTCCATTTGGAGACGATTAGAGAGAATGAAGGCTTTAAGCCACGGCTGCCAGTCTGGCTTAGATTCTATTACAGTGCAGTGTGGGATATATTGTAAATGATTTTAAGGATGCCCTGTCTGCCCTAAAGAAGGCTTTTGGAAAGGCGATCCCTGTCCCTCTCACTTACGGCACTCCCTGAATAACCACTTCAAAACGCTCGTAAAGCAGCTAGCACGGACGGATCTGGGATCGATTGGAAACACATTGGCTCATAATCTGTGCCCCTCATAATATGAACGGATCCCACATCAGTTTCAAGGTCAAACACCAATAAAATCAAAGACGGCAATTTGTCATGAGTCTGAAGTGATTCCGTGCGCGGGCCCTGACATCATCTGCAGTCCGTCCGAAAACACGAGCGTCTACCGAGCCCAGGAATGCCGCTTGAAGCTCAGATGTAATTTTTCGTCATGCCAGATGTAAATCAAAGATATTTCCTGTCACAGATTAGCTTCTGATGTAGCTGAAGCTGCACATCCGGATGATTCCCGATCTGTCATCTTTGTGACGTGAACCGGTTACGAACGCGCATCATGGGAACCTGTCTCTCGCTGAGGGGGAACGTCCCTGGAAATAATGATTTGTTTAAAAGGGGGTATTCATCGAGGGGGCTGGGCAGGCAGGCATCTGTCAATGAGCATTCACAAGCACCCAATGCACGCACCCAATCCTCATTAACAGAGTGCTGCATGAGAGTGTGCTGATTTCATGGTGAAGTTATTGTAGTGAGGAGGAGTTCTTTTGGCTGCGCCGTGCCTCCAGGTGGCTTTCTCTGGCTTCCCGGGGGCTTGAGCTGAATTCCTGGGCCTACTGCCTGAAAGCCTTTGTGCACTCTATCAGGTGCAAAGCGGGAGCTCGCCTTTCTTCTTGACGGGTTTGATGATGCCCAGCAACTGTCATCTGTCAGCAACATCTGTGGGAAGCAGCTTGTTTTCAATGACTGTGGATTTTCTGGCCGTACCTGTCAGTCTGACTCACAGAGGCTCATAACAGATGCTGTCTTACTTTTAAACTCATTAGCTGCCTCCCACACTGTGTTGCGGTTGCCTTTCATTCCGAGTGACGTTCAGGGGTTCTTGGTTAAATGTGGATGAATTAGATCCAACATTGTAAAATCTGACAAGTTGATCTTTCTTAAAATAATCTTGTTAACAGATTGCCTTGAAAAGGGAAAGTTAATAAACAATTAATCTCAGTTTATGTTTACTGTTTATCTACAGATATACAGCAGAGTAAACTTATTGAAGTTACTAAAACTTTGATTTAATCAAGTTTGTTATTAAGTTCTAACAACTTCACAAAATTAAGTAAATATCACTAAACTTTAACTAAACTTATCAATTGGAGATAATGTGCACATAAATTAAGACAAATAATTACATTTATTTACATTTTTTCAAGGCAATTGGTTGCCTAGATTTTCTTTTAGATTTTTTTTTAATAGTAAAATGAACTTGTCAGACTTTACAGTGGCAACAGATTCCCCTGAAAAAGGAAATATAACTTTTCATAACAATATATGTTTACTTTATATGTAATTGTAAAGGAGATCTGCAAGTTCTGTTCTGTTAACATGTTTGGGAATATACAAATATGATTGACTAATTTGCAGCCATGAATAAAAATAGCACAGTAAACTTGCTTTACTGAAATTGCTAAAACTTGGACAGTTTGATTTAGTCAAATTTGTTATATTAATGTTGCAACAACTTCACAAAATTAAGTAAATATAACTAAACTTAAGGTAAACTTACCAATTAGATATAAAGTTAACATGAATTAACATTTAACATTTTTTTTCAAGGCAATTGGTTTCTTAGATTTTTTTTTTTAAGTAAAATGAACGTCAGATTTTACAGTGTGTGTGAGTTGTAAGAAATCATTCAGTGGACAGACATTTGTGCACTGGATTATCAAAACCTGCCGAATCAATGTTGTCAGTTTGGATTTCTACTTTAATAAACTATTTGACAAGTGAATTACTTAGATTTCAATTGGAGTAGCTTACATGGTCAATATTTGCAGTAGTGCTGCTGCCTCCAGTTAATCTACACAAAGTCAACAGCGGTGCCAAGCCGAATAGAACTCCATCTCAAATATTCATCCAAGGAAATCTTCACTGATTGCAAAAAAATATCCAAACCTCTCAAGGAGTTGGAATAGTTTCATGTTTAGCTTATGAATAAGTAGAGGCAGCTCATTCCAAATCCGGCAGAAAGGGATGATAGATATACATGATAAGTGTGTGTGACTCCCATACCAATAACTCGCGAGACATGGAACAACCCCTGCAGACCTGTGTAATCCCTTTGACGAATGGCTACAGTGCAAATCTTAACTGCAGCCATTCCAGATCCAACGGCCCCGTTCCAGGACCAATTGGCAGGGGCCATTAGGGGCGTTCACATACATTTAGATGATCCCTCTGTTTGCATTACCCAGGCACAGATAATCTGTGTATACAGTTGGAAATTAGGGCAGAGCAGCCCTAGGCACTGTAGAAAGAGACCTCCACATGTTCACTTCAAAGAGGCTGCGGCTGAGTGGAAGCAGGTGTGTCTTGTCCGGAGTCAAGCTCAGGGTGGGCCAGGCTGGGTGGAGGAAGGAAGGCGGGATCCCTGCAGGCCAGTCTGTGTGTGGTGTAAAAGGGAGTCATTGAATGTGCGTCTGCAGGGTGAAAACAGGCCATCTTAACAGATCATTTGATTTAAAGTCAGTTATGATGCGGTCATGTGCAAATATGTTTCCATACTGTTTCACAGATACAACGTACTGTGGAGTGGACCTGATGTATTTGTGCTAGAAAAAGTCCTCTGGTTTCCATTAACCCTCAAACTGCGTGAATTGAAATTGTGAATACAAAATATGCCTAATGAAACAGGTCAATTTAGAGAAAAAAACTCCTGTCCATCGCAAAAAGGTTTGTACAATCGCATGAGATGGTATTTCAGGTGATTCAAAAAAGCCACATTTTGCAAAACTGCAATGGAAATCTATTTTTTTGGCTTTTATAGATTGTATGATGTGCAACAGTGGGTGGAGGTAATGCAACTTCATGAATGCCACTTCTTAAAGCGGCATTCATAAAGTTGCCACTAAACCTAAAGAAGAAGAAAAAGTCCAACAAAGTCACATGACAATCTACAAAACATGATGCAGTATGTGTGGACAGAGAAAAAGAGTGAGATCTTCTTAACCCTTACAGGAGACAAAGAAATAATTATATTGTTATATTGTTTTTATCGAGAGGCTGCAATAGAAATAAACCTGCCAATGTTTTGAACATCCATCGCCGTGCTTCTTGGAATGTTATCGTGAGAGGAAAGTCGTGTAACATCGTGAGAGAAGTAGCGTAATATCACTCAATGGAAACACACTCACCTCGCAATTGTTTAATCAATTTTTTTACATAGTGCAAGTTTTGTGCAAATCTGGAAACCTAGCTATTGTCAGAAGGCCATTTGAAGGGGGAAGCCATCCCCTTGTCACCCTGACATCCCTCTCCATTGCCCAGCGTCTGCACCCAGACACCATCCTATCCGAACCCAGACCTCTAACTGATTCGGAATTACAATGTTGACTATTGTATCAAGTGTTATGTTTTGAATGAGCTGACCAGGAAACTCACAGACCAACAGCAGCATACAATCATCTCATGTGATGCACTTCAGTCCATCATATGTGTGCTTATGACTTATTTGAGCGACAACTTGTTCTCTTGCAGCTCTGTTGGTACACTTTTACGTCTACATATATATGTATGTTATGTCTACATATCATATATGTTAGGTGTCCTTCTGCATTTGTTGTTGACCTCTACCTTGATGTCAACAAATACATATGGTGGCATGATGTGGCACGTGGTTATGTTTTGGCAACAACAACAGGGATGGGTAGGTTTAAGGTAAAGAGGCACATGGCTAAGTGTAGAAAGAAATATCACACTCAAACTGAAAGCGAACAGACGGCTCCTGCAGTTTTGTGGAAGCAGTCCACCTCCAGTGTATGTTCATATATCCCAACACAGAAAATAAGAAGACAGTGTGAAAATACAGGAGTGAGTGCAAGAGTCTCTACAGATAAATACGCTCCCTCACACTGAGAGTGTGTCATCAGTGATGTTTTAGATGAATTACTTTTGTTTGAGTCTTTACATTGTCTCTTTTGGCACCCTCATGCTCCTTGTATTAAGTTGTTGCCGGCAGTGTTTCATGTGTGCGAGACAGGTTCCATTCGGCCACATTCTCAATTAACAATGCCCGTGCACATTTTGGGTGGATGCAGCAGGTGCCATCCAGCTGTCCACCGGCACATGATAACACAGCGTTCTCACCTGACGCTCCATCCAATGCACGTGAAAGGTGACTTTTGGCATTGTGCATTTACACCAACAGCACTGACAGAGCGGAGCTATTTAACGAGTTCAAAATGAGAACGGGTTGGAGTGAGAAACACACAGAAGACGAGACAAAAGCCGACACTTGAACAAATAGAGAGTCAGAGAAGTATTTTCACATAGCATGTTTTATAGAAACAAGAGGAACAAGAAAAACAGAGCTTTTGATCAAGGCTAGTCGGACTCTTACATGCTATTTTTTTTCCAGTTGGGCAGTTTGAAACCACTATGTCCTATCATATGTTCTGACACGGTGGGATTTCTTACTTGAGCAAACAAACCCACCCAAATCTGAAACAAGGGCACAAATAACAAGATAATTATATGGAACTAAATAAGGCTGGGTATCTGTACTCAATACCTACAAGATATCGATCAAAATGATCCAGTGCCAAGAAGTATCAAACTTCTCCAGTCAAACAATACCTCCTTCCCTTCCTGCACTGACCTCATGCAGGGCTTTTTTCTGCCCTGTGGTCCCTTGTGTGACTGCATTGTCTTCTGGGACCAGTAGATGTATATTTATGCCACAGGTGCAGTATCAAACTGCTCCAGTCAAACAATACCTGCAGTTGATCTTTTTTGCAGAGTTCAGCTGTTTTATTCAGATGCCACCAAAATGTTGGAAAGTATGGCTGTACAACATGACTGTGGGGTTTACACAACTAAATACATCAATTCACATTATGGGTATCAAATGAAGTACTATATTGGTATTAGTATCACTTTAAGGCTGCTGGTATTGGTACTGGTATTAGAATGAGTATTGTAATACAAGTTAGACATCATACATGGGGAACAAACACATCCTAACCCCAAGTCATCACATATTGCCGCTTTGTCAATGGACTCTACATAATATGTTGCAGGTATCCACCAGCGTCTGATGTTGATGTTCTAGGATGCTGCTACCAACACTGGGATGTCAACAAAATCACATGTTTAGGTTTAGGCAACAGAAGCATGAGGTTAGGTTTGGGGAAAACAACATCATGGTTTGGCTTTACATTCATACAGGAAGCACCAGGCTCCCAGATGAGAGTCGGGGGTTAGATCCTTATATTACATTGTGACCGTTTTGTGAGCGTTTTAACTTTATGCTGTCTAGAGGCGTATCCTATAGCCACATCAGGTTCCGTCCGGCTTCGTTATCATCTGACGGCACCTGTCAGCGTATGGCCAACAAGCTGTGTTTCACATTGCCACGAAAGGTAGCTTTTGACATTGGTATCTCATACCAAAATCACTGACAAAGTGGCAGTACATGAAGACTTAAGAATGAGAACAAGCTGGGGGTACATATGCAATGTGTCATGTAGGCGGGGTGGAGCAGGGTTTTTCTTAGCTTGTGGTTGCTGCCAGCTTCGCTGTGTGCGTAATTATTTTTGCCAAGTGATAATGCATTTGGTTATGCAGGGTTTAGAAGCGAGGGCTATAACTGATCCTGACTTAATTAACTTAATTGTTTTAGCTACTGGATGCATTGATATGGTTTAATTTTATGTGAAATTTAGAATTGGCCACAAGATTGTTCTTCTGCTCTTGCCACTAATACAGCGAGGTATTTATTTTAAACACTGCTTGATATTATTACTTATTTTTTTACTCAGCCCTATACAGATTTTACCTGTTGGAGGGCCATGTAGAGAAACAAATAAAAAGATCCCATTAAATATTAAAAATAACAGCCTACTAGTAACTGAAAATGCTTTAGGCTGCAGTAACTGCAATATGTTTAGGACAGCCAAAATAAGTGCTAGCAATAATAAACAATGTGTCTTACAATGTACAGTATTTAAATATACAACTCACTTGTGTAGGAAACATAATTGCTGCCTGAATTTTGTCTGCTGGCTTTTTTTTTCAACTCAGGAGCACATCCTAATTGTACACCACAGAGAAGTCAGATTTCCTGTCAGAGAATTAAAGGGAGTCGAAGAGTCCCACATCAGCCACACAGTTTGAGTGACATCTCATCTTTCCAACATATAAAGACACCCTGATAAATATCACTTAGGAGGAGACAAAGGCCCAGTGAAAAAATAAATCTGTTTAGCAAAAAACATCCACTTGGACTAAAGGTAGAACTGAGTAGATTTTGGTGGTCAAAGGTCAAGGTCACTGTGACATCATCTGTCTCATTCTCATGAAAGCCATATCTCAAGAAGGTCTTAAGGGGGGCTCTTCAAATTTGGCACAAACGTCCACTTGGACTCAAATATGAACTACTGGAATTTGGTTGTCGAAGGCCAAGGTTACTATGACCTTGCATCTGTCTCATTCTTGGTAATGCAATATCTCAAGAAGGACTTAAGAGGGTTTCCTCAAATTTGGCTCAAAATTTCAAGAATTTAGTGGTTGGAGATCAAAGGTCAAGGTCAATATGATCACACAAAACACATTTTTGGCCATAACTCTAAAGTTCATGAGATAATTATAACATTTTCTCACAAATGTGTAATAGGATATATGGATGAAGTGCTGATGTGTTATATGCAAAAGGTCAAAGGTTAACTTTGCTTCAATCCACCATGCCTTATACCTCGAGATATCAACTGATGCATTAGAAAGGCAAGAGATTTAATATTATAATGTATAGCAGCTCTGCTTTGTGAGATAAGATATACAAATCTGCCATTCTGCTGCTGTGACACACCCTTAAAATTTTAAGATGCAGTACATGTCAAATGGCCTCTTTGGAGGGATTTTTTTTTGGTTTTGTGTGTGTGTGTGTGTTGTGTAGAATCTTGGACAGCGGTGTGTGCGTGTGTGTGTGTGTGTGTGTGTGTGTGTGTGTGTGTGTGTGTGTGCGTGTGTGTGTGTGTGTGTGTATGTGGCCAGACTTAAACACGCCACCTGTATTTGTGCAGGCCTGTGTGTGTTTGTGTGTTTTCCTTGAGGTCAAATGCTTTGTTTCCCCTCTAATGGCTCCCTCATTTGGTCCAGCGGAAGAAGGGGAGAAGGGGTTATTGTGCGAGCGATTTGTCACTGCCTGTCTGAGTTGCTGGGTCCTCGCTGACACCATAAATACTTGATAATAGTTCATCTGGAGAAAAGCTGTTCCTCATACTCCTTCCCTTCCTGCACTGACCTCATGCAGGGCTTTTTTCTGCCCTGTGGTCCCTTGTGCGACTGCATTGTCTTCTGGGACCAGTAAATGTATGTTTATGCCACAACTGCAGCTGGGATCTGCATGTTGAGATATAGCGCTTAATATTTGAGCATTGCTTATGGGGATTTTGTACACAATGTTACTGGTATGGTCTTAACAGCTGATCTTGTTTTTTGTTATTTTTCCCTCTGCCTTCTTGAAACATATATGTTTTTTACAATATGTTTATCAAAGGAAACTGTATGTATATTTTTATTCAAACTTAGTGCATCTCTGAAGCAAATTTCTGGAAATTCAGCACAATAACGTGATTTGTGTGTTTTCAAATACTGCTCAAAAAATGTGATTACATAATTAATGGATCATCAGTTGCTCTCATCCATCCATTTGTAATAATACAGTATATTCAAAGTCCATCACAAATATTCAAGTTTTATTCAGTATAATCAAAGGTTATTACATATATTCAGTTTCTTTCTATGTATCCCAAATTATATTTTATTCTATATACTCAAAATCAATCCAATGTATTCTAGTTTTATTCTATACAATCCTACTTTCAATCGATATATTTAAGGTTTATTTAATATATATTTAAATTTCATTCCATATTTTCATGTTTCATTCCATGTTGTCCAAATTTCCAAATTTCCAAATTTCATATATTTAAACTTGTATTCTATATATTCCAGCTTCCATTCTATATGTTCAAAATTCATTCCATATATTCATTCATTTATTTGGATACTCAAGTTTGATCCAATATATAAAAGTTTGATTCTATATATTCTGATTTTCATTCTATATGCTCAAGTTTTAATTTAAATATTCATTTTTTAATATATATATTCCGACTTTTACTTTTTTCTACAAACTCAAGTTTCATTATACATGTTTAAAATGTATTCTATATACTCAAGTTTCATTTCATTCTTTATATTCAGACTTTAATTCTACATATTCAAATTTAATTCTATATATTAAAAGTTCATTCCATAAACTCAAACTTCCCATTGTGTGTGTGTGTGTGTTGCAACCTTTTACTTATTAATTTAATAGGCAACAGATATTCAGAAATGATTACACGTAAGAAAGGTGCAAATGTAACATATCCTTGTTTTGCAAAAAAAAAACATGCCATGGCAACATTTTCTTCAAACTGTGCTGAGAAAAAGCTGCTGTGTGCTGCACTTTATCAGTCGTTAAAAAGTGAACTAGAAGTACAGTACATTTGCAAAACAAACCAGCTAGTCTAGGCATATCCTTAAGTCTTTTTTCTTGTGAAAACAAAAAAATACTTCTTTTTACAGTTATGATCAGGCAAAACCTCACCTTTATGTCTTTCGTAAAATTTTAGAACAATCATTACAACTGCAGTTCTCAGTAACCTTCACTGACCAGTGGATGTTCTCCGGCATCTGAGGATAGTAATGAGCTCATTACAGCTTAACGCACGCCATATTTGAGATCTTAGTTCGACACACTGGTGAGATCAGTGATTCTCCTTGAAATCTATTCTATTATTTTTTTTTCCTTTTAAACAAATTCATTTTTTTTAAATAATTAATTTGTGTCTTCATATTCATATGTACTATGTGGACTCTATGAGCCACTATGGTTATCGAGAGACATGTAACAGTGAGTGGCAGCATGACATGAATGTTTTATTTACTGTAGAAGAAGCAGTAGCAGCAACTGCAACATTAATGTGTTAAAAATCTCACACAGCCTGTATCTCAGCTTCTTTTTTCAAATTTCAAACTTTTCCACTGCAGCTGAGTACTGTAACTTTCTTTGCATTCTGAAACAGTTGTTTTAATGCAAACATAATGCACATTGATTGATGAGCTTCATGTAAAGGCTGCTGGATCCCCAATGGTTTTCATGTGTCTGCAAACAGGTGCTTCTTGCATTTGCAAACACATGCACGAAAGAGTACGCATTCATAATGCAGGACGAAAATGTTCACACACATTCCCTCATTGTCTCTTCTGTCAACAGAGCGGTGCAACTCTGAGCTGACGGCTTTCTGATTAGCAGGTGACCTTTTTACCAAGTGCTTGCAGAGGATGTTCACAATTTTGGGATAATATTGAGTTTCTTTGAGAGGCACGTAAACAAGACAGTTCTGCATCCAATGTTTTCTAAGACATTGCACGCAAAAAAACACACACTCTTTAAATACAAAGTATTAGTCTGCTGCAAAAACAGACCAGACAGGACCAAGCATGTTGTTATTGTACATCGCTGGGCAGCACATTTTGCGTGTACTTGATATCCCACAGCCTGTTGCTTCATCATGTGACCTATAAAAACTGTGAAATTGTATCCACGGCAGTTTTGCAGAATGACTTTCTCGAATCACCTGAAATACTGCCTCATAAAACTACAGAAAAAAAACTGCGATAAATGGGAGGAGTTTTTTTTTTTCATTCATGTGTTTCAATTAGGCTTATTCTATATTTGTAATTTCAATTTGTGCAATTTTAGGGTTAATGGAAACCTGTCTTATGTCAGAAAATAACTGAAAACTGCTTGAGTCTGTGTTTATAGTGGTTTTAATCACCTGGTTTGTTTGTTTTGTAGAGGAAGAGACCTCTGTGGATAATTTGGCTCCTTTTTAAAACCTGAATAATGAAAACTTAAGGAGCTCTCACCAGAGGAAGCTTTAGATGGTTGCAATCAACAATTCAAGGCTACATGCCACCAAATCCCTCTAAATCTTATGTGCTTCACCTTTAAGGTTCTGTATAGAGCATTTCCACAACACTTGCCATAAAAAAGTCCAGTCTTTCCTTATTGCTGTATGTCATGACCAATATTTGAAACTGTGGTGTTTCCACAAACCTCAGAGCTCTAAAAATATTCTGCTGCCAAACCTTTGTCTCATTTAATCACGTTTAGATTAAAGACACCCTGGTCTCCGCAGCTAACCTCGGTCAGTGGGTACCATTATCACACATCTGTGGAGACATATTGGGGCTTTTTTGAAGAGCAAAAACCACCTCTGTTCTAGCCGCCCTCTGGCTTGTCTGATAATCACAGCTAGAGCATCAAGAAACATGTTTTTTTATGGTCTGACAAAAGCTATAATATATATCCCTGTTGCGCTCTCTGCTCGCAAGGTTTGAACCCAGGGGCACTAAAGTACGGGGAAATATTTATATTCTCGTCAGCAGAGGGGCTGTAACTTACAGCGGGGAAGCTAATTTCACATGCTGAAAGTCCATTCTGAGCCCGGCCCGATCTCCCCACTGCCTCCCTGGCAGATTTCTCATTCCCTCCTCTGCCTCAGTAAGGGCAGCGCTCTCACTCAGGGGGTTGGGGTTATATATGCATACTTTAATCATTTTTTTCAGCTGAGTGTGACATCCATGTTCTCTCCCTGTGACATGATTTAAGTCACCGCAGCCATTTTTTGCCCTTTTTTTCTGTTTGTGGATGAGTGTGAATGCATTATTCTGTTTCTGCATGTTTTTGTGCTTGAGTGTAGAGCCACTAGCCTGGTTCCACATTCCGGTTCCTTGGTTGTAAAAAGAAAACAACAGCAACTGAGCCAACAACACGATAACGCTGCATAATTTCCTTTTTTTTCTTGAAACTGTGTACTTATTAAATTTTCAATTAACAAATCCTACACATAAAAGGGGATGCTGCTGCATTCAGTTTACAGCTTTTGATACATCAACTTCAGACCAGCTTACTGAACATCACCTCTTTTCTATTATAGTCTGTGCATTTATTCCAGTGTTATGCATGTGCTTTATGAGACTGACTGACATTTACTTGCCCACAATGTCTTCAGCAGTGTTTCTTGGCAATTTATATGTATTTTATATATGGTGTAATAAAAAAAATGGAATCTTCTATTTCCATTTTGTTTTACTTAATCCATTAAGTCTGACATTGTGTTCACGTAATGTGTTTGTTAGTGATCTTATTTATTTTTTATTTTACCTTATCTAAAAGCTTATGTTTGCAAGTGACTGATCCACCCTGCCGACATCCTTTTTAAGGAAGACTTGAGCCTGCAATAAAAGGCCCAGCTAGCAACAAATGTCACCCAGGAATGTATTATCAAGTGGCCACATGTGATAGACCAACTGACACAACAGGTTGTCAGTCAACAAATCATTACTTTAATCTAGAATTATCACTTTGCATTTGTATGCCCCTGCAAACCAGACAAGTTGCACTTGTAGTTTACACCAATGTGTGTGAAAACATGGATGCTTCACACACATCACACAATCAGCACAGTTTCAAAATTAGTGTCACTAATTCAGTATCTGACCAAATGTCTCCCCTCCTATTCCTGAGATATGAGATTGAGTAATGTCCAGAAAAGTGTTTTTGAAGAACATGATGTCACAGTGAAATTGATCTTTGACCTTTTGGATATAAAATGTCAGCACTTTTGAATATTTTTGTGAAATCAAGTCAAAATTATCATTATTGGGTTATGGCTAAAAACATGTTTTGTGACGTCACAGGGACCTTCACTTTTGACTTTTGACCACCAAATTGCAATCAGTCCAAGTGAATGTTTGTGCCAAAAAAATTTCCATGAGGTGTTCTTAAGATCATACATACATTATATCACATTTGCAAGAATGTAACAGACACAAGGTCACGAGGACCTTGAACTTTGACCATCAAAATCTGACCAGTTCATTGTTGAGTCCCAGTGGACAATAAAAAGAAAGTGGCAGACTGGCAACAAATTGGTGGTACATTCAAAAAACGTTCTTTTAAAAAAAGTTTTAACATACAAACAAATCAAAACAAAATCAAAAAACAAATGAACAAATAAATGAGGAAATTAATTGGAAAGAGTGCTTAAAAATTATAAAAACTCTTTAGTTATGATAATTATAGATACAGTTTCCCTACTTTTAAAAACAATAATTTTCTCTACTAATTTCTTGCAATTTGTGCAACATTTCTTACCAAGATGCTTGTTGCCTTTTTCCCTATGTTTTTTTGTTTGTTTTTGTTTAAATTTTTATTTATTTATTTATTTTAAATCACACCAATATGCTCAGGGTTCAAAGGTTTAAATACTTGTGAAAGGTGTCTCAAACCAGCACAGGAAAAGTGATGTTGCTCCAGATTTCAAAGGGTTAAGTTGCCGCCAGCAGCTTCTGTGCTTATTGAAAATAGCACTGATGGGATGGACTCATCAGGAACCACAAGGAAGCTCAGTTTATTAATCGTAGGATTGTTGGTTTTATCCCCGGCCCCTCCTGTCCAAGTATCACAGTGTCCTTCAGCAAGACATTAAACCCCAAATTGCTCCCAATGTATGTGTGTGAGAGAAAATGTAAGTCCCTTTAGACGGTGTCTGCCAAGTCTATGGAAAATAACCTCGCTTCCAAACCGAAATCAGCTAACACGAACACGATGTCAGACAGAATAATGGAGTGAGAAACAAAATCTGATTACCAGGCTTTGCAGCCACAGAGCACAGAGCAGAATATGTCACTGTGTATTTAACAGCTTTCCTGCATATATACTTCTGTAAACTGATGAAAAATTCAGGAGACAAAGGTAGGTCATCGTGTCACTGGGTGTCAAGGTAGATTCTGTGGTGCCTTCCGGGTGAACTACCTAGATGATTTGATGAGCAGAGGGAGCTCGCAGCCCCAGATGGGAGGGCTTTACCACATCTTTAAACCTGATTTTATTCAGTGTCACTACGATCGCAGCAAAAAATAGACTTTTAAATATCCTGATATTTGCACAACACAACCATTTGTCACTAAGAAGACATTAAATAGTTGAGTATTGTGTGCACGTAGCATTTGACCCCGGTCTGCAAGATAGATTTCTATGGCACCTGATGGAAAAGGCTGATCTTTATAAACTCCCCTGCTACACTGTGGCATTTACTCAGCATCAACACTTGATCTTCATAATGTGTCCATGATGAGGTCACAGCAACCTCTGGCAGATGTGTGTCTGCGCCGGCGCACACTGGGAGCTGAAGACGCCTGCTTGTCACAGCACATTGGAGTCTGAGACTGAACACAGTGTTGCTCTGCATTAACACATGACAGCTAAGGCCCCCTGACACAGCCCTGTACTCGACATAAAAATGTGAATGTCCATAATCTGAAGTGACCTCTGCAGGCTCCTGTCCTCAGACTGTCTGCAGGATTTTTTAGATACAATAAATCTGGAGCAGTTTTCACTCAGGTGAAGTGTATAGAAAACTGTTATCTAACCTTTATTTTATCAGGTAGGTCTGTGGAGAATAAGAGTCTTTCATCCAGGGAGCAAAGTAAAATAGAGTTCACAGCTTTTTCTATGATGACAGATAGCAGGAACCACAGAGAATTAAAGAGTGGCTCTGTTTTGCTGTGTTTCCTGTTCTAATCATTTCTGATGGCATCAGATTATCAGACTCCTTGTAACTTTTTTGGCTAAAAGGCAATGAGCAACCTGGCAAGTAATGTCCCACAAAAATGTGTAAGTTTTAGGGTTTTTTTAATGTTAGAGAAAAGTGTCCACAAAACTATATTTCTATTAATGTTGTTATTATAAACCACCGGATGGACGCAAGGCACCTGAGAGCATGGCATGATATGCAACAGAACATCGTCAGGTCAAAACGTTGCCAGTAATGAGGTAATATAAAGAGCATGAGGTTGCCTTTATGTAGTCTGAGAGCAGCGGTGGATAAATCCAACAGACCCTGGACTTGTGGGAGTCAATAGGCCTATGTGACAACTTGAGGTTAGAACATATTGATCATACTCTGGCTTTATGTCACTGTATGCTATGCTTTATGCAAAAAAGTTATTGAGATGGTGCATTTACTGGCAGTTACTTTAAATTCAACAGATCTGATTGCAGGGCATGGCATTGCAGTGCATTTTTAATTACTATTGACCCATATAACCAAACAGATGCCCACATGAGGAGTTATATAGTTATTAACAGTTATATTAATTAACACTCTTATCTTCTTACGACCATGTGATAATGCCTTATATACGCGCATCAATCTCCAAGGCTTAAAAAGTAATGTCAATGTGGAAGTGCCAAAAAATGCAGTTCCTCCAATGGCCACTTGAGGCTGGCTCCAAAACAGAATCAGTCCCCATAGGCCCTCATGCTGAAATTTCCAACTTTAAAACTCACCTGTTTAATTATTATTAAGCTTAAAGTTATGTACAGCTGAGGGTGAGGAACTTTGAGTGACAGGTGGATGCCTTCAGTTGACAAGTCGCTTCCACAATGTCAAAATTTGTTTGTAGCATAACTGTTGCGTAAGCCAGGATTCAAAAGTTGTAGCTGTAGCTTTTATCAGTGAGTTTTCAGTTCATGAAAGGTAATTGTACCATTTTGGTCACCTAGTAAAGCCTTGCTTAGTATTTGGTTGTACTATAATAGCCTTGTCTGTTCAGTTTTTCCACTGAATACATTAAATTTAAATGGTTTTCAGTCTGTTTTCAAAAATTAATACTGCAATGTGCTAACCAAGCTAGCATTAGGGTTATTCCCACCCGCTTGTCCAAATCACCTCTGGCTCCAAAAATCCAAGATGGCGACGGAGGAGTTCACAAACTAATGGGTGACATCACAGTGGTTACACTGATTATTTTATACATTTTTAAGATATTTTTTTTCTTGTAATAAAAAGGAGCTGTGTTGTCTGAAAATAAAGATCATTAGGTTATTTGTTATTGAAATATGGTCTAATCCAATACAGTGTACATTCAGGATGATTAATGTGAATATGGAACAGAGATCTGTGTTAGATCTAATTTCTCTAAGAAGTGAAGATGATTGGGTGCCCAGTTGAGATCTGGTATTTTTTATCAGTCAGGACAAAAGGTAGTGAGAAAATGACATGCGTATGTTCACTGCGGTTTTCAGTGACTTGCAGCAGAAATCTGCACATGTTCAGCGACTGATTTACTGAGACAGCAGCTCATTACGCAGTCAGCTCCTGCACTGCGGCTGGTACTGAACCTCCAGATGCACTGTGCCAGTGAAGCAGAGCTCATAAACCAAGTTCAGAGGTGGGCTTTCTGTGAGATCACTAAGCTCAGAGAGAGGGTGGGGGGTGGGGTGGGGGGTGGCAGCAGGTTCAGCACATCTGAGCGGAGCAGGTGGAGGTGGAGATGCTGTTGATATGATGTTAATACTCAACTAAATGCAGCCAAACACACTGTTGCAGTCTGGAGTGATTTTACAGTTAACATTCAGGTCTGATGAACACAAACCACAATTCCCTTTCCACTGTTTGTTTGCATAACAGTAATCACAAGTTGTGTTCATTATAAAATGCGTAATTGCTTCTTGTTTCTAATTATCACTTTAAGTTATAAACAAGCCTATTTAACACACATTTCTCCTCCCTACAACCTTTCTATGGCTCATTGAACCTGGAGTTTTCCCTGTCAAACTGTCCCTGTGTTCAAACTCGACTATTTATTTCAGAAAAAAAGTTGATTCACATGTCTTTCGGCTTTCTCTGCTGTCTTTGTCCTTTTTACTTGGAACCACATGTTGATTAAAACGATTAAATATTAAAAAAAAAAAGATTAAAAAGATTTTAAAAAAAAAAGAAATAGAGTTTTTTGTGTGTGGCAGCTTGGTCAGTGGCTCTACATTTCAAACTGTGACGCATTGCCTACCCTCTAGCATCAGTTTAGGACATATCAGTTTCCGTGTCAAAATTAGCTCCTTACATGCCACAGGATCTTTAAAAAATGAGTTTGTGTTTCCACAGGAAACAAGTTTTGCTACCACAGCTACTTTAGGTTCAGGCAACAAAACTACTTGGTTATGTTTAGAAAAACAAATCTGGTTTGATTTAAATTAAATAGATGTGATAGATGGATTTGAATTTGGGAGTTTAGCCAGAGGTGACAGTCAAGGGTTATGCAAGGTCATTTCAGTTTTTTATTTTTTGCTTTAATTATGGATTTATTCTATTATTATATTTGTTTAAACTGTCTTTGAGAATATAAAGAGCTGTGTTGTTAAATTTCAATAATAATCACAAATTTCAATGAAAATCTACTGAAAAAAAAAAACTGTATTAGCTTGTGTTACACAAGCAAACAAACGTAAATGTGAGCTGTTTTAAGACATTATAAGATGATTTAGAATTAGGCTTTGTTCATCTAACTGGCAGAACCTGTACATTTTCTGTGAAAACAGGAGTGCATTTTAAAAAGACTCAATTTATTTAACAGGTGTAAACTGACAAGGGACATCAACAAATGCAGAAGGTGATACCTCACGTCACATATGTAGATGTTGAGCAGCAAGCTGCAATACTTGATGAGTTGTGATGAGAATGTGTGTTCAAATGTCCCGACACAGAAAATAAGAAGACAGTAGGATAATGCGGGCAGAGTGTAGAGTCTTTTTGGATAAATACGCCCCCACACAGTGAGAGTGGGTCATCAGTAATGATTTAGATGTATTACTTTTGTTTCAGTATGCCTTTAACGTGATAATGGTGGAAACACCAGGAAAAATAATTGTATAGATACCAAATTAAAGCCATAAAATTCACACAATACTTCACAAAATCATGAGGAATAACAGCATCGGACTTTGCCAACTCCATTACGGCTCACTAAGAGGTGCATAAATAACAACAGATTGAGCTGCGTTTATGATTGCAATGATTGTTTATTCACACAACAAAACATCAAGACTTGAAAACCTCTCAACAGCTTTTGACCTACATGTAGTGTATTTCCCAGCCACTGGGATGAGGGGTAATTATTATATACTAATTAAACTACGCCAAAATATTGTCCTGAGTGAGCTCAAGTGCTGTTTGGAACGTGATGAGACTCAGAGTAAAAGGATAAACATGTTTTAGCTTTCCAAGGCTGCCCACAGGGCTGTAGTCCCAGTACGCACAACACACTCCTCAACTCTCCAAAAATTCTCACGACACATCTGCTTCCAAAGGAGGGTGTCTGTCATCTCTGGGGCTGAGGTTGCCGAGGTGGTCAAAAAGCTCCTCGGTGGCAGGGCCCTGGGGGTGGATGAGGTCCGCCCGGAGTTCCTTAGGGCCCTGGATGTTGTGGGGCTGTCATGGTTGACACGACTCTGCAACATTGCATGGACATGGGGGGCAGTGTCTCTGGACTGGTAGCCCAGGGTGGTGGTCCCTCTTTTTAAGAGGGGGGATCGGAGGGTGTGTTCCAACTATAGGGGGATCACACTCTTCAGCCTCCCTGATAAGGTCTATTCAGGGGTACTGGAGAGGAGGGTCCGCCGGACAGTCATACCCCGGATTCAGGAGGAGCATTGCCGTTTTCGTCCTGGTCGTGGAACTGTGGACCAGCTCTGGACCCTTGGCAGGATCCTTGAGGGTGCATGGGAGTTTGCCCAACCAGTCCACATGTGCTCTGTGGACTTGGAGAAGGCATTCAACCGTGTCCCTCGGGAAGTCCTGTGGGGGGTACTCCGGGAATATGGGGTATTAGACCCCCTGATACGGGCTGTCCGTTCCCTGTATGACCGGTGCCGGAGTTTGGTCCGCATTGCCGGCAGTAAGTCAGAATCGTTTCCGGTGAGGGTTGGACTCCGCCAGTGCTGCCCTTTGTCACCGATTCTGTTCAAAACTTTTATGGACAGAATTTCTAGGCACAGCCAGGGTGTTGAGGGGGTCTGGTTTGGTGACCTCAGGATTAGGTCTCTGCTTTTTGCAGATGATGTGGTCCTGTTGGCTTCATCAGGCTGTGACCTCCAGCTCTCACTGGATCGGTTCGCAGCAGAGTTTGAAGCGGCCGGGATGAGAATCAGCACCTCCAAATCCAAGGCCATGGTTCTCAGCCAGAAAAGAGTGGAGGAGTTTAAGTACCTCGGGGTCTTGCTCACGAGTGAGGGAAGAATGGAGCTTGAGATCAACAGGCGGATCGGTGCAGCGTCTGCAGTTATGCGGACTCTGCACCGATTTGTCGTGGTGAAGAGGAAGCTGAGCCGAATGCAAAGCTCTTTACTTACCAGTCGATCTTCGTTCCTACTCTCACAGAGTAGCTTTGGGTAATGACCGAAAGAACAAGATCGCGGGTACAAGCGGCTGAAATGAGCTTCCTCCGTAGGGTGGCTGGGCTCTTCCTTAGAGATAGGGTGTGAAGCTCGGTCATCTGGGAGGAGCTCGGAGTAGAGCCGCTGCTCCTCCACGTTGAGAAGAGCCAGATGAGGCGGCCTGAGCATTTCATTAGGATGCCTCCCGGACGCCTCCCTGGTGAGGTGTTCAGGGCACTTCCCCCCGGTAGGAGGCCCCATGGAAGACACAGGACATGATGGACATGTGTCTCAGCTGGCCTGGGAACGCCTCGGGATCCCCCGGGAAGAGCTGGACGAAGTGGCCGGGGAGAGGGAAGTCTGGGCTTCCCTACTTAGGCTGCCGACCCCACGACCCGACTCCAGATAAGAGGAAGAAAATGGATGGATGGGTTTAAAGTACATTATTTTTGGAGAAAACAAGTTATAAATCATATTTATTTTGTTATATGTCATATTTAACTCAGCAAACATTAGCAGCTGTGAATTAGGTGTAAACTCTCTGATTTCGTATTGTCCTTGAACGTGTCCTGCACTGTTTGTAGTTGTTAACAGGAGTAGACAGGTGTCAATCAAAAGGGAAAGTCCGTCACTCCATGTTCCTACCTATTGGTGGTTGCAGGGAGGGACAAGAGATAAATGGGAGAGAAGGAGGAGGCATGTGAACTGTTTTGGAGAGTTAACAGAGAGAGAGACTTGTTTTGAGCTACTACAAAGTGTGTTTTATCTGGTTTATGCTCCAGCTGGTAGTTTGCCTATCGTCACGCTCTGTTTAGCGTGTGTTTGGGACTGTTTTCTGCCGATGGAGCGGGTGTTTTCCAACTGAAGCAGGAGCTAGCTGGGTTAGCATTGTGGAAGAGACGTGGTCTGCCGACCCGCTTCCTGCACAGACAACAGAGGGCGGGCGCGGGGAGCTGCTGGACACCAGGGGTTGCAGAGACAGATGCCAAGAACGTTGTCTCTCCAGGTGTGTGTGTGTGTGGACCCAGCCGGTCATCTTTGCTGTGCTGCTTTGGACAGAGGAACACAGGAGGTATCCCTGCTCAGGAAGAGTTGTTTCCATTCAGCTTAAAGGAGGTACAGTGTATCTTCTCTGCTTCTTCTTTTGAGCTCCAATAAGCATGCCAACATTGGTACCAACAAACTAAACTATGGAATCTTGGGTATTATTATTATTTATCAAATATGAGTAAAAGGGTCAAACTTGATTTCTGTTGAAATATTCACTCATTGAATAAATGAGTTGTTATAAATGTTGAACTGTGTGATTTCATATTTGATGTATGTTTATTATGAATGAGGGGTTAAAGCGTGTTTAAGTGCTTGGGAGTTTCCGTGCCCACATTTACAGTTTAGCTAAATAGTCTACTAACTGGGCCTCTCTCCACCTTAGGCAGAGTTAGTCTTCATTTGTCGCACTTATGCATTTATGCACTTTCCAAATATCAGTAGACTTCTTACCAACTCACCTCCAATGCTAAGCTATTTTACAGAGTCATCAGAGGTATTAGTACTTTGTAACCTAACTGAGAGTTGTGTACGCTACATCTATAACTGATTAAGTGGTGGTATTTGACATCTTAGGGATGAGAACAGGCTGGGAATTTAGGGGCCGTTTACTCTGGGGCCGTTTACTCTGCAGCAGTTCTCGCATGAAACAATAAACCTTTGTTGTAGTTTGGCCTTTTATTCACATGACAATTGCATTTTGGGGGGCTAAAGATGCAACCTTTTGAAATCTGATTCAAGAGAGCAATCTTTTGAAAATGCAGCCCCTTCTGTCACTGAGTGAACTGGCAATGATCTTGCCAGAACAATGATGCCACGGCCGCACTTTGCACATGTGTGTGGTGTTCTTCTGTTGTGTGTCATTACAAAGTAACACCGCCAACCAGTGTCCTGGTATGCATACTATAGCATTTTTGTTGTTTTGGGAGATCTGTGCACATGATAATCATTTTCACAATGTTATCATATGAACATGTTTTTTTTTTTAAAATGCAAAGTAAAGACTTACTCAGTAGGGTCATTCTTGTTTAAATATGGCCTGAGTGTTATGTTGTGTCACATTTCTACAACTTGTTTCTTGCATCTTATGCAAGTAGCCAACCCAGAATGATAAATGTAAATAATTTAATAATCAACCATAAAATGAATGCAGGTAAATTATTTATTTTTTATGGAGTTTTTATTGCCAACTGGATTGGCCACAGTGCTCACTTCCTGCGATAGCACACTTCCCTTATTTCTGTAGCCAAGCAAAGAAACTACAGCTGACAAAACATGTAAAGGTTTCGCTCATGCAGAATATATCAAAAACATGGTAAATTTATTTAAATTTTGTCACAATGACAGACAGAATAGTTTTATTTGTGCACACAGGGTGAATCTGTGGGCTTAATTAGCCTGGTTTTTATTTCTCTGTCTGTGTCCAACAATCTGTTCCTTCAGCCCAAAAGGTGAACAGATTGACTTTTTCACAGCCAGTAGTGATCATGTGGAGAGTGGGTGGTTAGAGCTCAGGCCTCGCTGTTCTGTTTCCTGGACTGTAGGGTCTATCCTCCTGTCTGGGCTGTGATGGCTAAATGACCCGTCTCTCCTCCTCTGTCTCTCCTCCTCTGCCTGTTTCTTTGTGAGGTCAGCAGTATCTGAAAGGTCAAAGAACAGACTTGTAACAACTGACAGTCAAAGCATAACAGCTGTCACATAACTATAGTTTCAAAAAAATGTTATTGTTTAAAAAATGTAGTGACAGATGATATTTTCAACAATAATAATATTACCTAAACATCTATTACCTCAAATGTTTCCTTTAAATGTTTGACATATTATTCCTCTGTTTGGAGTTTTCAAAATAAAATTGAAAGCAGCGTTTTCAAGCTGCAGGTTGCCTCAGGGTTCATACACAGTCAAACACACTGATGGCAGAGCTTTTGGGAGCAATTTGGGGTTTAATATCTTGACCAAGAACACTTTGACATGTACACTACAGGGGCCAGAGCCGAACCACCAACAACTGCCCTACCTCCTGACCCACAAAATAAAAAAAAAGATGCATCTATGTTACTTTGGGCTAATGACAAATCACAAATACAAGGTTTGAATCTAAAAAAATGAAAACAGAAATATTGATGGGGTACAAAGGAGTTATTACACTTAACAATATTCAGTTTTATCCTCATGATGAATGAATAGGTGACATTTATTCACATAAAAAAGTTGCAGAATATTAAAAACCTGCATGTTTTCCTGCCTTCAGGATATCTCATCTTCCACCTCTTTGTGTTTTCTCTCGTCTGTTGTGCAGACGTCTCTTTTCGGCAGGGCAGCGTGAGCCCCAGCATCTGCCCTGCACGTGCCTGATTGTCTCATTGTCTTTACAAGAGATCTGAGTCTCATCTCCAGACAGGGCGGAGTGGAGACTGAGAGGTTTGTTCTGGCAGAAAAATGAGGGGTTGTGGGTTTGCGTGAGAGATGTCAGTAGGATATGCTGTACGTGTACACACCATACCACAGAAATGATACATTACATTTACTCTCGCTATAACAAAGCATTTTGTTTGTCTGTAATTCTTATTTCTTAGCATTTGTTTTTAACTTGTTCAGGTCCCAGTTATGTTCAAAACACACACAAACACACACACACATGCACACACACAAACACACACACACACACACACACACAAAACACAGTAATGATGGATTTAATCTCTAAATTAATCTCTAAATGCTTTTTTTAGGATACTTTTTAACGTGTCTTTCATTTGTTTGTTTTTGTTTTCCTGTCCATTCCAATGGACAGAGAATCTTAATGCAGAATACTTAAAAGTGAATATGACAGTAAATGGTCTTAACAGAACGTTTTTGGACAAAAAAGTGTTAGATTATTTCTTTCTCATGAATAATCAACTCATATCAATGCATAAGTGATGGTTTGAAAAGAGATCAGTAGAGATTTTCATATTTGTCATTGTGACTCAATATATTCTTAATCCCTGAAGTATCTCCTAAAAATAGTTTATGCAAAACCTCCAGAGATGAATATTCGGTAAACATAATTTATATGATGCAGTGAAAGCTTTGTTATATATTTTAACAACATGATTTATGGACTGAAACGTGCTTTGTGCTTCCTCCTTTCCTCACGGTAGACTAAAAAGGGGCGTGGCTCCACTAGAGTCCACTTTAGATGAGGCGGAACACTGTGATTGTCTTATAGACATCATAAAATAAGCATTTGACTGGAGGCTAGAGTAATTGTGGATCTAGATATCCTAGAAAAGTTGTCCATTGTAAATGACAGGGGATCTGAACAGATTCAGTGTTGAAACTAAAATTATTTCCATCACTGGTATCACCATTAATGATAACAGATAACCATCTGGACAGTAAGCTCAGTTGTTTTAAGTACCCTAGCATATATTGTGACCCTCAACACAGTGCATTGTGATACCAACAACCTCTAAGAGTTCTCAAACTGCAGTATGTAAATTTCCACCTTTCTGTAGCGAAACCCTACACAGGAAATTTACAGGTTTTTGGCAGCGTCTAAATGCTAATCCTAAATGCCATAAGTGTCAGACAATGCTCTGACTGATAGAATGGGCCTGATTGTGAACAGTATGAGTCTGATTGCACAAGTAAACAGTCATGGGATCCCCCACCAGCAATTTCAGCGAGTCGAGCCCCAATGTGATGTTTCCAGCCCAAATTACCATGTGAATAGTCTGTAATGGTGATCTATTTTGTTTCATGACTAATACCAAACTCAATTGCTCTTGATTTGCAGTGGTTACGATGATGCTGAAGGTCAGAGATGACGATATCGGAGAGACTTTCGACAAAAGCAGCGCAACAATAGACCTGTGTAAGTATACTTACTTTTTAATGACTCATGACATGTATCACTGTGGGTCACATCATTTTTGGTGTAGGAAAAAAGGGTACTTCTTTTTTACCAAACCACTGAAAGTATCACGTGAAATCTGAACAATGAGAGGAAGAAATTAAGATGCCCATATTCCCATATCCAGGAGATGCAAGGGTTTCATTTCCTTTTCTTGTCCTAGTCACTTTTTCCATACATGCTTTTTTTTTTAATCTTTCTTACTTTCTGATTGTCATCCTACTGTTGTAGAATGCTTAGAATAATCTAGTGAACCAGACTCTTGTCATTCTGAACTCATAAAATGTTGCTGCTCTGACGATGCTTTTGGAATAAGAATGAAAGCCGCCTTTTGTGTGTGCACTAAATGCAGCTGGATGGCGTCAGTAAAAACACAGGCGGACAGAACCGCTGGATGACTGAATGACATCTGACATGTCTGAATGAAGCGTGTAAAGATGGCGTCAGGTTGATACACTGCCTGTAATGACGTGATACAAGGAGCGTGAGGGCACCTGTAGGGCTGACAGGAAGGTTGATGGGTGGGTCAAACAAACTTTCATGCAGTAGTGCTTGAATTGTGTAGTGTAGTGGGTTTGCCTTCGGTCTGAATGTGGTGTTTTTTGTTTTTTTTTTACAATGTGCCTCCTTCCCCTAATCTCAAACATCTGTGCCAGTATGTGCATTTGTTTATGTTCCGGTGTTATGTGGTTGTTGTGGTGGTTATGTTGTCTAGAAGGTTACCTAAAACATGTATGTAGACAGAAAAGGCCACTGTAAATCAGCAACACATGACGACTTCCTATAGATAACAAAAGCAACAGCAGCGGCCAAACCAATGCCGGAACATCAACAACCACGTATGCTCGTGTGGATATTTAGGATTAGCGTAAGTAGGCACGTGGTAAGGTGAAGAAAAATCAAATTCAGACAGGAAGTGAACACTGGACTCCCACCTGCGCTATAGGGACCTCAGTGCTCCTTACATTGTGTCGTTACTGGCAGCATTTCAACCTGACTCTGCGTATGATGTGAATGCAACAGGTTCCACACGGCCACCTTCTCCACTGATGCCAACCGTCCATGTATCATGCCGCCATGGCAGGTGTTCCTCCCTTGGGCAGCATATAATAACGAACCACAGTCGGTTCAGCTGTGTTCTCAGCTGATGCTTTCCAGCAGGGTATGATGTGGACACGAAGGCTGTCCGTCAATTTGAACCTGTTTCCTCCAGGTCATTAGTTCAAATCTACCCTTCTTCTTGTTCTGTTCTGATATTTGGAGGACGACAACATCAACTCAAGCAACTCTGTTCTCAAATTGCTTATAGTGAAGATGCTTTAACAAGATAGTTCCTCATCTGACCTCACATGGCTGGTGCAACACCTTTCAGAAAAGCTCACATCGGTAATAAGGGGCTCCTACCCGTTTGTGGTGTAATGCGGAATGTTACCGCATACGGGCACAATATCCTGAGGGCAGGGCTAACACTCTGGATGTGTTTGATAATGACAGGAAGAAAAGAGACAGCTAGGTGTGTGAGAGGATTTGTTTTTGGCTCCTGTCTAGCACCTCTGCTAATCCCAAGGCTCTAATGTTAGCAGAAGCTGCAGGGGGAGTGCAGCTAAGAGCCAAATGCTATTGCTAGGTGAGGATTTAAAAAAGACAAAATAGAGACATGACGGAAGTGTGGCACTTGGGTGTTGTCTACCTCACAGCCTGCCAGACGATGTCTGATCTCTGCGGTGGATGGAGTATGAATATAGACCTTATTTCCATGGTGACTATGATGTGTTACCATACTTGATTATAAAGTAAATGCAGAAGAGAGCCACATTCAGATCACTGGTACTAAAAGGATGATACATGGGTGGTTATTTTAGTGGCAAATGGCAGGAGGAGAAGTGGTGAGCTGAAGAACATCAAAAACAATAAGAATGCTTGAGTATATGTGCATCATATAGTAACATGGATCATCCTCTATACTGTTCTGATTATGATATTTCTAAGAACGCGGACCAATCAAGAGCATTGTCTGAGCAAAAAGCAGTCCCTCCACTTTATCTTTTAAAAAAACCTCATTCCACTTTAACTTGTTCCTTTTTCCCTGCACATTTTGCTCCATTACTAATCACAAAGAGTGCAGGGACGCTGTGTGTTTTGTTGGTTGCCAAGGGAACCTCATTGTCATCCGAGCTGTTTGGTTTCCTCACCAAAGGTCAATGACTTGTCTGATTGAATAACACTTTTCATGCAAATAATCGGCTCAAACGAGTTTCCCCCCTTGCCTGGGTTTTCAGCAAGATTTTGCCACTTTTGCAGCACACTGTGCCACATGAAAGTGACATGCATTGAAAATTTCAACTGTTGATGATGGGAACATTATATTTATGCCTGTGCTCTTGCTTGAGACAGAGCAGCACAGGAATATTTCCTGAATATTAACAATGGATCACATGTCACTTGTATGTGACTAAAAACTTTAAGAACCTCCTGCTGCCTTACAAACAAAGCTAAAACTAGAATTACTGCATCGCATTGCATGTTACAGTTTTCATCCATGTCTGTAAAAATACGTATGCTTCAGCACATAAGATCTCTACAGTAAGCACAGTCTCAAGATTAGGGTCACCAATTCAGTATCTGACCAAATGTCTCCCCTTCTGTTCCTGAGATATGACACAGCGTTAACACAGTGTTTTTTGCAGAACATGATGATGTCATGGTGAAGTCAACCTTTGATGTCTGAATATTAAGTACCATCACTTCATCACTTTATCCTATTAGACATTTGTATGAAATTTTGTCAAGTAGTAATACCCTGTCTTTTATATGGCATGTCGTTGGATTGTTGTACATACTGTATGTCTTAGTCATCTACTTACCTACTTACGTAGATTGATGACCGAGTGCTACCTAGACAGGGACGGACAGTATTTTTGGATGTCCTGTCATTACACCTTGCCTGCAAATCAGTGACAATTGTAGCTGGAGCTGTAAAAATACCCATGACTACTGCAGAGTTGTTTGACGCCAGAATAAATGACAATCGAAACCTTTCCCATTACAGAACAAAGCCAGATGTTAGTGGGTATTTTATGCCATGGGAAACAGGCTTTAGTGATGTAGAGTAAGGCCCCCAGGAAGTCAGCAGGGTTTTGAAGCTAATTTTCATAGTGACCAAACAGAGAAATTATATCTGTTGCATGATGCCAAGTGACACATAAACACTTCTTTTTCCATTGACTTACACGGCAAAAGAGATGTCTGTAAATCATTGGATACATTTTTTTGAGCATCACAACCCTCCCAAGAAAAGACTCTTTTGATCCATTTGGTGCGATAGCACTTGGAAAGTCTGGAAGAGCTGCACAATTGAATGATTTTATCCCCATTCGAGTTAGCTGAGCACTAAAACCGTAGTGGCAGCAAGTCACTGCGGAAACCATGCCATTCGTCCAGATAATTTTATATGCGGCACTTGAACTTTTTGGTTTCATGCACCAATCAGAAACTTTCATTGGAATGAATGTGGCCGTACCTCCGACACTGTATTTTATTTTAATTCTTTTTATACACCCTACACATTTATGTAGCTTGCTGGGTTTGTTTGAGACTCAGATTTTAGGAAGGTGCACGGACATCACCCCTCTCAGTAGAGTAATGTAAAAACACTCTTCAAGTAACAAATTTTGTACAGATGCAGTTCAGTCAAGATCATACATTTTAGGGGACATAAACAGTAGAAAAACACATTTTTGATTGGGAGGGGAATTTACATATTAAAACATCAGTGTTTACAGCTTGTTTAAGCTTCCATTGAATGGCCCAAAAATAATTTTTAGGTTGAAATACTTCAATCATCTCTGCCTATTTCTTAATTTTGCTACTGTTTTGATGCATTACTCCAAATGTTAGTAGATTTCTGTTTATTTTCTGCTAAGCAAACAAGCATTACGTGGTCTACACCTTTGTGTTCTGGAGGGGAAATAGAGCACAGGCTGCTTTCCTTGCACTCAGTATCATCCCTGCTCTCTTGTGGCCTAAAAGGTGCACTGCCTGAATACTCAAAAACTCAAAAGTTAAATATATCTAGAGGCTCAGACCTGTGAATGTTGATTTACCAGATCCAGCACTTGGAAAGGATCGGTCTGAAGTAGCAAAATAGGGGATTTGATTTAAGCCAACGGCCTCCAGGAAGCAGCATTAGCCAGCTAATATATAAATCTGTTTCATGATGACGCATTAGTTTAAAAAACAATGAGGTACAGATAGTGTATGCGCATTCACATAATGATGTTTACCCACGTGTGAATGGTTATGTCTGCATGCTTTGCTTTGTGCCTCTATCAAAGTGTGTGCATGTGTGTGATGTTTGTGACTCTGTGTCCATCATGTTTGTTGCATACCTTTGCAGGCAGAGGATTTGAAACATCTGTGTGCGTACAGGGAGGGACAAGCACACATCCCTCCACCCTCCAGGCCACAAACACCATGTTCCCTTTGATCTGCGATGCCAGCGCAGTTTTACCAAAGTCAGGACAAAATGGTGCAAACCAAGCACACACTGCAGGGCAATGAAACAGCAACCAGCAGAAGATCTCTGCTCTACCTACTGCAATATGGTTCACTGCTTTATTCCAAAATTAGATAGTTGGGCTTTATTCCAAAATGAGATAGTTATCATTAAAAAAAGAACAGAAGAAAGAGTCTATATTTGACATTATTAATATTGAAAAGGTGGTGCCTCTGCCAAAATACAGACATGGCTATAATGGGAGTTTGATTGGGATCAATACCAGTTATTCACTGATTTCTTCCCAGGTTCTGAAAGCAAAAGGAACGATTCTTCTTTCATTGGAGGTATAAATAATCTCATTATTGAAAACAAGGTAGTTTTGGGCCATCAGACTCTGAGACACAGCTAACTTATTAAGGAGACAGTTCACTTCAAAATCAAAAAATACATGTAGTTAATTTCTGTTTAAACTGTTGTGGTCTGAGTTGGTCTTGGTGTTGAGTGTTGAAGAAAGAGATGTCTGCCTTCTCTTCAGTATATATATATATATATATATATATATATATATATATATATATATATATATGTATATATATATTCACATTTAAAAAGCTCAACAGCAATGTCTCTTTCCAGAAACTATGACCTGGTTACTCAAGATAATCCACAGACCTTGTTGTGAGCAGCAAGTATGTATGCAGGAACTATTTTCTTTCTACCAGACTACACCAGCCAACCATCCCGTTCTCATTTCCAAGTCATCTAACACCGCTACTTTGACAGTGCTTTTGGCGTACGACCCCAATGGCAAACGCCACCTTTTGCATTTACATTATACACCTCTGGACAGCATCAGCTAAGAATGCTGCTGGGCAGAACCGGTTGCAGTGTTATTGTACCCTGGCGAAAAAAGCTGGACGGCACCTGCTGCATCTGATTGATATGCACACAGGCAGGGCCAGCCCGTGACATAGGCCATGTAGGCAGTCGCCAAGAGCACCACGTGCTGTAGAGGAACCGTTTTTCTTTTCCAAAAAAAAAAAGAAAAAAAGGAAAAAGAAATAATAATAATTTGCTGCGCTCGTTAGCGCCCTTTCCTCATGTTCTGCTTTAAAAATATCAAATTACAGGTACAGTGTCACATGAGCACTGATGGCGCTGTGTTTTGAAAGTCTTGGATGAGTTACTGATGTTCATCTCAGGTCAGAGAGAGATATGCTTGACTGGTACGTCAACACAGGCAGGTATCAGGTTATCTAATTTTAATTTTTTTCCATAATGAAAAGGTCCGAACCTTCAGGTGTGTAATTTAGAAAATAGAGAAGAAGGGGAGGAAAAGAAACCCACGTATAAAGGTATGTCCTCATTCGTAATATATCAAAAATGCTGTTATTTGCGAGGACGTTTCATTTGTACTAACTAGCTAAGTTGAAATAAAGCTAGATAATATGTCTAGATGCTATGTTACCTGCTAAGAATTGAAGTTATGAATCATCTGAATGTCAAACCAGTAACTTCTCTAGTTTGCTGCTGCTGTTGGCTGTTTAATGCTGCTCTTTCTACCCACTACAGTAGACACTGCGCTGAAAATTATCTGATCAACGTGGACAAATAATTACTCATATTACTTGCTACAGCTGGCCCTGCACACTGGTGCCGTCACTTGAGAATGTGGTTGGATGATACCCATTGCGTGCACAGGATTGCAACATTGACTCCAGCAGTTTGTAAAGAAAGAAGGAGGACAGAGCTCACGGCGGACCAGCACCAACGCTGACGGCACCGATGCTAACACCACCGACAGCAGCTCACGGCGGACCAGCACCGACGCTGACGGCACCGATGCTAACACCACCGACAGCAGCTCACGGCGGACCAGCACTGACGCTGACGGCACCGATGCTAACACCATCGACAGCAGCTCACGGTGGACCAGCACCGACGCTGACGGCACCAATGCTAACACCATCGACAGCAGCTCACAGCGGACCAGCACTTAAGTTAACACCACCGGTGGCAGCACACAGCGGATCAGTACCAGTTCCGAAACAAACACCATCAGCTGCAGCACTTAGTGGACCAGCACCGAAGTTAACATCACCGGTTGTACCTATACACTTTGCTAACAAGGTAAAAGCAAGACAACAACAAACCAAACTGTAATGGGCGTGAGGAGGACCCAAATGCAGAACAGTACGCTTCACTGGCGCTTGGTAATAACTTTTATTAATACCAACACAAATGGCAGACTGGACACAGAATGAAAGTTCGTTCTTCGAGCTGTGAGCCCAAACAATGTCTCTGGAGATCACCAGTAACGAAGACACGGGCTCAGACCATTGTAGCCGGTGGCGAGGAAACCCGTAGCTCAGTGTGAGCCGACAACACGTGTGAGAGCGATGTCGGGGATCGAACGGAGGGGTGGTCGAGGGCAGGCAGGGGTTCGGTTACCGGGAGGTCCGTCCACGGAAACAGCAGCACCAGCAGGGATCAGGCGGAAGAATCGTCGAGTCTGAGCAGAGAGGTCTTACCGGGAATCCGTCAGATTTCAGGAACGCCGAAACCGAGTGGGTCGGGGACAGAAGGCAGGTCGGATCACAGGGAGGCAGGCGAGAAGAGAGGGTCAGGGACAGGCAGAGTCGGCAACGGAGAATCTGGACGGAGAGTGCTGGAAAGACGTGCATGCTGCAGAGGACGATCTGGCAATGAGTGTGTGAACAGGAGTGTCTTAAATACCGGGTTGATTGGTGATGAGCTGCAGCTGTGGGAGAGCAGGCTGCAGCAGTGGGCGTGGCTAGGAGGTAGAACAGATCAGAGGAAGGTGAATGGAAATTTACTGGCAGTGAGGGGGAGGAGGATGCAGGAACCATGACACAAACTGCTACAGACTGTTAACCATGGGATGGGACCCCAAAGTTAAACCTAAGGGGATTTTTGGTGGACATATAAATATCAGAAGCATCTTATCTAAGAGGGAACAACTTGAAAAACTATTATCTGATTCCAGTCTCGACTATTTGGGCCTCTCAGAGACATGGCTGACCTCAACAATACCATCTGGTGTTTGTACTATTCCTGGCTATAATATATTAAGAAGAGACCGCTTGCACAGAAAAGGTGGCGGTGTCCTAATCTATGTTAAAGACACTATTCAATGTAAACAGCTTGATCTCTTCCAAAATGACTTAGAATGTATTGGAGTCACTATCTCTCTCTCACCTCAAATGTCTTTTAACATTGTTGTAATATACAGACCACCTAATGACAAGGATGTGTTTTTTACCAAGTTGACTGAGGTGTTGAAAGACTGTAACAACAAGGAAACAATATTAATGGGTGACTTTAATCTCAATTGGCTTGATAAGACACGCTCTAAGAAGCTAAAAGGTGTAGCCGAACGGTTCAACCTAAATTAAGTGATCAAGGGCCCAACTAGAATAACCAGATCCTCTAAAACTCAACTAGACTTAATTTTCACAAATAAACTGGATCGCATTAATAAGACCTATAATCTAATCACTGGTTTATCCGACCACAATCTCACATTGGTATCGAGACAACTCTCCAAGACGCGTTATAGAAACCAAATTAATGAGAAGATCTACACATCATTTATTCCGAAGAGGGATTTAGAGCTCTTGGATCTAGACATGAGGTCAACCAACTGGGATAGTTAAACCTGTGTGGGGAACAGTGAGCAGACCTGTGCTACTTTCAAAACAGCCATCAGCCAAATCCTATCCAAATATATGAAAACAGGACTACAGAAATGTAGACGAAGACAAAATCTACCTTGGTTTAACGATAGACTGTGGCTCCTAATGAAAGAAAGGGACTCTGCCCTCAAAAAACACTTAAAATCAGGACTGGAGACTGACTAGCTGATTTTTAAAAGTCTAAGAAACAAGGTCACATGTCTGCTTAGAAAAGCAAAAGCAGACTTTTTCTTAGAGGTTATACAACAGGCCAAAGGGAATATGAAAATGTTATGGAACTGTATTGATAAACTGTCTGGGAGGGAACGAATCAAGAATGGAAATATAGAGCTATATGCAGACTGTCTCAATAGTGTGGCAGCCACATCAGGAACACGGTCCACTGAAAGGAACAGTGTAGTAAATGCAAACATGTTCAATAACTATTTTTTAAATTCTGTCATACAACTGAGTAGCCCTTCTCCTGTGGAGCAGCCAACACCTTCAGCGGGTTTGGATGGGTCTGAACTGAGTCCTAGTTGCCAAGCATTAGGGGTCTCTCCTACAGCAGCGACCCTCCTGAATTTTGTACAAATCAATGAACCAAAGGTAAATAAGATTCTCTCTTCATTGTCTAACTCGAGAGCTATGGATGCATGGGGACTTGATCTGGTCTTTCTTAAGAAATACAAAGATGTTTTCACTGCCCATTATACATATTGTAAATCGATCATTGGATGAATGTGTATTCCCCTCCTCTCTGAAGACTGCCATTGTAACACCAATATTCAAATCAGGTGACAAACAGGAAGTAAGCAGTTACAGACCCATCAGCATACTCCCTGCCATCTCTAAAGTTATGGAAAAAGCTGCTGCTGAGCAGCTAATTGAGCACCTCAACAAAGAAAATTTGCTACATTCTATGCAATTTGGCTTTAGAGCCAAACACTTGACTGAAACTGCATGCTGTTACTTCCTAGAAGTCATTAAATCCAGTCTTGACTTGGGAGGGGTGGTATGTGCTGTTTTCCTGGATCTTCGTAAGGCATTTGACGCTGTCAACCACTCAGTGCTACTGGCCAAGCTGTCTAATTATAATTTGTCTTTGAACACTATTAAATGGTTCCAATCTGCATTTTGCTGACCGCTCCCAGTGTGTAAAAATTAAGGATAAAACATCTCCGTTGAGAGCCTGCACAACTGGGGTGCATTACGCAGGTCAATCCTAGAGCCGTTGCTCTTCAGTTTGTACATCAATGATCTGCCTTCCATATGTGATGGTGTGGAGATCTTGATGTACGCTGATGAACACAGTTCTCTTGCTCACGGGAAAGACGCACATGTAGTTGCTGCCAAATTATCTGCGGAGATGGAGAAGGTTACTGAGTGGCTCTACAAGTCTCGCCTTTACGTTGAACACAGAGAAAACTGTTACAATGTACTTTTCCAACAAATGTAATCGAAATGAGTGTCCCAACATCTGCGTAGGCAATCACGTAATTACAAATGTTGAGGAATTTAAATATCTGGGTGTCATCTTGAATTCCAACCTCAGCTTCAAAAAACATGTCAAAAAAGTGTGCCGTGTACTGAAATTCAACATTGTGAACTTCCGCCACATTAGAAATTCTTTGTCATCTGAAGCGGCAAAATCATATTTAGATGCCATGATTACCTCCCACATATTGTACTGTATTTCATCTTGGTCTCAAGCCAAGCTGACAGTCCTAAATCCACTCAGACAACTCTATAATCAGGCTTTAAAAATCCTAGACAAGAAGTCAAGGTGGCACCATCACTGTAAGGTCCTCCAAAAATATAATATCCTTAGCTTCGACAATTTAATATTGTACTCTGATCTCCGCCTGGTACATAAAATTTTGCACAACTCTGCCCCCCCACCACTGAAGACTTTTGTCCAGCCCCGCTCTGACCTACTAAGTAGAACATTAAGGTCTGCATCCAGAGGTGACTGCAATGTCCCAAGAAGAAGGTCTACCTTCTCCCAATCGGCCTTCTCCAACAAAGCCACGAAGGAATGGAATAGACTTCCGGACAATTTTAAAAACATTACAAAACATCACAGCTTCTCATGCGCAGTCAAGGACTGGATACTGAGCAATCAGACATGTCTGCACTGATGTCTCTGATATCAGGGTTGTATGCATTTTGGAGGTCTGACGTATTATTTTATACTTGTACGTGTTATTTATTTTTTTACTCTGTATATTTATCTATTGTAATAATTTTTAGATTTGTACTATGTTGTCTGTCTTTTATGTGAGGACTACAGATGGAAATTAGCGCTACGCTAAATCTGGTGCAGCCATCTTTATATTCTACGAGAATATTCAATGTCTCTGCACACTGTCCTGCTAAATAAATAAATACAAAATACAAATACAAAATCAGGTTGCAACATTGCTGGTAACAATGTAATATAGGGCACATGAAGATGCCCACAGGTGGATGGGTCCAACAAACCATGACTTTCTAAACATCCCTACCAGCATGTGCGTTTGTTGACACCCAGGTGTTGGATGTGATTGGCTTTTTTTGTCCAAAAAAAACCACATGCAGCACCATCACACCATGTGCTTGTGTTGACATCATGGAGTGTCAAGAGCAGGAGGTGAAGATACCTGAGCCTAATATGTAAATGCAGAAGTCCACTGCAAAGCAGCAACATGTGACGACTTGGGATGAGAACACGTGGGGATGAGATGCAAACATTAATGGAGTCCTCCTCGGTTTAACTGTAATGTCAGCTAATCTTAGTGGTGCTATGTTAGCTAGCAGTAGATGCACGCTACCTTCTGTATGATGATTCAGTTGGTGGATGTAACAGAAAGTAGTTCCTACATGAAACGTCTTGCTTTTGAGTTTTTCAAATTTCTTTGTTTTTGGTGCTTTGACCACCACAAGACGAGTGCCATCTTCCATTATATTAGAGAGAAGGCAGACATCTCTATGGCCGAAATCTCTAACACTTGGTAACTCACACCAAAATAATCAAGGCTGATAAATAGCACTACAGTTATGAGAGTAAACATGCCATTTTTGATTTTGATTTGATCTGCCACTTTAAAGTCATCAAGGCAAATGTGTCAGCAATCAAATGTTCATCAGATGGAATGCTCATGTTGCTCTGTGTCTGCTAGACATGTATGTTCATAACATTGTGGCTATCATGCTGCCTCTCGCACTTTCCTCTTCTCGTCATGTGCACAACAATTCCAGTGAAGCAGTCAATGGCAGTGGTCAATATGAAATAAAAGAAAATCACCCAAGTTAAAATAAGAATGTCAGACTATACATGAAATAGTGCAGAAGTTTAAATGTAGGAATACATATAATACATGAAATAGAACATAAAAAAAAACAAAAAAAAAAAACTGTGGTAGACTTTGCTCTGCAGGATTCTGAAAGGGAGTGGGTGTGTGTGTGGGAGCCAAGTTAATAGCAACTGGTAATTTCAAAATTAGTTTTATGCTATTTTTAAATTTTTAACCTATCACGATCTCTTCTGAATATTGGAGAAAATGAGTTTTGCAGAGACTTACAGTACAGAGCACAGTGTGACTGATGCCACTTTAGGTAGTGGGTGGTCTGACAGTACCCTGTGGTATCAAGCTTTATTTAACCCTTTTTAGTTTGAACACATACAAACCCAGACACTGACCCACACCACTCCCGAGCCTCTCCCAGTCTCCCACTGTAACTGAAGGCCACCTTGGTTCAGAACCAGACTTTTTGACTGGTGGCGTTGTTATGATGTGCTGGCGGATGGCTGGACTGCACTGGATGAATCCATACACAACACGCAAGGGCGACATCCCTTGAGAACGTGGCCGGACAGAAGCAGTTGCATGACATTCTGAAAGACAGCGTGACATAACAATGCTGCTAGTAACAACGTAATATAAACCCCTCATCTTAGGACAGAAAGGACAGAACTTTTCATGGTGTCATGATACACTACGGGATGTCACCTGTTGTGGCAGCATAATATGCAGACATGCTGTGTCAGTTGAAAACCTAACCTAACCATCCGTGCCTTTGTTACCTATCAGGATTTGCTTTTGTTGAGGTCCCAGTGTTAGCTGCCATGTCCTTGTGTTGTCTAAATATAACCACATGCAGCATCATCCCACTGTGCTTTTGTTGACATCATGGTAGCAGCATCCCAGAAAGTCAACGGCAGACGAAGAAGGACACCTGGAATGTAATATGCAGATGTGGAAATTCACTGCAAAACGGCAACATGTGACGACTTGAGATGTGAACGTGTTGTTACATCATACCCCTACACACCAGCACAGGACTGTAACTAGACCACACATGGCATAAATGGAAACAGAGGAAATACAGAAAAAGATCTTCTGTTTTTCCATGAAAATATGAATCTTTAGTTCAGCGGAAGTTCCATTATCTTTGCCATGCACTGGTTATTTTTGTCTCTTTGCTATTTTGTATCAGGTAGTTATTATTATTATTCAGTTTTTTTGTTGGAAGCAGCAGCTAAATTACGGGGTATTGAGAGACATCTTACAATATATGTGCAGACCCTGTGCCCTGTATGAAAGCATGTGCATTTGTTGTGTCTTCGTTCACTTGTTCACATTTTTCTTCTAATTTGTTACTTGTAGGTACATAATGCAGGCAGTCATGCACACACACAATCCTACATTGTCATCTTTTTCTTTTTTTTCTTCTTTCTTCTTCTTTCTTTTCTTAGTGTTTTTGCAGCTACCAGATTCACTCTGTATCCTTCATCATCTCTGTCTTATTATGCTTTTTGTTTCATATATTTTTTTTTGTCAAGCTCAAGAGGAAACAAAGTGACACTACACCGAGATAGCGTTATTTGTTTTGCCCTTCCCTGCTCCATGTAGTCATTTTAAAACACTTTCTTAATATTTTATTGTCATTTTATCTTGTTTTCACCCTGTCTGTCTCATGTTGGTGTAAGCGGTCATCCTGCTGCTGGAGTTTGTTATGAGGTCCCTCCTGGGGAGCAAACCATTTCAGAGCTCTCCTGTGCTCTGCATGGCCACTGGACCAACCCATTTATCCAAGCAGGGGGAGCAGATCACGCAGATTCAGCTGAGAGGCTGACGTTTTTCTGTTCTGTTTTCACAGCCTTAACAATTAGCTGAACTAAAAATAAAAAATAATAATAATAAAAAATCCCAGACTATAATTTTCTGTGAATGATCCGTGTTATTATTTCAGAATTGCATGTAAGCAGATCTTTTTTTCTTTTTCTTTTAATATTCAATTCATATGAATAAATCATTTTTCATTAATCATCGAACATTTATCAATGAATAAGTATAATTTTAGTGTCTTGCAGTCCTTGACCGCACGCCACTGTCAGGACTCGTTCTGTGAACATTTATCCCATGTGGCATTTTTGTGCCCTTTTGTCATGTTAAATTACACAGTCCAGAGACAGCAGAGTAGGAAGACAGATGCTGTCATAAATACAGCGGCCATAATTCACTCTTGCTGAGCTGCAGAGAGCAGAAAACAGTGACAGGATGACAAAGAAGAAGGCAGACAGCTTTGGCATGGCTGTTCTTAAACAGCTTGTGACTGCAGAGAGAGGATGACTGCGGGGTTCAGATTGCATGCTCTGGGAAAGAATGTAGCTTTAACTCTCTACAAGGGTTAGACTGATGATGTGATGCACCGATATTGTCCACTGATAAACATCAGACATCGCTGACTAATAGTGAAGTGTATGGTGTGTGTCAGTTTGTACATTCAGCAGTGGAAAGACTGACTGTCACATGATGGTTTCAATGCTGTTTAAGGGGAGTTTACACCCTAAGAGCACTACAGTTTTGGGGAAAATGCTAAGAAATATTTAACAAGACAGTAGTGTAGCACAAGTGATGCAGATTTACGGCAAGTTCCAGCAGGTTGTCATACTAATGCTTTGTAATGCACCTCAAAGTCTGATAGCGACACACAGGGCACCCTTTGGCGTCTCCATGTGACAGAACACATTGTAACATAAGGTTAATGTCGTGGAACGGTTGTGGTTGTGTTTAGGCAAAAAAAAAAACTGCTTGGTTTGGTTTTGGGTTAAAATACGTATGTTTGTTTGTCAATGTTACGGCCAGCTCACACACCGCAACAAATAACAAGGAAGTGCGCAGATGTAAAGCAAACAACTAATATTTATTAATTTCACATGGGATGCAAACTGAGGTCTCCTGGGGGAAAGTTTGGTTTTGTTCGACCAATTCACCCCCCTCCGTAACACTCCCCAAGTTGTCACATATTGGCATGTTTTTCAGTGGACTTCTGGGTCAACATATTACACTTTAGGTATCTTGCGTAATCTGTTAACATTCCAGGATGCCGCTACCAAGGCTGCAATGTCAACAAAAGCACATGGTTAGGATTAGGCTACAAAGGCATGGGTGGTTAGCTTAAGGCAACAGAGGCATGTGGTTATGTTTAGGAAAAAAAAACATCATATCTTGGCTCTACATTCAGATGGGAAGTGGCTGCCAGGTAAAAGTCCGTGGTTTGTTGGACCCATTCACCATATTACATTGTTACCGGCAGTGTTTTAACCTATCATACGGCCCAAACAAGGACCGTCCCTCCAACTGGCAGCATATCATAACACCATGAAAGGTTCCGTCAGGCCGCCTTACAAACTGACACCATGGAGGGTGGCTTTCTATCAAAAATCAAAATCACTGACAAAGCAGCAGGATATGATGACTCTGGACTGCTCCGCATATCAACGGTAGTGAAAGCTGTGGAAATACACTGTTCATTCACATTTCTGTTTTATTTGTGTCTCATTTAAACAGCTGTACACACAGTCCTGTCCAACTTCTTTCTGTGGACATGTTGCTACAGCGTTTGTATGCGTAAGGCTTTATTATCTGGTATTGCTAATGATGACTAACCTGGCTAAAACTGGTTTTGCTAACAAGATCTTGGTTTTCTGATTTTATGTATTGGCATGTGATCAAATCTGGTGTGACGTTATTCCCAGCTCCGACCTCCAGCTTCAGGGGGTAAATGGAGAACAGCAAAAGCGTCAGTTGTGGTTGGTTGACAGCTTCTTGACTGCTGACTGACCTCCAGGATCATTCTGTGGGTGAAGGAGAGCTCTGTGGATGCAGCTCAATAGTGGGAGTTTTTTTGAGATCACTAAGTTCAGAACAAAAATGATAATGTGGGAAATTTTGATTTCCCATTAACTCAAGTACATTTTACCTCCCTCACTACCTGAGAAACACTAGTGCTCATTAAAGTAATATTTATGGGAAATTAAAGGCTTCTTCAGTTCTGAAGAAGTGCTCCTGTGAGTTGAGTTGCTCGAGGACAGCTTCTTCATTTCTTCTCCAAATTGAGAGGTTTTGAGTTTCATGTTCTTATCAATCTTTAAGTGAGTCAAGTTGTCCTTGACTTAGCTCTTCTGGATGATGCTGTATCTGGTTTTGTGTGAAATATATCAGACTGGTTGTTTGTTTTGTTCTGTCTAAGAAATTGTGTTTAGAAGCATTTTGGTACCTGGTGGGTAGAGCTCATAGCACATGACTGCAGACTGCTGGTTTGGTTCCAGGGACGTTAGCTGTAGCCTGTGTTATGCCCTATTTCCTGTTTATCTTTTGACAATTAAAACAGTTAATTGAAGGGACAAACTTGCTTTGCTTGGAGGCCACTTATCCAAAATGACAGGGGGCCAGGAGCCAGGCACAGCAGCCCCATACATGTTTCCAGGATTTTATGACATTTCTAGGATTTTTTTTAATGTTTCTAGGATTTTGGACATTTCTAGGATTTTAGGACATTCCTAGGATTTTTTGATGCCATTATGATTTTAGGACATTTCAAGGATTTTATAATATTTCTAATTATTTTTTAGATGTTTCCAGGATTTTAGGATAATTTTCAGATTTAAGCACATTTCTAGGATTAGGGACATTTCTCATATTTAAGAACATGTCTAGGATTTTAAGAAAATTCAAGAGTTTTAGGGCATTTCTAGGATTTCAGGCCATTTCAGGCCATCATTTCTTGTATTTCTTGATGTTTCGAATAATTAAGTACATTTCTTGTATTTCAGAATCAGAATTAGAAATACTTAATTGATCCCTGACGGGAAATTGTGATTTTAGGATGTCACCCACACCCTAGTCAATGCCCAGGTATCCTGATAACCCCTCCTGGCCCCACCCTAATTGGACTCATCCACTGCAGAGGGGTAGGGTAAACCAGGAGAGGAAAATAACTATCAAACTCATCCTAGAGGTCAACATTAGTATTTAGCTGGCAAAACTTATACAGGTACACCAGAATCACTTCATTGCTATCCCTAGGATAAGCCACACTCCCCAAATCCTCTATTTGTCATCAGGGCCTGATCACAGCCACAGCCAGAGGAACTCAGGCTGCCGAGCCCTCACCCTCTCTCCCCAGCCTAGGCTTCAACAATCACAATGGTCCTGGTAAACAAAGAAGAAAACATACTTATTATGTATAAACCAGGTGACAAGAAAAGTACAAAAACAAACACAAAAGCTTGTTTATGAAAACCTAATTTTGACAAGTCATTTCAGTAGGAAAAATAGAGAGAAAACACTTCATTGACAGCTTCAGTCTGACTGACAGGACACAGGTGTCCTAATCAAGCCTGAAGTCAGTGACTGCTATTGGGGATCAGGGCATGGGGAAGAGTATAGAGAGAACCCTTTCACAAGGGGCTTAGCTAAGTACTCTGTCAGGGGTGTGGGGGATCCTCCACTGACACCTTTTTGATAAACAAGCTCTATTTTGATGCTGTTTCATGCACTCTGACACCTCATGTATACTAAAAGAGCAAAACAAACCCTTGCACTGTGAATCATTTTATTTTTTATTGTGAATTAGAAAATGATTTGGGGAGATGAGCACCTTATTGGGGGACAGATTTCTCCTGTTTCTTGGTGCCAGCTCTGTGTCCACTGTCAGTACGATTTTTTTTCTTCAGATATTTATTTTCCCACACAATCATTCCTGTGGTTTATGCAAACTCTATTCCTCTTCAGAGGATGAGAATTTTCCATGCACAGCTGACCTTTGCTAATGTGTGACCTTAGTATATCCAAGGGAATACATGATCAAACTGAAAATATCTCGACTTAATATTTGCACAGTCTTCCCTTAAACTCAAATGCAGTAAGTAGGAATATACAAATTGCTGTGTGGTTTCAGTCTGGACCCACTGTTGGATAAATATACCGCACGTCGGGGGCAGAATGTGTCACATATGTGCTGCATAGTAATTGGTAAGAAATACTGTAATGTTTCTCTTCTGTGTTTATGATATTGTGAGCGATTTTATATTGTTGTTCACGGGAATCCATTGATTTCTACTACAGCTAAAGACCAAAAAATGTTACTTCCTGCAGTGTATAGCCAATGCAAAGCTGCTGCTGGTACGAGATGAGAAAGGATACCGCTCAGCATTCTTCGGGAAACCACTCTCTGTATATAAAGCCCTATTATGTGGAAGTGGCTGTTATTATTGCCATTATTCACATACAATTGAGGAAAACTGAGTGTAGCACAGAAGTTCTTTTTATCAGAGCTGCAGCCCGGGCGCTCAGAACAATGTAGCCGTGTCAGGAGCGAAAAGGGAAACATCACTGATGTTTACCTTTGCCTGCTATGCCAGCTTCCTGCTTTTATGCCACTGCCATGTTTGTCAAGAATTGTTCACACACAGTGTTGCTGTTCATTGTATCCTCTGTCTTGAATCGGTCTGAAGTTTCTGTCAGGTCTCTCAGAATGGGACACTTCAGATAAGAGAACAAGCAAGATGTGCTGATGTTTTGTGCACGTATGTGTAGATAATATATCCAACAAAAGACCCAGAATACAGACAGACACAAAAAAGGAGTTTAACGCATTATATCTGTCCTACTGCACACGGTTTGAAAATTAAAGGGTAATTTCAGTATTTTCAACACATTCTCATCCCATGTTGTTGCTTTACAGTGCACTTTCTCGTCTACAAATTAGGCTCTAGATATCCTAAGTCTGCTATTGATGTTCAGGAATGCCGCTGTGATGTCAACACAAACACATGGTGGGATTACACTGCACATGGATATGTTAATGAAAAGAAACATCCCATTGCAACCGATGCTGGGACCTCAAGACATGCTGTCACGGACGGTTAGGATTAAGGGAAGGAGGACAGCCCGTTCTCACCGAACTCACCATTCTATCAGTGCTTATAGCGTACGAGTGTGACAGAAGCACATGTCCACATGCAACACACAGGCTGCTTTGCTTGAGAACACGGATGGACGGAATTGGTCACATGTGCATGAAATGTTGAAGGCAGTCGGGGGGGGGGTTAACTTCTCGTGTGGATGCGTGTGTCTTTTTCTTTTTTCGACAACTTCCAATGTGTCTCTTTTGCCTAAATTTAACCATCTGTAACTTTGTTGCCTCATTCTGACCATCATGATTGTCCACGCTGTTGTAACATAAGGACCGTGCTGCTTCATCCCAACCACATGCACTTGTTGACATCATGTTAACAGCATGGGTGGTTAGCTTAAGGCAAAAGAGGCATGTTTATGAAAAAAAACATCATATCTTGGCTCTACATTCAGATGGGAAGTGGCTGCCAGGTAAAAGTCAGTGGTTTGTTGGACCCATTCACCATATTACATTGTTACCAGCAGTGTTTTAACCTATCATACGGCCCAAACAAGGACCGTCCCTCCAACTGGCAGCATATCATAACACCATGAAAGGTTCCGTCAGGCCGCCTTACAAACTGACACCATGGAGGGTGGCTTTCTATCAAAAATCAAAATCACTGACAAAGCAGCAGGATATGATGACTCTGGACTGCTCCGCATATCAACGGTAGTGAAAGCTGTGGAAATACACTGTTCATTCGCATTTCTGTTTTATTTGTGTCTCACTTAAACAGCTGTACACATAGTCCTGTCCAACTTCTTTCTGTGGACATGTTGCTACAGCGTTTGTATGTGTAAGGCTTTATTATCTGGTATTGCTAATGATGACTAACCTGGCTAAAACTGGTTTTGCTAACAAGATCTTGGTTTTCCGATTTTTTGTAATGGCATGTGATCAAATCTGGTGTGACGTTATTCCCAGCTCCGACCTCCAGCTTCAGGGGGTAAATGGAGAACAGCAAAAGCGTCAGTTGTGGTTGACCTTGAAATGAGAATGCTCTGGAGTTTCACATTTATCAAAAAAGCAGCTCATTGCACTGCCAGCTTCTTGACTGTTGACTGACCTCCAGGATCATTCTGTGGGTGAAGGAGAGCTCTCTGGATGCAGCTCAATAGTGAGAGCATTTTTCTGAGATCTCTAAGTTCAGAACAAAAATGATAAAGTGGGAAATTTTGATTTCCCATTAACTCTGGTTAATGTGCTGCACAGTAACTGATAAGAAATACTGTAATGTTTCTCTTATGTGTTTATGATATTGTGAGTGACTTTATATTGTTGTTCACTGGAATCCACTTGTTGATATCATGTTAACAGCATCCTGAATTGTTAACAGCTGACGCAGAAGGAAACGTGCTAAGTAGATGCAGAGGGTCACTGACAGAGCGGTACCATGTGACCAGTCCGAGTGAGAACGCGTTTGTTATTTTCAGTGTCTACCAACTCGAGGGAAAATAACCCTACAGAGAAAGAGCTTTGTTTTTAAGAGCAAGATCTGTTTTATCTAATCAAAAAAAGCCCTAAAATTACTATGGCCAAAACAAGCACAATCTCCCCAAGTGGTTACATTGCAGCCCCTGGTGCACATTGTTGCTGCAGCAGTATCAATAATCAGTACTCAAGAAAGTCTCTATACTGGACCGATTTCAGAAAGTGGTTGTCTTCATTCGTTCCTTAGACACAAAAACGTGGTAAAATAGGGTCAGGGCTGAAAAACGTTTCTCGGAGAGTAAAAGTTACCCTTTTACTCTAGAGATGGAAACAACTGCATGACTAATTTCATTCATTCTTCACCACAATGCTTAGACATTTTGTTGAGGGTTTCACCTCTCCAGAGGAAATCAGAAGTGAATGCATCTCTCTCTGAATTGTAAAACAACCATTGCTCATAAACTGTTCAGACAGGGTCAGAACAGTGCTGTGCAAGGTGCCAGTGAGTCAGCATGAATATTATTGCAGTCAGTTTGACACTGATGCCTCTCAAGAGGCAGGAATAAGCATCACGGCATATTTAGTTGACTTCAAAGATAATAAAAAATCCGGCAGAAAGCTCTGGAGATTTTGTGACACATAATGACAATACTTCAAAGTTAGATTTGTTCTAAATGTGTTGTGCATCCAGAACACAAGATAAAAAAAAAAACAAAAAAAAAAAAACAAATCTCAGATATAAAAGCTTTTCAGACTTAAATTGGCTAGAACAAAACTGTCAGATTAGCAGCTGATATTTTTGACTGTAAAATCCATAACTCGATTATCTCCAGGGTTTAAAAGACCATTGATACACTGCCTGCCTGCTTCATGTTGAAAGTGGATGTCATAAGTCACTCAGAGAAACAGGTTCCAGCCAGGTGAAAGGTCTGCAGGGCATCTTAGTCAAAAGTGGAGCAAATGACCCCAACATTGGGAACGTTTGTCAGTTTATGAATATATTGACATTATAAGTGATATTTCCTAACAATTACTGATGGATTTGTCTCTAAAACAATACTGATGGCACTAAATCCTAAACACCAGTCCTTTGAATGTTCCACATATTGCACTAATAAAGAGAGAGAGTTACAAACAAAACTCTAACCTGAACACTTTTACATCTATAAGTGGTGGATGGGGAATTCAGGGCATTATTGAGAGAAGAAGTTTTGTATTTTTAGAACAAATATTTTCAGGATAGGGAATTGAAGGCATGATGAAATCAAATATCAACTTCATCTTTATTTTTATTTTTTTTAGCAGGAATTTGATCACATTTTAAATCCTTAATTTGATATCTGTTCAGAAGAAAAGATTGAGAGATTAACAGGAAGTGCTGTTCTCACTCTGTGGATGCTTGTTTGCAACAGTTAGGTGCACAATAGTGTTTAGAAGTACCAACAGAGCAGTGCATTTCATAGTTTATTTGAAACTTGCATAGATGGAATATTGCAGCCTGATAAACAATGTGATCTGTACGATTGAGGATATTTAAGCCTACAACATGTTTAGCTGCAAAATCCTCAACACACAGACTTTAAAGTGGAACTTCAGCCATCTTCAGGATTATTCCATGTTATTCCTGTGGTCTAAGACTGTCCAAAAATATTAGCTGAAATGAATAACTGTCTCCAAATTCCAAAACAGTGCTTAAACTCAAACTCTCATTCACTGTCCATGGAGCAGCTCCAGATCCTAATACCCTTTGACGTTACAAGTTTTAGACTTCTTTGGTTTTCGGCTTTTGAGAGAGGGTAGTTCATGGTTACATAGGTCTATTACACTTCACTAGGCCACGTATATTGGAATTATATATGTAGGTGGTGTTCCCCTTTCACATGCATGGGCTGATTACCACTTACTTTGAGGTGTTTAATCAATCATCTTTAATTAATCATCTCTGTACAAATTATCAACCCACTGCATGTTACAACTTACCATATTTATCGTAGACTGTTTGGATGCAGAGGATATAACGTCAGACATTAGTCTAAGGAACTCATTCAGCTCACTCAGCTTTCAGAGCTAAGTTTTGTGATATTAGAGCCTATCATGAAGATCATTTTAAAGAGGAAGACACACTTCAGATAGTCAAAAAATGGATAAGCAACCATTAAGAAGTAAACAGTGTTGGACTTGGACGCCGTTAACAACATCAAAATGTATATATTGCCATTGCCTCACATGAGAACATATTTATATTCCATCAGTTGAACAGTTAAGCACAAGCTGTCCACTCAAGTGTGAAAAGTCTTTGGAAAATGCATATTTTTCTTGAAGACAATTAACTTAATTTTCTTTTTTTTTATGACGTTGTGTCACTCGGTTATTACGTCATTTGCTGTGTCATGGGACTGTTTAGGTCACATGCAGACCGGAGAAGCCGGTGTTTTGAAGAGGCATGTTGGACGCAGAATGTTTTGTATGAAAACCTCAGAAGTTTGGGAGCACTTCACGTTCTGCAAAATAAAGAAGAGCTAGCTACATCATATGCAAAAGTGACACAGCGTGGCACAGGAGCATGACTTGCAGCATCTAGCGCATGTCAGAAGTGTGAGATGTCAGCCTCGCCCAGCACCAGCATGTTTCATGCTTGTGGTGTTCACACATGCAGCATTGTTGCAATGTCACTGCTGCTCTGTCTGATTTGTTATTATTTGTTGTATTGCTTAGGGATATTATGTTTTAATGTTAAGTTATGTTTTGTAATGGTCGCTAACGGGTAGCCCCTCTTCGAGGATTTAAGCATTTATTTCTTTTACAATTGTTACAATCCCTTAAACCTTAACTGGTGTTTTGTTAAAGGCCAAATTGTCAGACAAAACACTAGTTAAGGTTTAAGGGATTGTAACAATTATAAAATGAAATCAATTATTTATTTATTTATTTTTTTTATAATGTTATGACTGATTGTTAAGCGGTTGGGGTAAGATTAGCCTCTGAATGCTAGCGGTAGCCAGGACCTGTTGCCACAGCAGGTCAGGACCTAGGCATGAGAGGAGAGGGAAGGAAGTTGTTTTATTGTAAATACAAAGTTAATACATTGTATTTAGCATAACAATAGGCTTTACAGAGTAAAGGGAACCTGTAGGAAATTATTACTTTAATTTGTAGCATGTACAGTTTAGTTTAACATAATCCTCGAATTACTTTAATGATCTGTAAATGCCATGTATAATTATAATTGAGTGCAGTCTTTGAAAGAATTGAATGGTTTTGTAAATGTACCAATCATTAGAATTTTAAAAGAATGTGTAAATATGTTCAACAGCGAGATTGAACAACTGAAGAATAGCCAGTGATTGTTTTTTTTTTTTTTTATATACATATTTCAGAATAAATATTTGATGCTTGGATATATGTCTACCATAAGTCTGAAGTGATTCTTGGGTGCACAATACCATGATGCTCAGCAGAGGACATTGTGTCTGGGATCTCATGGTCGATCCTTCCCCATTTGCCTCAGAGTCTCCTCCAATGGTGAGATGGAGGCAGAGTTGATTTTGCCTGTCCATGCAGTGGGGATAGTAGCTGAAGCTTATCTTTTTCCACTTTTTCCTTGATCTTTATTCTGATGGTTACAGGGTCAGCAGGAAGAGAGTTCACAAAGCGTTGAGTCGATTTCCTCATCCAGATGAGTCAATCAAAGTTGTATGTTCTCATCATTATCCAACATTACTCGCAAAAATGATAGCTGACACTAAGTAACTTAACGAGCATAGGTTAGCATACATTTTGCAGAGCTGACAGAGAGGCATCTGGAGCCAGCCTGTTCTCACTCAGAACTTGTCAAATATGTCCACTCTGTCAGTGCTATGGTATACGAGCTTCATTCCAAAAGCCACATTCAATGTACAACTGCAACACGGCTGGACGGCTTCAGATGAAAACGCGCTCTGATAGAACTGGTGGAATTGTTGGTGGGTGGCCAGAGGGCACTGGAAGGGTCCACATGCAATGCACACGAGCAGCACCACTTGACGGATGGTCGCAGGCACATGAAATGCTGAAGGATAGCGCCACGTAATAACGCTACCAGTAATCAGGTCATATAGGGAGCACGAGTGCAGTTTTATGGCAGGTGAGTGGGGAGGTGGATAGGTGCAGTAAACAACTGACATTCATGCAGGCATCCAGAGTTTTTTTGCTATTTTCTTCACCTTACCATGTGTCTCTTTTGCCTAAACCCAACGATCAAGGCAGTCCATGCTGTTCTGTAAACATAACAACCTTGCCGCTTCCTCCCAACATGTGCATTTGTTGACATCACAAAAAAATAGAGGTCCACACACCGTGAAGCTCCCCTTTAAGGATTTTATTCAAAAGGGGAGCTCCCCGGTGTGCAGGCCTCAGTTTTTTCACATTTTGGTTTATCTTGGATCCAGCACCCACTATGGGATGTGTGTTTCTTTTTCTTTTAAATCTTTGTTTCTACACCTTAACATGCACCCGTTTTGCCTAAACCCAGCCATCTGTACCCTTGATAGCTAATCCTAAGCATGCGTTTTTGTTGATGTCACAGCATTGGTTGCGCTGGGATTTTGCAACATGTTCTCCCTCTCAACTTGTAACATGGTGCCATTCTGTCAGGACCTTCCGTGTTAACCTATAATGTTTAAGGTATCCTTGTGCATCAGCTGTTTATGCTCTAGGATGCCGTTACCATGAAGCAGCGCAATCCCTATGTTTAAACAATATCGTAGACTGTCATGATGGTACGAATAAGGCAATAATGTCACAGGCAAAAAGGCACGCAGTAGGTTGTGGTGAAAAAAGAAGAAAAAGACAAAAATAAACACTCACACTCATCCACATGAGAAGTAAACCTCCATCTCACCCATCTGCCCTGTGAGCGCACTTGCAGTCCTTATATTATATTTGCTTACTCTCAGCATTTTTACCTGACACTGTCCTTCAGCATAGGTGCACACAATTAGCTCTATTCAGCCACGTTGTGAAGTGATGCTGCCCGTGCATACGAGGCCCCTGCTGCTATCCAGCTGTCCACCAGTGTATGATAACACCACCTCTTCTGTCTGACAGCATTATTATCTGATGCATTTGTGTGCGTTGCATGTGGACCCATAAGGTGGCGTTTAGCATCACACTTGGTTGCCAGAAACACTGTTAGAGAGCGGCACTATTTGAGTTTAGAATGAGAATATGTTTAGGCAATGGGTTGCCTAAACATAACCAGGTGCTTTTATTGCATAATCCCACTGTGTGCTTTTGTTGACATTCAGTCAAAGACAGGGGCATCCCAGAATAACAACAGCAGATGCAGAAGGATACCTAGAGTGTAATATGTAGACATAAAAGTCCACTGACAAAGTGGCAACATGTGACGACTCGGGATGAGAGCGTGTTGGAAATGCACATTCTAGTTAGCAATGTAATTAACATACTTTTGAGTGGAGTAACTCGAACCTATGACTAATTTTCAGTAAAAGTAGTTATAAACAATATGTCTATCTTTCTTAACTATTTTTTTTTCTTTACACAAATGAACTAAACTAAACTATTTGTAGTTGTTTATCTTGGTTATTTAATACATCATTTACATTTACATTTACAAATGTGTAGCATTAATTTGTCAATTAAAAATTCATTAATGAAAATAGTGATAAGTAATACCAGAATATGTAACGATAATTAGTTAAATGATACCAAGATAATAAAGAGTGCATACATGTCAGTTTAATTTTATATTGAAAACTTGTTTTCTTAAGTGTCTTCTGAAAATAATGATAGATGTGTTTTTGTGACCTTAGAATGAGCTGTTTATATTAATGTATGGAGCTGGTCTTCTTCCAGTGTCTGCCATGTTGTTTCTACAGTAACCCAGAATGGACTAACCAAAAACTGGCTCTAGAAATGCTTTTTTGCACTCAAGCATTGGACACCATAGTTTCCCATCTCTGACAAATGAGAAATGTTGCAGTTGGTTGTAATCTGCAGTCTAGCCTAAAAAATCCCACACATTAGTCCTTTAAATGTTCCACATCCTGCACTAAGAATGACTGGCTAGGAAAAATATACATATGACACTTAACAATGTTTGACCTTTAAGCAGTAAGACTTGTAAATAACAATCTCACCTAAACGTGCTGGATGGCGAATTCATATCATTATTGAGAAAAGAAGGAATTTCGAGGGGCTTTTAGAATTTTTAGGAAGGGTAGATGGAGAAACTATGAAAGCAAATATAAACTTCATCACTAAAACAGGAAATGCACAATATTTTACAGCCACAATTTGATATCTGTTAGAGGAAAAGAGCTAGAGAATAACAGGAAGTGCTGTGCTGGCATTACTCACTCTGTGGATGCATCTGTGAAATGTTTTAAATGCACTCGCCTATTAATGTTAAGAATGAACTACTATCAGCAGTACATTTCATAGCTAAATCTGAAACCTGCATGAATAAAATAGTCTGATAAACACGACGGAGGACATTCAAACCTGCAACGAACTCAGCTGCTGTTGAGTCATCAAAACTGCAAAATCTGGAACATACAGACTTTAAAATGGAACTTCAGACATTTTCAGAATTCATTAATGTTATCCATGACAGTCCAAAAATATTGGTAAATTAACTGTCTCCCAAATCTGAAACACAAGCTGCTAAAACTCAGACCTGATGTCATAGGGTATAAAATCCGGAGCTGCTCCACAGACAGTAAATGGTGAAAGATGTTCTAGGTAACAATGAGTGCACCCATGGGAATGTTCTGAGTATTTAGTTATGTTTTCTGTTTTGGAGCTGAGAACCCAACCATGTACTAAAGCTCATTTGTATATAAAAAAGAAAACAGACATTCCATGAGTCCACAGAATCAGGCTCCTATTTACTTTCTATGGACTTTGACACTACAAAGATTACATTACAAAGGGATGACTTCCTCAGGACTACATTCAGCTTGGTCTTCTCAACAGACTGAAATGTTATATTTTTTTTTAGATTTAAACAAGTATATATCCAGGTAAAAGCCCATGCTGTTTGTCTTGCTGTGTGAGCTTCATTTTTGCTCTTCTGTGATTTGTCGAGGTCAGCTGATGTCACAGCAGTCTTTACTGTAAACCTTCCTTCTCTCTCATCTGATGACCATTTATAGTTTAGATCAAATGGGATTTTTTGGAATTATGTCCATGTTTGGAATGCTAAGGTTGTAACAATGTATGGTAATGGTCGATAATTATCATGACCATTAATGTACGCCCAGTTTATGATGTATGATGTTGGACTGCATGTCAGCACTCATGAAATGACCAAATGGCTTGGTTGGAACTAACTGTTGTACAATAAACCATATGCTCCCTTTTCATAACCTGATCTCTTCAACAAACAGGTTTAATGCTGAAGAATGGAAGATTTCAACAATGACACCTCCTCACAGAACCAACGTTTGGATTTCAACACATCTGATAATTTTAGTGATATCAACTCTGACTACAAAACTTATGGTCATACTCCCTTCGGCCACTACAATTATGATGAAAAAGCTTGAATCATCATAAATATGGTGTTGTGCGTGATAATCTGTGTCGGCCTTCCTTTGGCCCTCATGGCCATTTATGATCTTTGCTCTCTGGTATGTACCTAATGACTTATGATTTATTTATTTCCTTTATGTGCTTAGGATCTGAATCTGGGTTGGGGGTCAGGGCACTATTTACTGTTGTTTAATGTTACATCTACGTTATTGCACATGTTATGTTCAGTAACTTCCATAACACTGTTTGTAACCAGTGTTATGGGAGTCTGTTCAAAACCATGCTTTGTTTTTAATGTACAAATAATAAAATTAACTTCATACACTTTGTATACAACTGTTTTATATATATATATCATTTTTTAGTAGTAGGCCTGTGTAGTGTTAGTGCATTAATTAATTATAAATTAATTGTAAATAATTGTGATACTTTATACCAAAATATTTAATGGTAATTAATACATTGACACATAGAACAGTTTCCTTGCACTCAGCTATCAGAAACAGTTTATTTTTATATTGAAAACTGAGCCACCACATCTTAAACTAACCATCTTTTGTTTAGTGTATAATCTTCTGAAAATAAGAAAAGTTTTCATGACCTTAGAATGAGCTGCCGTGTTGTTTCTACAGTAACCCAAATGGACAAACTAAACACCAGCTCTGAGGGATATCACCCACAAGTTTCGTTGTAATCTGCAGCCTTACCTCAAAATGTCACTAAATCCTACGCAATAGTTCTTTAAATGTTCCACATCCTGCACTAAAACAGATTAGATTTTTGTTTTTAACTAACTCTAAACTGGACAATAATAGATCTATAAGTGTTGGATGGCGAAGTTTTGTATTTTCAGGACAAATATTTTTAGGGCAGGAAGATGAAGACATGGTGAAATCAAATTTCAGCTTCATTATTAAAACATGAAATTCACAACATTTTTAAAACCACAGTTTGATATCTGTTCAGAGGAAAATGTTAGAGATGAACAGGAAGTGCTGTGGTGTCATTACTCACTGTGTGGATACATACATGTGTGCAACAGTTTGCATGCACTCAACTTTTTAATGTCTAAAATAAGCAACAGTCATTGGTACATTTTTTTTTACAATTAAATTTGAAATTTGTGAAAACAATGAGAAAACATAAATTTGAGTGCATAACTTTTCATAGAAAAACATAAAAAACAGCAGTAAAATATTACCTAGAGTAAACACAGCTTGCTTATGACATTTTACATAAATATAACTCCAGTGAAGTCCTCAGTATGTTGATCTTAAAAAATAAATAATAATTTAGAAAGCGCAATTTTGTTTTCCCAGATCAGTTGTACTTTGCTCAAGGTGGACTACAGAGCTAAACAGTCATGACGAAACTTAACTCCAAGCAAACTTGAATTGTGGAAGTGTCACACAGTGTACCGTATTTTGAGAAAATAGAGCTGAAATGGTTTCAGACTTACATTTGTAAACTGTACTCAGTGTCTTTTCAAAAACAAACAGGTTGTCCTGTCATTTTTATTCTCTTCACAATAGGGGTGTATAGGTTCACCATTTTTTTTCTTTAAACATATCCTATTTGTCATTTACCTGAAAATTTTATTTTCATGTATTCTTATCTCCTGTATCAAGCAAACCTGTGATTTTCTGGCAAGTAACATTTATCTTCCTCATTAGTGTATCTGACAATCACTTGGGGCTGTTATCATGCTGTGCAGCCAATATAACAATTCATCACAGTGACCTATAGAGCAGCTTGGGAATCTTTCCCCTCACCACACTAACATATTAAATACACCGAGATGCGGAGGAAGAGAGGAACGGAAAGACGGAAGAAAAAAAAATAATTGAAATGTGATTACGGTCCCTCTAGAGGTTGCAGTTTATTAATGTGTCACTTCCAATAAAGCCCTCGCCATTCAGATTCCGGTCGTCATGGAGATCTCAGTCACTCTCGAGATGGTGGCAAAGGTTAGAGACGCGGTGCATGATTCCCGCTGTAGAGACAGATTGTAACTGCATTGCTGTCACTCATTCAGAGAGGGAGAGAGAGCAGTCTAATGATGGGAATCTGTTTTTTTCTGTCACCTCTCAGAAACAGATCTGGTGGCATCTGTGAGGAAAATGATCCTCCTTGCTGGCATTTATTATATTGTAAGGTAATGTTTTTCTTTTGTTTGTTTGTTTCTTTTGGGTTGTAATAGTACTTGTCTTTTTTTTAATTGTCAAAACATACGCTTGGAGGACAAACTTCAGCGTTATTTCTTGACATAATCACAGTATTACAAGGAAATTGTAATGTGTAAAGGTGGGGGCTTCTTTTCATTCACACACAAAACCCTAAATGGCAAATCGAAGCATCTCAAAGCAGATTTTCACAGCTGGCTTCTAAAGATGGCTCTTTGTGTTGTCGGGTTCCTGCATCAATAGCGGACTGATACTAGCTGTCATGGAGGCAGTCGACGGTGAGAGTGTGCCCGAGTTCATTTCACATGGATCACGAGAGGTTTAGTTTTCATTGAGAACACTTGCGCTTGTGGCCTTACTGCACCTCATCCTCATTTATGACACCATTTTTATCAAAGGCCACATAATAACTCACTAAAGAGCCTTGTTCGCACAAAGCCAATCAATCTAAACGTCGTTAACATCAAAGGAGACTGTTTGTGAAGAGGCTGAGAGAGAGCGAGAAAGGTAGCTCTGATTCAGTCATACTTCAGAGAAGATTTAAATATTCCTTCTTGTTTATTTGACACTCAAGGTTATGTATAAAGACAGCATCAAACGGTATCACAGTTACTGTAAATTTGCAATAGATCTAAGTTTTATTGCTTACCGACATTTTACCAATCACATTTTAAAATGATAATAGTTATATTGAACTTATTGCTTCAACTTCCCTTTAAAATACTAAAATCAAAAGTGTGTTTGTGCATTTTGGTGGGATTTTTTTTATTAATATGCATTTGAATTATCATGGTAAAGTTTTTAGTTAGTACATTTTTAAAATGTGTCCAACATAAACAGAATAAATCAAGCAAAACTCAAGACTGTTAAAACAAAGCAGTGCTAAAATTTCTTTTTTTTTTAAAGGATCAAAAACAAAAAAAATAGGAATAGAGTGCCCCTGGGATGACATTTTTCTGTAGGCTGGTGGTTGGTTCCCTCGTCAAAATATAAATTTTCCCATTGGATTTTGGATTATTATCAGATGTCATTAAAAAAGAAGCATCTGTGGTTTAAAACTTAAGAACTTTAAGTTGGCACGCAAATGGTACTTTTCAATTAATCATAACCTTGTTTGGCAACATTGTTTCATCAAATTCCCCTTTTATCCTCTTAAAATGACCTCAAATACCAGCACCCTATCTGATCAAAACACCCCACCCCGGATGCCCAAAACAGACATTACAACATGGTCTATTCTTGGAGCATAAGCAGGGATAATCCAGGGCTGATGTATGAAAAACTGGCATGCATGGAAGTATGTTATCAACCCCGCTTCAAGGGTGAAGTCACTTCCTGCTTTCGCTTCCAGCCCGGCCAGATAAGAGCACTCGCTCCGAGCCCAATGGGGGTTTTTCTCACCAGGAAGCGGCAAAACGGGCAAACCCATTAGCTGTAACACTGGACCACGCCAACCTGTCAGACGGTCCAAAATAAGCATCCATTACATTTCCCCGTCGCAGATCATTTTTGGCTTGTTCATTGTGGCATTTTTCTTCAGCAGTCAGCGGTGCCCGCTGATGACGAACACGCTGGAAAAGTCATCAGTGGCTTTTTGTTCCGCCACCACCTGTGTGTGTGGGGTCATCAGGGCTGGTTATTCAGTGTGTGTAGGAAGGAAGTGGACTTGCTCTGTGTAAATTGTTGGTGCTGCAGTTTGATGACAGACAGGAATGCTTTTAGGACAAAGTTTGGGATGACCATGCTGTCCAGAGGTATCATAATTTTGTATTTTTTTTTAACTTTATTTTATTTAGTTTTTGTTTTTTGTTTTTGTTTCCATCTATTTTCAGTTAATTTACTGAGTAGGTTTTATAGATTAAGAGTTCAGTCATAGTTAAGTTTCTATTCATTTTACTTTTTTAACTTGTAATATTGGGAGAAATTGTCAGGAGCAACATTTATAATGTTCAGAAAGAATTCCCAATGCCTCCTAATTGTTGACAGATTTGACCAAATTACAAGTACCTCATATTTTTACTTAATTAAAGTACTTGAGTATAAAAACGTATTTGTACGGGTCAGCAAAGGGAAGACATAAGTGTTAAATCAAATATATCATATGTATCCTCTGTGTAAGACCTGGATGGCCAAAGCATCTAAGAAGTATGGAAGTCATTCAAAAGCTGATTGCGGGCAATATCATCCGAGAGTTTTTATTTAATTGTGATCGGTGGATTGATAGTATATCTTTAGCCCAAAGATTTTATAATCAAATCATTATAATTACTTCAAAATGATATAACGTTAGATGAGTGCAGTCTTTCTAAAAAAAACTATGAAGATTGGTAAAACACCTCACATTTATTTTCTTGTGCAACAAAAGCAGATGGTTAAGTTTAGAAAAAAAATATTATGGTTTGGATCAACATTTCAGCCCATTCTTATCCAAACTTGTCAAATAGCACTGCTCTGTCAGTGCTTTAAGGATGCAAGTGTGAGACCAAAAGCCACCTTCTGTGTTCAACCAAACTGTACATCGATGCTGTCAGATGAGAATGTGGTCGGTTAGAACCAGTGGGGTCATTATTGTAAGCTAGCGAATGGCTGGAAGTTACCGGGTACAGCCACATGCAACACACATGGGCGCCATCGTGTGAGAATTTGGCTGGATGGAATGGGTTATGTGCGCATGAAACGCAGAAGAAAGTCAGGTAGTAACACTGCCAGTAACCATGTATAATAAGGCCAGTGCGCTTAGAGGACGGGCAGATGGGTGGGTAAGATGGATGTGTCCCATTATTACTTTCGTGCGGGAGTCCGGATTTCACTTTGTAGGGATGTGTGTGTGTGGATCGGTTTATTTTTTATAATTTTTATCTTAAGCATCCTGACAGTCCGCGCTGTGGTGTAAACATAAGGACCATGCTGCTTTCTGCATGCTGTGACATTAGGGTAGAGGGCTGTGTCATCCCATCATGTGCATTTGTTGACATCACCGTGAAGGCATTGCAAAGCGTAAATAGCTGATGCAGGAGGATACCTAAAATGTCATAGGTAGACGTGGAAGGGCACTGACAGAGCATCATCATGTGACGAGTTCAGAGTGAGAACTTTTTGGGATATTTTGTTGCTGACTTTGGAACAGCTATCTGTCCAGCTATCTGTCTATCTGACATCATCATCACTGGTATGTTTAACAGAAAGTCAGACATTTGATCTCATAACATACACTTTTATGGAAGAAAAAATTGAAATCTGGATTAAGGAGGAAAAATTGCAATCCCTAAATTAATCAGTCACTAGGGAGCTGGTGTCTGTTCCTGGTTGCAGTATTAATCGTTTATTCAGCAGCCTGTCAGTCAAAAACACAAAGTGGCTAATGTATTTACCATTTTGTTATGTCTACACTGAATTATGAGATACAACAAAAAGAGGATTTTTTTTTCTAGAAGAATCGGGTCCAAAGGAAAAGAGGAGGGCCTACCTTTAATACAAAATAAATTAAACATTCAGTAATTTCTCTACAATCCCTAAGAAGATTTCCTCTCCTCTTTTTTTGCATCTTTGGTGCAATAAGTCAGAAAACGTGACAACATGATCCACTGAATTAATTAGAGTGCACATGCCCTTTGAAGCCATCCTTGCAACGTGTCTGCTCAATTTGTAATTTCAACTGATTTCATCTGATTCTTTCCTACATGTGCCCACATACCGACCTGCACTTTTGAGGCTAAAATAAAAAGTACTTTATGCTGCACACTAATCCCCTGTGTTTTGCTCTGTAGATCTACATATAATGCAACATACAGCACACCCATTTATAGCTTGCTCACAATGGCTGTGGCGAGCAGCTTTACTTCCGTGCTCTGGAGTTTATCGATGATCAAGGCTGTGTTTTAGGACCGGTGACAGGCACATCACTCATCCTACACAAACTGTCTCATGAATATGTATACTCAGCTAAGCTTGTTAACATTGGCATCTAATCCTGACCAGACAGGTGAAGTGCACATGTGGAGCCTTTTACGACCCAGCTAGCTACCCCACGGAATAATCAAACGGGGCCGAAGTAAGGTCACATGCATGGAAGATTGACACCTTCAGTCGCCCTGTCGTTCCTTCGCCTCAATTGCTCCGATGAAGAATATACAGCTCCTGAAGGGCTGTTTTGATAATTCCCTGTCGACTCAATGCAAATAAGCACTCAGCAGGCAACAAGCTCTTTATGACCGTCTTGTTTGCCAAGAGATTTATTCCGCATCAATTTAGAACGAAACATTTATCACAGCATCTGTCACGGGCAGCTCGAAATTGGAGGCTTGTTATGATGTCAATACTTTAACAGTCTTATTAGCGAGTCAAAGGCGTAATTGTAAATCCCGTATAAGGCAGAGTTAAATTTAGAGCCATCAACATGATTTCTCTGCAGGACGTTTTGTATATCTCAGCTGGTGGATGATGCACAGGAATAAAATGGGCTTCTTTTATCTGCCATGCAAATTGAATAATGGTTTTTTTTTTTTTTTTAGCATGTATGAGTACGCTGTGTGACTGATCCACTTTGTGCAGAGCTTGTCTTAATTGCCTCTAACTATAAATTAAGCCAGGCTAAATGTGAAGGGGTTTGAGACAAGTGGGGAGTCATCCGTCTTGTTTATCCTATTGATCGTAAATTCATTTTTTTCTGTACGACTTGGACAGCCATGCCCAGCTGTGCGGTGAAGAATGTTAATTAAACCATGATCATGAAATGTAAAAGACGCTGTTAGTCTTTCAAAAATGCTGGTTCTTCTAGATGCTGAATGTATGTTTTATTACAGGGGTGTCAAAAACATAAGGCCTTCAAACTGTGCAAAGGCAGTCATATTTTTTTTTTTAAAGTGTGGTATGTGTCTGCAAACTACTGATACATAACATTTTCACATTATGAGGCAGATGCATTAAATTTTGCATCTCAAAAACACTTGACATGTGTTTAGGCACAAAAACATTTAGTTATGGTCAGGAAAAGAACATGTTTGGGCTCAGACGGTTTTAGGGGGCACAATCCAAGCTGGAAATGCAGCAATGTCTTAGCAATTTTATTTATTTATTTTTTTTTTTGTGCCAAAAACATGGCAGGAAACACGAACACACTTGAGTGACTCCACTTTTGAGGCACAATCCCAGCTGGAAAAGCAGCAATTACTCATCAAAAGACAGCCACATTTGGGGGCCAAAATGCCGCAGGAAACACAATGACAGGTCTCTAAAAATCACCCACATTGGGTGTCTTAAAAGCTACTAGAAACACAGTTATTAATTGTTAAATAACAAAGTACTTTTTAGGGGACACAATGCCAGCAGAAAAGCAGCAATGTCTTGGCAAGAAAACAGCTGCTTTACCTGCCACTATCCCAACAGAAAACTCAGCAATGATTCATGAAAAACACCTACGTTTGGCGCCCAAAACCCACTTTTTGGGCACAATTCCACCTAGAAAACCAGTAAAAGGTTGCTAAAAAATGGCCATGTTTGGTGCCAAAAAAAAAGCCCCTGGAAACATGGTAATGACTTGTTAAATTGCAGACAAGTTTTTGGGCCAAAATCTCCTCTTGAAAAGCAGCAAGGAATAAAAACCCTCAGGAAACACAGTGACAGGCCCCTAAAAAAATCAACATTTAGTGCATGAAAAGCTTTCAGAAACACAGTAATGACCTGCTTAATTGCAACCTACTTTTGGGTGCAAAATCCCAGCTGGAAAAGCGATAGCTTGGTAAAAAGGAAAAACATCCACATATCTGAAATGTAAAAAACTGGCTTAAAATACCAGGTTTTGGAGGCACAATCCCTGCCAGAAAAGCAGTGCTGTCTCAGTTTAAAAAAATGGAGCAATGACTCCCTTCAAACAAACAAACAATAAAAAAAGAATGTCAAGAGAAAACAATGTTTTGTCACTTGTTGGCCTTCAACAGTTGTTTGTGGCTTGGATTAGGTGTCACACAATGTCTCCCAATGCAAAAGTCAGCTCATGTACTACGTCCTTTCAGAAATGTCTATATGTTACATATGAAACTGAAAAGTTAACAAATATGTGGCTTAATGAAACATACAATACAAACATTGTCTTAACTTGGATTACACTGCATGCGTTGTGTGAGAGTTTGTAAGGTGATGTTTGGGTAGTCTTGCTTTTGTTAAACGCATCTCCAGTTTAGTGCAATTCATGAAGAATATCTGTCTTTTTTTTAGTTCTCCTTTCACTGTTGGAGGCATGCAAGAAAATCAAAGTCTTCTTCAAGAATTCAAGGTAACTTGCAGTGAGTAATTCCTACTCAAATTAGCATTTTGCGGGTAAAGTTTTCTTTTCAGCGGAGGAGATGCAAGACCATAAATTTATCCTTTCAGATTACACTTTAACAAAGCTGCAAGAGTAAACAAAACTGATCTGCTAATCATAATTAAGTTGCACAGGGGCAATTATTGTAAGCAGATACAAGTGTGTATCTGGCAGTGAACAGATCTATTATGATGCTAAAAATAACAGGCAGCAATTTCTAGCAAAACATTTTTGCTAATGCAGATAACCTGGGTTGAGCGGGAGAATGGGTTACACATTGACCCATACACTTAAATACAGCTACAATCTCACTCTCCAACTAATTTAACCAGTAAGTGATCACCACAAGTCCCTGCAGCTTCAATCCGTGCCCACGTTCAGGCTTTATTGTACACTTTGCTTCAGCTCAGTGTGGTTGCGAAAGGGTCAGAATGTGTTGGGAGAAAAGGTCAAGGTACCCCCTTTAAAAAAAAAACCAAAAAAGATCCAAAACATCTTAAATGCAAGCATTTCTTGTTCTGACATCTTTTTGGACTTCTTTCTAGAGCAATCTGCCTAACACAGAGATGTATGTCACTTCAGAGTATCTGTTGACGAGTCTTTGTGGGTTCTCATCTTTGTTGAGCTTTGGCAGGTCTTTTGCTGATATGTAAAAATCCTGCTGCTGACTGCAGGTTGAATACACTCAAAGACACCCACTAGCCTTCAATCTACTAACCTTAGACATAACCTCTGATAACCTTATCTCAGCTCTGTGTGATGCTGCCAAAAACACAAAAAAGCATTGATTTTTTCTGACCTGGAGTCTTAGGAATCAAGTGTTCATTAAAGCCATGCTTCACCGCTGCAAGCCTTAAAATTAGCTTCATATAGCACCGATCTGCTTAATTACATAAGTCTTGAAGCTTTGGCAGTTCTTGACCTTCTGTCACACCACATGTACTTAATAGTTAGATCCACTAACAGTTTGCCTGCTGTCTGGTCCCTCTGGGTTTTGAGCTATAAAACTCATTTCTGAGACTGTGCATATGTGTGTGTGTGTGTGTGTGTGTGTGTGTGTGTGTGTGTGTATGACTATGTGATTGTCAAGGGAATGAAGGAGAGTTTTTCACACTCATCCTCATGTGTGTGACCTCTCTGTGTTTGTTCCACACAGTGAGCCCTGGCGCTTTGCGGGGAGATCATCATCAATCATGGATGAAAAATTGCCCCCCTCCACCCCCCAACCCCAACCCGTCCTCCCTCTCCGGCACTTGACCTTTCCCAGACTTTTTCTGCTGGATTTCTTCCTGCTGTGATATCTTAATAAAAGATAAAGAGATCTTCTTGGTACTGAGGTAGAAATACCCTCGAGAGAGCACATCTATATACCAACACTGACTCTTTGCTTCCAGGGATAGAACGGCAGCCCGTTTACATGTTAATTTGTCGCTCCCAGGAGGATCATATGATGGCTCTCGGCTGCACCGCCATGTGTTCTCTACTAACAGACACTAACCTGCACTGGTCAGCAGGGAGAAATGAGTCTGATTAACGTACAAAAATCGAATTAATGATCCTGTTAAAAATATGATACAGCTCAGCCACGGTGGTACACTTACATCATATCAAGAATACTAATTCTGCTTAATAAACATCTGGTTTTGCCAAAATATAACTGAAGCTGTAAGACCAACAGGTTCTCATCCCAAGTTGTCACATACCAGTGAACTTCCACGTCTACAAATTACGCTCTGCATCTGTTGATGAAGTTCTGGGATGCTTCAACCAACCCTAGATTGAAAGCACACGATTAGGTTTAGGCTACAAAGGCATGGGTGGTTAGGCAACAGAACCACGTGGTTTGTTTTAGGAAAAAAAAACCGAATAGTTTGGCTCTACATTTAGATGGAAAGGGAACACCAACCACCCGGGTGAAAGTCAGGGGTTTGTCAGACCCAACCACCACCCACCCCTTAGGCACACTTGCACTCCTCATATTGTGTTGTTACAGACAGTGTTTCAACCTCACGTCATCCAGTGGCATATCATACAGTCGCAACAGGTTCTATCGGGCCACGTTACCAGCTGAAGCCATCCATCTGCTTATCTTACAGCCAGGTGCTTTTCGGCTGACCAGCAGCATATCATAACACCACAAAAGGTGGCTTATGGCAATGACATCTTACACCTTACCGCCACCTCTTATGCCCGCCCCATAGACACCCTTGCACTCCTCATATTATGTTGTTACCAACAGCGTTTCAATCTAACGCCGTCCAACTGCATATCATACGGCCGCAACAGGTTCCATCCAACCACGTTATCAGCTGAAGCCGCCCATCCACGTATCACTCAACTGCACCAGGTGCTGTTCAGCCACCATGAAAGGTGACTTTTGCCTTTTGATATCATATGGCAAATTAACTGACAACTTCAGAATAAGAATGGACTGGTTTGACACATGGCAACACTTTTTCTGATAAAATATGTTTATATACTGCTGTTTTTTTCCAGACACATTTTGGAGGAAAACACTGACATTCGAATGGTTGAAATACATTGGGTATGAACAAGATGCAACATGACTGCTGCAGCATGCTAGCAGCAGAGCACATCTACTTTTATACAGCTGGTCTTCTTTTTTTCCAAGTCTCATTCAACCAGAAATTCTCACCTGCAGTTTCATTAAAACATTACAATTTACACACTTAAATCTTAAAGTAGTGTGCCATGCACGTTAGCTCTGCTGGTGAGTGTTTGTGTTTCAAATTGTAATATTAAGCACTGAGCATATGGCTGTTTAAATAAGCCTTGGATCAGCCTGAAAGAGTTGTGTGTGAGTTTGTAAACTGATGTTTTGATATTAAGCATGGCTCCAGTTCAGTGCAATTCATGAAGAATGTTTATCTTTTTTTGGGTGTGTTGGAGGCATGTGAGAAAATCCTCATGAATTCAAGGTAAGCAGTTTATTCACAACTTCTCATTTTGCGGGTGACGTTTTCTTTTAAGCGGAGGAGATGCAATTCTATGAATTAATTCTTTCAGATTACAAGCTGTAAAAAGAGTAAACAAAACCGCTCTGCTAATCATAATTTAGTTGCACTGGGGCAATTATTTTTAAACAGATGCATGTGTGTATTTTGCACCGGCAGTGAACAGATCTATTATGATATTATGATGCTAAAAAAACAGGGAGCAATTACTAGCAAAGCATATTTGCTAATGCAGATAACCGGGGTTGAACGGGGGAATGGGTTGTACATTGACAGTGAGGTATCTGCATCGGCTCTAGTGGGCTTATTATTTTTACTAAAATGACCTGAACATAACCTGAAGAAGCCACCTTGGCTTCCTCCTTCTCCAGTAGCCCTTCCCTGTGGAGGCACTGCTCCGTTTGGCCCGTCCTGCTGCGAACTGGCCTGTTGTGGCCTTTTTCCTGTGGAGGAGTAGCGCCTGAGAAGCTGGCGGGACTTCCAATCTCCTGCACACCGCGGCCAGACAGTAACTCTCCCCCCTCGGAGAAACCTCTCAGCATGTGAGGAGAACCTGCTGAGCTACCTCTCCTCCTTCACTTCAGCTGCTTCTTTCCCCTTATGGGAATAATCCTGGCTTGGCATAGCACTAAAGGCTAAACTTGTTTTTTAATGTTTAGAGGACAGGGATTAATCTGTACCTCTGCAGCTCCTCTGGGGGGAGGGGGGTAGACACAAAAGACAATGAGAAAAAAAGAGACAGCAGAGTGATGGACAGTGAGCACAAATTGAAACAGAACAAATCCCAGAAATGTGTAATAAGATGGGCTTCTGCTGTAACGAGCATATTTCACTTACACATCAACTGAGGGTCAGCAAGTTACTGTTGATGAACTAAATCTCTCGGACTCTAATCTAAAAAGCCCAGTATATTAGCCAAGTTTCACACAGAGAGCTCAAACTCCCACAATGGATGTTAAAGGACAGCAGCAGAGAATACAAAGGCCTTCAAACCTTTATGTAACCACGGCTGGCATGTGGTCTATTTTAAATCTCCATGGTAATATCAAGAGGATAAGACGGACACAAGAGACAATGCTTCTTTAATGTGCTCTGCTGAGACTGCACAGAGCATTTTTCAAGATTCAAGATTCGATTTTAATGTCATTTCTCCGAGTGAAACAAAACGCCGCTTCTAACCAGCTCCGTTCAGTGCATTTTAAAAAAGGCAGTAATAAAAATTATAAAAACAATTTTCACTACAATTAAACCAACAATATCAATAAAAAACAAACAATATAAAATTCCTAAGATAAAAACTAAACAGACATATCAGACACAACTTAGCAGCCGAGCCAACAAAACTTCTGTCAAAGAAAGTTGTCCCGGTGCAGCCTTTTTATTCAGTTATTACACATTATACAATAAAAGTACAAAAAAATGCAAACTGTAGTAACAAAATCAATAGTCTATGTACTAAGTAGTGACTAAAAGTCTCAGAGAGAAGCAAAGGTTTATTTATGCCTGTCCTACATTCTCATCAATTTAAACTCCCCTTCTAAGAGATAATTTAGAGTTTTAACCACCCAAAATAATTTTGTTAAACATTCATTGGGGGGAGGCTGGTGGGTGGCTTATTTGATTAAACCGGATACCTTAATTTGACAAGACAAATCTTATTTTTAATTTTTTAATTTTTTTGTATCATCTGTAAAAAACACTATTTTAACAAATCAGAAACGTTGTAAATATTGTGTATGTAAAGTATGAAGAGTTTTGGCTTGATAACTTCCTTCCCTAATCATGAAACAGTATCGTCAATTTGTATTCACTGTTTATATTCACTCTACTTTATTAAGATCTTTTTAGATAGATAGATAGATAAATAGATACTTTATTAACACCTAGGGAAATTCGGGAGTAACACAAAAACAACACAACTCAGCACAAGCACGCACAGCGCAGCAGACAGGCAGCCCTCTTGCGCAGGCACTGATGATTTCAATTTTTAGTCAAGAATAAACTTTACCTCTTATCCCATATTTCTCTTTTTTTCCCAATAACTTACTGCGATGTATAGTATCACAGGCTTTCTGTAGGTCTATATAAATATATACAGAACTCTCATCATCATATCAGAGTCCTACTTTTACTGTTTTGTAATCATTCAGACAGTATGGTTGGCATGCAAGCATCCAGTGAGGATGGTGGGGGGGGGGCAGGGTCAGGGTGACTGCCTCCCCATAAATCCATGTAATGAAATAGACCAGTACAGTGGAGCCTCGGACGTCCCTCCCTGATTGGTCAAGCAGCCAAAAAGAGGGCAGGCTGCTGATTCTAATCTCTTCCTAACCTAACATTCTCTGTCCACCACTATTAGATCACTTACTAAATCCTATCAAATATATTGCCGTCTGTGAGGCGCAGCAGCCAGGAGCAGGAGATGCCACCTGCAGTCAGTCATCATTAAAGCTCGGGGTGTTTGTGTGAGTGTTGCTGAGGGGAGGAGTCAGCGCTGAGCCAGGATTAGGGCTGCTGCGGGATTGTGGGAAACATCTACAGGAATGTTACAACAGAGATTTCCCAAGACTGTAAAAGTCTCCAGTTTTAAGCACAGACAATATAACTGTGCATGCTTCGATATCAGTATCCATAGGAGAGAGAGGTCGAGATGGTGTAACAAAAATCTGAAGCAAACTTCTAAGGTGGCATCAAATCAGAAGGGTTTGAGGATTTGCCTCCCCCACACAGTTTATAGATTGTAGCAACAGGGCAAGTTATGACATTTTGATCAAATTTCAGAAAGCTCAGCAGTCTGATAATTCAGCCTGAACTCATTCCAAAGTCTTTAAATACCACCACTTTTGCAGTGATTTCAGCCTGACGCCAAAAGTCACTTTTCACAGCTGTATGATACCGGTTGGTGTCAGCTGAGAACACGGCCAGACGGAACCGTTCATGGTGTTATAAAAAGCTGCTGGACGGCTGGACGGCACCTGCTGTAGCAACATGATAAGAAGACAGGTGGCGTCAATCGAGAATACACAAACAGAACCTGTTGCATCCGCATGATATACCGCTGGACAGTGTCAGGTTGAAACACTGCTGGTAAGGATGTGATATATGAGCTAGAAGGTCCCTATAGGGCGGAGGACAGGGGTGGTGGATGGATTGAATAAACCCTGGACTTTCATACCAGAGTCCAGTGTTTGCTTCCCTTTTTTTCTACGCCTTACCATGTGTCCTTGTTGCATAAACCTGACTATATGTGCCAGCATGTGTGTTTGTTGACACTGGTTGCCATGTGCTAGTGTTGTCTAAACATTACCACATGCTGTGTCATCCCACCATGTGTGTTTGTTGACATCACAGTGGCATCATCTCGTAATGTCAACAGCAGATGCAGAAGGAAAACATAGCATGTAGATGTGGAAGTCCACTGCAAAGCGGCAACATGTGACAATTTGGGACAAAAATGTATTGGAAATACAAGCATTATTACCGTGAAATACCACATTGGTACAACGCGTAAGATAAGGTCAGATACAGTAATTATGTGAGGACTGGGAGACAGAGGCCTTATCTTTCTGCTGTAAAATGAATGAACGTTCAAACTATTATGGTGATTATTTTAGATCTCCTCAAGACATCATCACGCAAACAATTTTCCATGGCAGTCTGCAAGATGACTGTTTCAAAGGGTTAATAGATTGTGAAACAGACTTGGATTTATTGAATTCTTAGTTTCCACATTTAATACTACCTTTTTTGGTAAAGAATAAAAGCTAAAGTTATTATCTTACTTTTTGTGGTTTTCTCAAAAGGATAAAAAGATATGTTCAAAAGGTCTCTGAATCCAAACAGACAAAAAATTGACTGAGTTGAGTTAATTAAAGCAAGTTGTTTTGTCATTTGTATTTTTCTCAGTTTGTTCTTCAGTTGTTGTTGTTTTTTTTTACAGTGAAATCACTCAGCAAGATTATCAAATTTAGAATTTGAATGCCAAATTTGCATTCTTTGTGTGTGTCACTTTATGTTGTTTTTTCTTCTGTTTTGTCTGATGCTTTCTCTCTTTTATATCCTCCTCTTGAGATAAACAATCAGTATATTTTCTTTTTTTTAAATAGGTGGGATAAAGACTCAAAGAAATGAAGTCTTGATGGAATCAAGACTCCTCTTTGTCTTGGCAATGTCCTTTTAGCTTCCCTGATTGCCATTAATGGTAACTCTCTTCACTCTCTGGTTGTAAAAGTCTTTGACTCTGTTTAAACTTATTAGTTTTATTGTAAGGAGTGTTCTTTAGCTCCAGTCTGCAATTACAGAATTGTTTATGTCAGTCTGATTTTTTTTTCCTTTGCTAAAGGAAAAAAAATATATATTGCAATTCATTGTTTGACTTACATAACTATTGTAAGCACATTATACCAACATTGTGTTTGGAGAATTGTTTTACTTTTATGAAACCTTCAAAATGCAAACACAGAGACTGAGATGTGTTATATCATCTCTTGGTGCAAACCTGCAGCATGTTAATCATCCCTGCACCTGTGCCAAGTTATTACAGTGGGAAGAGCCGCAAATACAATTATGATAATGGGCGGCAGATCGTACAGAGAGGATAATTGCATAGTTTTGGGATGAACATGACTTGACATCAGCAATGGAGTCCTGCTTCACATCTGCTGTTCATCACCCGTGTGGATGTTTCCAGCTGGAGCGCGACAACTCTTGACGAGGGAAACCATGAAAACTCCAGCATCAACTCTCAGCTGAAGGACGGCATTAGTCAATAAAAGACGAGCCGTCTGCCATCTCCTGTCTTAATGACATTGGGACTTGTTTGTCTGTCTCCGTAATGTCGAGTCAACAACAGTGGATGAAATATACCACAATAACAACAAATCAGGAATAGGATGGAGTGGGAGTCAACGCAGGATGAGAGGGAGAAATTTGGCTCGGCTGTGGCTGGCAGAAAGCCATCTCCGGCTCGTTTGCACCCCCAGTTTGTTTCCTTTGATTCAGCATTCAAGGAAAAAGCCATTAGTCAATCCCCAAGAGGCAGGACGCCATGGGGCTGAGTTATGTCCTGCATCATTTTCCACGGAAGCAGGATAGATTGGTTTGATACACCAGTCACTGGTGGCAGACTGACACGCTAAAATATGTGGTGAGTCTCCTTGTTTGACTCAGCAAAGTGAGGAGGTTGTCTGAAGCAGATAAGGATGAATTAGTTGTCATCCGCTAATCATGTTAGCGCTGCTTTTATGAGCCTTTGAATGGCTTGGCAGAGGAACATGATTTAATTGTTGCTAATAAAAAAAATAGAATGTTCTGTATTTCTGGATTCGATATTGTAACAGGCCCCGGGCACAAGGCCGAGAGACAGATTATACTGTGGAAATAATACCAGGTGACAGGTCCTGACTTCAGCATGTGGCTTTCAGACCAAATTAGAATTTATATCGACACTTATTTTCACCATGTGTGATTTTAGGAGCTACTAACCTGGAAACAACAGGGAAATGTTGAGTCAACAGCAATAATGAGCATTTCTCACATCTGTCTCAAATTGATAATTTCACTAAATGTAAACCGTGTAATAAGCAGGATAATTCCCCATGTAGGGATCAATTTCTCCATATCAACCTTCTCACTCCTTCCCTGTTATCACTAAGTTATTGGTTAACGTTAACTCATCCCAAATGTGGCATGGTTGTTAATGCTGTGGTGATGAACATATAGGGACAGTGCATTATGTCTTAGGTAATGGTATATGTTTCATATCATGCAGTTCAGTGCTAACTAACTAAAATAACTTAGCACTTTCCAACTTCTAATCCCAGTAACGATATCACTAAGATAGCATCATCGGCATGTAAATGTCTTTAGCTTGCAAGTTAAAGCAATAAGTTTGTGACTCCAAGAAATGTTTATTATACATAATGGTTTGATTTTATGAAATAAGCAATGGCTATGCAATGCACGTTATGATTGACATGATGTGACTGTGATGTTTCTCCGCAGCTGCTACTACTTGGTACACTGTTGCCCTCCATGTTTGCCTGGGGCATGCGCATACGCAGTTGGAGGAGTTGGACCTGACTGTGACCTCAGTGACGTCATTTCAGCACTTTTCGATTCGTACCACTAAACTCAGATTCGTGCCCACAGTGAAGACTTCGTAGTCGTAGAAACGTGAGTTGTATTTATAAGACTTTGCACTCACAGATTTTACACTCATACTCATATAAAAACAATCCAAACTCGAACCCAATTTCACACACTCACATATATTACAGCAGAATTTTGTGTAAAACAACTTTTTTGACAAAGAAATTGTAAAAATTACAAATTAAAATGAATAATTATGGATACATTGTTTTGACAGCTATCTTACACCATACACATCCACCTTCCCACTTGCCCGTCCTTCAAGCACATTTGCGAACCTTAACTTACTTTGTTACTAGCAGCGTTATTACCTGACCCTGTCCTTCAGCATTTCATGCACACGCGACCTGTTCCTTCCAGCTGTCCACCAACCTGTGGTGGTGTTGTCCATAACAACGCCAGTGGTTCTGTCTGAGTGTGTTCTGATGTCATCCAGCCGCATTCCTGTTTAATGCGGAAGGTGGCTTTCTGCGTTTCGATGCCAAACACAGAAAACAGGCACATTTGATGAGTTAAGAGTGAGAACTGGCTGGGCATTCTGACTGGATTTTCCACTATAATGAAAAAATGGTGACAGTGATTAATAAAGGTGATATAACCTTTATTAATCTCTGTCACCATTTTCTTATTATAGAGAAAAATCCCGCCTTTGTGACCTTGTGTCTGGCTTTAGTGGTTACTAACCTCTCAAGAACAGACAGAATGTTTGCTGTCTTTTCCCGCCAGTCTGAAAAAAGACCTTGCTGTTGGTCGCAGCGAGCCCTCATCCCCCTTATGGCAAAAATGAGAGCTCAACTGTAATATGAATGTAAACAAGATGAACAAGCAAAGCACTTGTTCAAACAATACTTACAATAATAATACCATCACATATTGTGTATCACAATATAAAGGCATGAGAAAATGATGGTAATAATATTACAGACATTTTATGAAGCCAACTTTTGTTTCCATTCTGTATTTCCTTAAAAATTACAAGAGCTGAAGAGCCTTTACAGGGACGTTGGAGATGTAACAGAGGGATAATTATGAGGGCAAATAAACAAACTTGGGTACATTTTCTGCAAGACTATAAATGCCATGGCAACAGCACACACGAGGTGATTGTTTTCTTCTCAGAAACTAGGCTGAGATCAGTCCTCGGCTGCATTCACGACTCCAACCAATCTGAATAACACTTCAGCACGCTAAAAAAAATAAGAAAAAAACAAAACCCCAAACCACTTCACTTCACTCTGCGATCTGAGGCAGTAACATGGAGCATGAAAGCATCAAACAGCACTCTCTTTTTGTTGTGCTTGTTGAGAAAAATCTCAGGCCCCCTGGCGATTATATTGCCACTGTATCACTTTCGGTGCCACACTCCTGACAGCGGAGGGGGCTGGCTTTTTGTTCTGAGAGCTGCTGCAGCTTTGTCTTGCAGGTGAGGAATATGGGCGCCGACTTTCTGAGACAATTCCAACTTGCGTCTGAATAAAGGCCAGGCATCTCTGCTGGGTCCCGTTTGAGCGCTTTACTTGAAATATTGAGATGCTCTTTGCCAGAGTGTAAAAGGAAAAACACTCAGGAGGGATTAGAAGAAAAAATGGGGGCATGGCCATGACTACAAAGTTGAATCATTCCCTGCTGAGTTTATCTCTGCCAAACGCAATATTTTACCGCGTTGAAATAAGCTTAGAAGAAAACAGGGTGATGGGACAAAAGGAACAACACCTGCATGTGTGATTGTACATTAACACATTTGAGTTATGGCAGTGTACTCTCAATGGCCGCTGTTACTGACTGAGCAACTCAATAAAAGCGAGGCATCATAAAGCAACACACACACAAGCTAACAGAGAAAGTCCATCACAAAAAGCTGAGTTTCTGAAAGACTGAATCTTTGAAACCCAGAGTGACATCGCTTTACTTTATTTCTTTTCTTTTAACTGAAAATTGGTGCAATTTCTTTCTAAAACATGGTAAAAAAAAAGGCAATGAGCACCTTTGTAAGAAATATTCTAGTAAAAAAAAAAAAAAAAAACTTTAGAAAACTTTAAAAAAAGAAGAAAAAAGTTGGAGAAAAATGTCTTGGGGTGGAAAAAAGAAAAAAATCTATGATTCACAATCATAATTACATATATCGAATTATGTTAGAGAGTTATTACATTTTTCAAAGCAGTTTTCACAAGTCTTGTTCGCCTCTATTTTTGTTTTGGGGTAACAAGCAACTTGGTAATAAATGTTTCACAAATACCAATAAACTAGTGGATTAAGACAATTATTAAAAGCTTAAAAATTGCTTCAAAAAAATTATTTGGAAGTAATTCTTTTTTTTTTAATGTTTAACTTTTTGGACCATCTTTTTGAAATTCTACACTATAAAGGTCTTCAACATCTGGAAAGAGGACTTTTGACCGTTTTTACCACATGCTACAGCATGACTTTTTTTTAACATTGTAATTGGTGAGTTTTTGCACCGTTTCTTCCACATTCTATATTGTAGTGTTCTTCAAAATGCTATACTATGACTTTTTTTTGACATTTGGAACAATTCATTTTTCGACTATTTTTTCCACATACTTTAGTATTACTTTTTTCAACATTTTAATTTTCTTTCTCTCTCTTTTTTGCTGTTGTTGTTGTTGTGTTAGATGTTGTTGTTGTTGTTGTTGTTATTTGTTGTCTCTGGAGTGCTTTTCTCAGCCTGCTGACTCCGCGACCGGGCCTCGGATAAGTACATGACAATGGATGGATGGACTGTTGTTTTGTCACAAATTTTCAGGTAATTTTCTTGGACTTTTTACTAATTTCTCACTAAATTTTAGGTCATTTCTTCCTTCATAGCTCATTGCCTTCATCCCATGATTTTGTAAGAATTTAAAGCAACTTGCTCAGGTTTCAAAAGGTGAAACTTGTGAACCCTGAGCACATTGGTGCAATTTCTTTCAAAAACATGAAAAAGGCAATAAGCAACTTGGTGATGAATGTTTCAGAAATAGCAAATCTTTGAGATGTCTAACTGCTCCCCCTTTTAGACCAATATTATATATATATTATATATATCATAATATTCGATGATACATTGTCACCTCTTAATAGATGGATTAGATAGATAGAACTGGTGTTATAAATAGCAACACTTATGAGAAATGGTGAAAAAGTTGTTTAACTGAACAAACAAGAGCAGATTGTTGCTATGGTAACATGAAAGCTACCACTTGGTAGCTTGCCATGTCATAACACAGGGAGCATCACTGGAAACAGCAGAATAAAGTAACCAGAGATCCAAACTCAGTGATCAAGTCATAGGCACATTATACCCCAAACTTAAATGTTTAGCCCACTGTCTGGTATACATTTATTTAGGAATATGCACTTTTTAAACAATACTGGATTTTTGAGGCCAAGACAAAATTTGATATTTGACAGTATTGATAACAACTTGATTGGAAGACATTCTTTTTTCATCTTTGTTTTTTTTTTTCTTATCTTCCTTGCATTTTGACTGAGCTATGTGCTGAGCAGGGGATGTTACAAGGTAAAACCAGTCTATGGTCATGCTGTCTGCTCCACAAGACTGTACTTAGCTTTGTGCTCTATGCTTCTGTCAGCATGCAAACTTACTCACAGTGACAACTTTTAACGTACTGATGTTAAGCATGTGTAATATTTATCATGTTCACAATTTAGTTTAGCATGTGAGTAATTTGTGGCTAGTGCTCATCACTAGCCACAAAATACAGCTCAGGATGATAGAAGAGTTTTGTTTGTTTGTTTGTTTGTTTTGCAGATAGCATGATAAAGTTAGGATATAAAATGTTGTCCAAAATAGGATAAAAGCATAATAGTATTGCATGTTTTGCCAAATAGCACAAAGTTATAGTATAGTATATTGTCCAAAAAAACATAAAAACATCATAGCATAGTATGTTGTCTAAAACAGCTTCACAAAGTCATAGTATAGTATGTCATCCAATATAGTACAAAAACATCATCATATTGTATATTTTGAAAAATAGCTTGAAAAAAGTCCAAGTATAGTACATCATCCAAAATAACAAAATACAAAATACCATAAAAAAGTCATAATATTGTATGTCATCCAAAAAAGCACAAGAAATCATAGTATAGTATGTCATCTAAAACTGCTTTACAAAAATCATATTAAATCAAATCAAATCAAATCAAATTATATATATATATATATATATATATATATGTGTGTGTGTGTGTGTATATATATATATACACACACACACATATATATATACACACACACACACACACACACATATATATATATATATATATATATATAGAGAGAGAGAGAGAGAGTGAGAGAGAGAGGCATTAAAATGTCATACTGTGGTATGTCTTCCAAAAGGGTATAAAATATTCAATACTAAAGTGTTTGGTCCAACACATCATAGCAATGTAATTCCAGAGTATGTCGACCAAAACGGCATAAAAATGTCATACAATAATATGCTGTCAAAAACAGCTAAAACATTTCAACTATAGTATTTTGTCCAAAATGGCATATAAATGTTATTGTGCACAGAGAACAACCTACTGCTCAATGTCAGTAAAACCAAAGACAAAGGCAAAGACACACACCCCTGTCTACATCAGTGGGGCTGAGGTGGAGCAGGTGAACAGCTATAGGTTCTGTGGAATTACTGTCACTGAGAACCTATATTGGTCATCACACATCATCACCCAGGTTAAAAAAAAAAAACACAGAAAAGGCTCTACTTCCTAAGGAAACTTAGGAAGGCTAAATTCCAGAGCAAGATCCTGGTTAACTTTTACAGGGGAGAAATAGAAGCATACTGCCTAGAAATATCATGAACTAGCATGGTTCGTGCTCTGCCAAAGACAGGAAGACTCTACAGTGGGTGATTAAAACTGCCCAGAATATCACTGGTTCCCATTTACAGAGCATTGCTGACCTCAGTGAAGTGAGGTGTCTGCACAGAGCCCAAAGGATACTGAAAGACAGCAGCCACCCCAGCCACAGTCTGTTCACAAGTATCGGTACACAAGTATCCGCTTCAGAACCACCAGACTACAGAGCAGCTTCTTTCCCCAGGCTGATACTCCTCATCTCCTCCTTTGATGCTTAAAAGATGTAGCAGGATTTAGGATCAATTTAAAATTTATTTCTTCTTAAACTAAGTTTAAAAAGTTTTTTTTCTTTCAAAAATGACAATAAATCTACCTTGTACCTTGTGCCTTGAATGATCTTGTATGGCTGTCGTGCCATGACTGTCTGTTATGCTTCTATATTTTTTAGCTTGAATCAATATTGATACAATAACATATTTTTAATTATTAATCCCTCAATGGGGAAATTCAGTTTTCACTCTTGTAATCCTTACATACACTGATACACCAAAAATACACACATTGACATACAGGACCTGTAGGCATGTCAATAATTGTGATAATGTCAGAGAGGTGGAGCTGCTACATAGTGAGCGCTTCAAGCAATTAGGGCTTCGGTTCTTTTTGGTTTTCACCATAAGCTGTCTGTGCGTTCCAATACTCATACTACCATGACAAGCTGATGCACCCCTAAAAGTATGAATTTTACACATTATTTTTGACAGTGTAAAGATATGATCCGTCAAAGCAGTACATATTCATCTGGATGTTGTCCGCATCCCTGACAAATACAAACCGTCCTCTGATAGCTCAGTTTTCCGTATGTCTGATATATTAAACAGGATACGTCAAAGATGCATTTGATATATAAAGCTCATTAACAGACGTCTTTCAGGATATCAGAAATTCATTATACATATGAAATCAGATCCGTCGGGTATCAGGTCCATTTATATCTGATATCTTAAAGAGAACACATCAAAGATGCAGTTAATATATGAAAAATGCGACAAAGAGCTTTAGCACATTTGGATTTAGGATATAGGCATATTTAAGGATATCAGAGATACATTAAATATATGGAATCATATCTGTCGGGTATCAGGTACATTTATTTCTGATATCTGAAACAGGATACGTCAAAGATGCTGGTAATATATGAGAAGATCTGACACATAGATCTTAAACATATTTCTTGGATGGGTATCCTGATTCCAGATTTTTCAGGGTCCAATTTTATCCTTTTACAGAGACACAGTATGTCAAGATAGGATCCATCAAAGATGCAGTGTGTATTCTTGTGGATATTATCTGCATCTCTGGCATATACAAACATATCTGACTTTGGATAGCTCTGAATTTTCTGGTCGTTTGTCTAGTGTCAGTCTTGTGATCCGTTGACTCTTTCACATTCCCTACCCTGATTCATTCTAATACCAGGCATCAGGTTACAAGTCCTTGACTATGTAGAACTTAAAACCTGTACTTTTTCAGCTGAGTTAAGAGATTTGCTTTAATGGTGCATATTCCCAACCAAATTTGCAATTAATCAAATTACAAACCAACAGGCGCATAGTATATACTGGGCCCTAAGACCTGCAGGGACCCTGGGGCAGTTGGACTGTTAGGCTCTGCAGTATTCCTCTTCTTAATGTAGCCCATATATTATAATTTGATTTGAGGAGTGAAGTGGGGTCAGTGTTGAAGTGAAAGGAGATGCAAATTTCAAAGCTCCACATACTCCATCCACAGGTGGGGTGCTTTCATGAGTTTTAAAAATTTATTTCACAACAGACATAACTTATCCTAGAAGTGATAACAATTGGACACTTTTCTTTAGTAAGTGTGTGTGTGTTTGTATGTAATTATGACAATATTTCCCCATAATGGTTATTGTTGGAGATGACTTTTTCAAGTATATATCAATCTAAAATAAAAACCATAATTATAAGAAAATGTATTATTTTTACAGCAGAAAGCTAAGGCACGTCTTCTGTCTTTACACGTTATTACCTTATGTTACCTTATAAGATACAAATGTAGTATTTTGCTGTAATTGCTCCATGGTTAGGAGAGATTGCTGTTTGTATAACTATATTTATCAATCTTAAAATAAAAGAAATTATTCTATTCTTTTTGTATGGGAAAGCTATGGGTTCTGTCCTGTTTCATCACATTGTAAACTTGCAATGATCATTGCATTACAGTGCCCGTAATGCAAAAAATGCATGGTTGCATGAGAGGAAAGAAGGATGAATCCATCACAGTGCCTTTACACTCTGCTCATAAAAAATAAAACTATATAAAACTCATAAAAATGATCCTCAAAAACTAAATAATGTATATAGTTAAAATAACTCTGGCATGCTAGGAAATATTTAGTTTATGTTTCTACATTAAGTCTTTTGGAGTAAAATGTTTTGTATTTTTATTCTGTAAATGAATGAAAAAAGTGATTAAAAAACATGCCACATTTTTGGAATTCTGATTGACAAGTTTTCAGTTCTTTCATCAATTATTACAGTTAACTGATTTACATACTGTTTTAACTTAGGTTGTTCAAATTTCAGGGATTTGAAGCATTTGAAGATGCTCCAGGAAATAACATCACAATAACAATAACATCACAATTTTTCCTTTAAAAGAAAATAATATTAATAATAATTTTATCATTTTTATTTCTTCAAAATTTCACTTTTAAGCTGACATATTACACATATTGCTTTTTGAGTTGAATTTGTGTCTTTATATCACACTCCAGGTATCCTTCTGCACCTGCTATTGCAGTGTTGGGATACCGCTACTAATGCAGCAATGTTAACAAAAGCACATGGTTACATTTAGGTGACAAGAGCACATGGCAACCAATGCTAGGACGTAGGACACGGCTGGGTTTAAGCAACAGAAGCATGTGGTTATGTTTAGAAAAACAAAAAACAAAAACAAAAAAACAAACATTATAGTTTGGCTCTCTATTCAGACAGAAAGCAAACAGAAAGCTCCTGGGTAAAAGTCCAGGGTTTGTTGGACCCATCCTCCGCCCCTTCCACCTACCTTATAGGCATCTTTGCACTCTTTAAATCATGTTGTCACTGGTAGCCTTTCAACCTGATGCTGTCTGGCTTGCATTATCAGTTGAGCGGCTGCATATGGCCAGGTAATGTTTGGCTAACAGACGGCATGTCATAGCACAGCTAAAGGTAGCTTTTTGCTGCGGTATCTTATGCTGAATTCATTGACAAGGCGGTGATATATGACAACTTTGGAATGTTAACAGGCTGGCTGATCTATTTCTCCTGGTACTAGTTCTGCTCGTAAATGCAAAAGTAACGATAAAGTCTAGGAACAAAGAAATCCGAAGTAAGACGGGATGACCAGAAGGAGCAGCCCATATTCCACTCAGCCAGTACTGCTTATGGTATTGGCTGGCAGTTTGCAGTGGGGTGTCGTCAGGGCAGAAGTGGAGGTATAAGCAATATTCAGGATCTTTATCACTCTTAGTGACCGTGACAAGCTAACATTTATTAAAGCCGGCCTAGAGGCACTTCACTTCTGCAATAATGTCTTGTAAATGACACTTAATGCCACCCCAGATGATCTTGTTAAAAGCTTTTTAATCAGCAGAGCAATTACTGTAGGGAAAAAAAGGCACATGTATTAATGTCTCTGCCCTTCCCAAGATTTGAATCCCTGCTAATCAAAAATTGATTTTGAGTCGAATGCCTGCATATGATTAGCTATCCGGATTGTGAAATTGGATTTCCTCTTACCTGTCTTACGGCTGCAGATGAACTGAAAATCTGGCAACCCTGTATTCAGGTCAGGAGAATAATGATTCATTTTTGCACATTGAATTCCCTCTTACAGTCCGCCAGTGTTACCTTCATTGCCTTTTGTCATCCTCCTTCTGCCTGGCAGACACTTGTCATGGCCCTGACTCTGAGTCCCCTCTCAGACTAACACACCGGGCTGCTTTGTCACAGTGTCATTCAACAGGCAAGAGAGAGAGAGAGAGAGAGAGAGAGAGAGAGAGAGAGAGAGAGAGAGAGGCAAGGGAAATCGCTCCTGTGCTTCCATGCACTCTTTCTATTTGACTAGTCTTTGGTGTGAAACCGCTCAATATTCTGGGTCCGGGGCAGCTGCTTTCCCAGATCAGTGGAGACTGAATACATTGAGTAGAGGTCCGTGTTCAGGCATGGTTGAAATGCAAATCTTTCATGCCCCTGAAATCAAATCATTTCAGTACCTGCTGAACCCAAAAAGAGAACGTATTTTTTCTAACCATTGCACAGGTACCTGCCTGGAGCAATGAAAAGGAGCACTGAGCAGATCCCCAATGTATGTTCCGCACGGCTCTGTATATGCAGAGTCACTCAAGTGGATATTCACACTTTGAAAACTTTGTCTATTTCATGCCGACTCACCCAATTAACCCTGATATCAATGCGAAAGTAGGGACTAAAAAAAATTAGAAACACTATAACATACAGATAAATCTCTGGTCACATTTCTTTGTTATTTTACATTTATTCAATTTTACAGTGTTTTAATGCCCGGATGTCTGGAGCTATGTAGTGCATGAACAAAGTATTTAGTATGACAACTGCAGCACATGTTGGAGGTCAGGATAAAGTCATGGATGAATGTCAGTCAGCTATGCTATTAATGTGCAGTGTCCATGAAAGAGCACTCAGTTTACTGGTAATAAGAAGCACTTGATGTCAGCGATGTCGTCAGGGTTGGCTCAGCTTGGCTCAGACAGACAGCCTGTGTGTGACAGACTGCAGACTCAGAAAGATGTGGACACTGACCAGGTAGAGAGGCTCTAATGACAGATATTATAGTTTCATTATGGTTAACATAGGATCTGGTGTTGTGAAGCTTTTAGGGACTAAAAGTCAGGATAGCTCAGCATGTGTTGCTTCAGCTCAGACCATTTTTTTTAAATCTGTCTCTCACAAGTTCCTCAACTTTATGAAAGAAGTGTAGTAATCTTTTAGGGTTTCATTTTAATGTCTAGTCTTAAACTATGTCACTGATAAATGAAACATGATCATGGCCAACCTGTGGCTCACCAGCACGTTCACATCCCAACTTGTCACATGGTGCCGCTCTGTGAGTGACTGTCCACATCTATGTGTCATGTTTAAGATATCCATCAGCTGTTTATGTTCTGGTGATGTCAACAAATGCACATCGTGGGATTAAACAGCATGGTCCTTATGTTGACAAAATAAGGCAGATTGTCATGATGGTTTGGATTGGGCAACAAAGTCATGAAGGTTATGTTTAGGCAAGAGAGGCATATGGTAAAAACAGTCAGTCAGTCATTTTCTGTAACTGCTTGTCCTCGTAAGGGTCGCGGGGGGGCTGGAGCCAATCCCAGCTGTCATCAGGCAGAAGGCAGGGTACACCCTGGACAGTTCGCCAGACCATCGCAGGGCCGACACATATAGACAGACAACCATACACGCTCACAGTCACACCTAAGGGCAATTTAGAGTCACTAATCAAACTGAGCTGCATGTCTTTGGACTGTGGGAGGAAGCCGGAGACCCCGCAGAGAACCCACGCAGACATGGAGAGAACATGTAAACTCTGCACAGAAGGGGCCCTGCCCAGACCAAACCCCGTTCCAACCGGGATTCGAACCCCTGCTAACCACAAAGCCACCGTGCCGCCCCATGGTAAAAACAAAAAAAAACAAAAAACAAAAAAGACACATTCACACAGGAAGCAAACTACAGATTCCTGCATGAAAGTCAGTTGTTTGTGGGACCCAAACACCTCCCCTCTAGGCACACTTGTGCTCTTTATATTATGTGGTAGCATTGTGGCAGCATTATTACCTGACACTTCAGCATTTCTTGCGCACAGGACCGGTTCCATCCGGCAGCGTTCTCAAGTGACACCGCCCATGTATGTTGCATGTGGATGCACCCGGTGCTATCCAGCCTTCCACCAGCATACGATAACAACGCCACTGGTTCTGTCTGAGTGTGTTCTCTACTGAAGGCGTCCAGCTGTAGTTGGATGTGGGAAGTGGTTTTAGGCATCACTCTCATATGCAGAAAGCACTGACAGAATGGCATTATTTGATAAATTCAGAGAGACAACGAGCTGGGCTCACCAACACTTTCTCATCCCAAGTCTCCACATATTACTGATTTGCAGTGGACGTTTGGATATACATATTATGTTTTACGTATCCCTCTGCATCTGCTGTTGATGTTCTTGGATGCTGCTACCTTGATATCAACACATGATGTCAACAAATGCACATGCTGGCACAAATGGTTAGGATTAGGCAAAAGAGGCACATGATTGGTAAGAAAAAATACATCACAGACGAGAAGTGAAAAATGGGACTCCTGCATGAAAGTTCAGGGTTTGTTGGATGCAGCCACCGCCTTGTCTGCTTGCCCTACACGGACCTTTGTGCTTCTTATTGCATTGTTACCGGGATCGTATGCTGAAAGCACTGCAAAAGCGGCGGTATTGGATGACTTCTCAATGAGGATGGGCTATCTATTTCACCTTGGGAACGGTATATTTGAGAAAGCAATTCAAAAATCAACAACCATCTCATGGTCTTCTTTAGACACTGGAGGTGGCTTAGTTATCATAATATGAATGACCTCTTTAGTCACATTATGACAGGTGGTTGTATGAAAGGGCCTCACTTACTACAAGTAGTTTTTGTAACTCACAGAAATAGACAATCGGACAGTCATGCACAGTCGAGTTCATGACGATCTGCACAATCTGAACACAACCACTATTTGAGTGTAGCTGTTAAAAACAGCTATTAACACCTTGCTTTCATTGCTGTTATAAACAAGTCAGTCTCAATGAGTTCATGGAACAAACTCTCCCACCTCACAGAGCACCAATACTGAAACAAAAGTCTGTTGCCATGGTATTTTACAATGCACCCTCTTGTAGTTTTACTGACTGACATCACTTAAACATCATGGCAGACAGATAAGTGTAAAGCTGGCAATGTGCACATTACATTTTTAACACAACGAGGGAACTTTCATTTCTTGTTGAACACTGTGGGAAACCTTCGTACCTGATTCGGCAGACTCTGCTGTCTCTGTCAGGATGTCTAATCTCTGGGGCCATTTCTCTTCACTTTATGCTAATGTGAACCAGGAGTTCCCCAGAGGTCCTCTGTTCTGCAAGCAGCAGCTAAGGACGTTAAAACATTGGCGAAAAGAGTGGAGCCAGTAGTTCTAAAAATTGAAAAGCACTATGAAACAGTAACACTTGCATTACATCAGCTGGCTTGGAACGTCGTCCTGAAAAATACTCATGAAGATGATGTGCTGGAATTTGGTGTTTTCCATCAAGGAGTTACCTTAAGGCTTTGGGAATAATGGGATACATGCAACTGGATAACATAATCAGGATACAAATAAAATGTAATTTTATTCCATTACAGTTACAGAAAAAAAAGTTAGATTACTAAAAAGGAGGATTACTTAGAGGATTAATTTTTTTTTAACAAGAATGATAGAGCTTAGTCTGCAACCATTAATATGATGATCATATCATGATCATTTTCAAGTGTGCAACAAGCACATCTTCTTACCTGTTTTATCAATATATATATTTTTTTTGTTTTGTTTTGAGGTGCCGACAATGATTGTAATTGTTAGCTTCCCTTAACTCTTTAAAACCTGGATCATCTTCAGTTTTTTTGTGCTGCGTTCTTTGAACCCTGAGCAAATTGGGTTGATTTCTTTCAGAAAGATTCGGAAAAAGGCAATGAGCAAAAATCTACAAAAGGCAAGAAATTTGTAAATTTAGAAAATTATTTTTAAAAGCTAAGGGAAAAATGAATTGAAAACTATATTTGTAATTACTTACATACTTTACATACATAAGTTGCACATTTCCTTCCTTCCATGTTTTTGAGAGAAGCAAAGCCAATTTGGTCCATTTTTCCAAAAGTTTCAAAGGCTTTGTAAGTAATAAGCCATTTACTTGAGATATATATGGTTAAAAAAAAAAAAAAAAAAAAACACATTCCATGCCACACATTTATATACTCCTTGTCGTATTCTGTACAGATTCCATGTATTTTTGTGCACATACAAACAGACATTTCTTTGCAGTGTGTGCTGGTAAGTTCTGTGTCACCTACCTTCCTCAGGGTTAAAAAGCAAAACTTAAACAACCTCTCAGGCAAGCTGACATGACGACATCTTGGCGAGGCGGTGAATTGAGGCGGAAACACACAAACGCACAGACACACACACAAACAGCGGTAATCAGCCACCACTGATGACTTGCCTGCCACTCCTCCCCTCAGGTTCCTGACATCATGAAAATTAATGTCCCGGCATCCATTTCTGTGGCTCAGACTGGGGCTCAGAGGTGGAATCAGGGCACTTCTGCGTTTTGATTCCGATTTTATTTCATTATTTATATATGTATTTCTTCATGGTTCGTCTGTGTGTCTGTGTGCTGTCACTGAGACAGGGGCAGGGTGAAAATCAAGGCTATGGATGTGTGTGGAAGAGGGAAGGAGTAATCTCTCAAGATGTCAGTGAGGTAATTTCATTTTTCTCTGAGCCATCAAAAGTTTGTCATTTGGCAATCACACCGTGTCAGGCTTTCTTCACCTCCTGAGGACTGCTCTTTTTACCACGCCTCACAAATATTCACAGGGAATGCAAGAGCTCGGGAATAGTAATGGGGTGCCATAAGATGATAGGATTGCACTTACTGTAAATGTGTGTGTGTGTGCGTGTGAGGGTGTGTGTGTATGTATACTTGTACTCACTACATTGGGAGGTGTGAATCACATTTTTAACCGACATAGGGAGGACACTCTTGAAAAATGAAGACATTTTGGCTGGTCCTCACTTCTTCGAAGGTCAATTTAAGGGTAAAGACTTGGTTTTAAGGTTAAGGTTAGAATTAGATTTAGGTTAGCTTAAAGGATGGGTAAGGCATTTAGTTGTGATGGTTAAGATTACAATTACACTAAATGCAACAGTGTCTAATATTTATTCCAAGTACTTTGGATGTTGCAAAAATATCAAATGCAGCTCTTTTTTTCCCCCTCAAGTTAGCTTATTTACATTATTTTTCCAGACACAAGAAGACCTAAATCAATGTGGTTAGCTTAGCATGAAGACTGACAGATAGCCTCATGCTGTCCCAAGTGCAAACACAAAAACAAACACCTGTAACATAAAAAATAAATAAACATAAATAATAATTCTAATTATCATAGAACAGTTTTTATGCCTAAGAAAATGCACACGCAACAGTTCATGCTTCAAGTAAAGATACATAATTATTATTAAGATACTGATGTTATTGTTAGTAAAAGAAACACGGTAAGGATGTACCTAAAATAACTAAAAGTTGACTCAAAGTTCACACAGTTCTGAACACATGTCTCATGGGAAGAATGAAAGTGAACTATCCAACAACGTTACCTGCCTACTTACAAGACCGCTAGCAACAAACATGCACATTCAAAGTGTCAAACAACAAATTGGTTTTAAGGAACTATGTCTTGATGACATACTGTCCACCATATCTTGTCAGCCCACTGAGATTACCAGGTTTGATATCATTATGTATGTAAAAACCAAAGCAAAACAGCACTCAGCTGCATCAAGCAACCTGCACAGTAGCACGAGATGTTGCCTGTTCTTACATTTCTGTTTATGTCGACAGTGGTGAGATGTCCCTACTAGGCTGTTGTAGGGCTAGATAGACCTTTGCATCTCCTACATCCATGTTTCCAGATTGTTCGGCCTACCTTGCCTTTTATTGTGACCAGCCCAAGGCTTATGTGAGTAACTATCATTCTGTTCAATCAGCACCTTGATGTGCCTTACCTGTCAGGGGGATGGATCATCCTGGCAAAGGTGCAAGTACTCACTGAAACCGATTTTAACAAATTTCTGAATAATATATTTAAGAGGGGTAAGCCTATTGTGTGCAAAGAAAAAAAGGTTGCTTATTTTAACTAATTTAAAAAATAGGGCACAACCAAACTTGTGCATTTTGTTCAGTGTATACATGCAATGAGCCCTCTGAATGCTGCCAGTCCTCTCTGATCCCTGGTGCGACAGGTTGGGAGTAGTGAATGTGCGACATTTTGATAGTTGTTAATTTTAGCTTTCAAGTTGAGGCATAGCTGCTGTTTGATACACTCTACACAAGGTTCTTCAAGGTCCATAGCGACCTCTGTTTCCACTTGATGAGCTTTTGGTATGGATATTATTAATAGTCAGACACGAGAGGTAAATGGCAACATTATGCGTTGTTTGGCAGCATGTTTAATAGTTTGTCTGTGGTGCTGTTTTGTTTTATAATTGATACAGTTGCTTTGTGTTTGCCTCATTTCTGTTCCATTCTCTTCTGCATTAATTAGCCTTCATTTTCATTAGGTGGTTTCTGTCAGTTTCTTTTGTTACATGCTGACAACCCTTTATGGTGCTCTTTGCTTTTTTACCACAAAGTCAGCAATATACACGTGAGGCCAATTAAAGTATACATTTTCTCCTCTCGCTGGCTAGTTTTACATGCACACTAATATTCCCACTAATATACAGATTATGATAATATTCTGAATTTGATGGGGGTCATGTGAACAGCATTTTCTATTGAGGTTCTAAACATGCTTCTCCAGCAGAAAGTCTCAGGTGAAAGTCCTGTGTTTTATGACGAATCCACCACACTAACCAGCCTTGTTGCAGCTCAGGAACACTTCCTTGCTTATTCCTGTGAGGCGCACTAGTCATGTGAGCCAAACCTTTCAAATTACAAGGGATATGCATTCATTTTCTGTAGGAAAATGCATGACCCCTTTGTGAGAATAGCCTGTTAGTTTACCATGTATATCTGCTTAACTACAGTGTTTACAAAAATGCAACCTCACAGAATCTAACGCTAGTTGTTGATTCTTTTAATCAATACTTTTTATCCATTTACATTTGAAAAAAAGGTGTCAGTTTTTAAGTTAAAGAAAAACAATGTTTTCATTCCCCAAAAGGTTACTGTGAACTGTCACATGAATGTTTTACACCACAACCAGTCCGAATGTCAAAAACAAAACACTAAAACTGATATATATTTGTTTATAAATGTTAGTGATGATTGTAATAATAATGTATGATTAATAAACACACTGGTATGAAACACTTTTTGCTGGACATTTATCACTCCCTTATAGTCTGCTTTTTTGTGTGTCAGTCTCTTTGTCTTAGATGGGAAAAAATGATGAGATGTTAGTATGGGTATACATTTTTATGGACTACAAGATGAGAGCTGTGATTTCGATGATCATTTCCAATCATTTTGGATTATATTAAATAGGAAAGTCCATCATAACGTCATGACAGGGTCATCACTGTCCCTCTGAGATACCATTCTATTTTTACATGTACATTACTCTGCGTAGGTGATATTCTTTCATACGAACTTATCTCATATTTTTTTCACAGCCCTTCTGCTATTTGGCAATGCATGGTTAGTTTGTACGCTTATGATTCCCAGAGTGAAACAATCCATATTTACTATTCATCCCATGTGTGATACTTAAATGGTTGTTATGAGTTCTCTTTGACTAAGCAGAACATCCTATGAGAGTAACAGGGATCATCCTTTATCCTTAATATTGCTGTATTAAATCCTTGGATTACATCTGGCATTTGCCCTGTACTTTATCATGTTCTGATTATGTCACTGTGTGTTACAGTTTCACCATGTCTACTGAAACACATTTAAAAATAATTCAATCTTTTGTGTCTTTTCTCTTTTCCTCCTTTTCCTGTTTTATTCACCACTATACATTACTACTGTATTGTACTGACACTTACTTCAAATGTAAGACTCTCCTTCTTCTTCTTCTTCTTCTTCTTCTTCTTCTTCTTCTTCTTCTTCTTCTACAATTAAATGATTAAGTGATTAAATATCCTAATGACTTTAGTGATATCCTTACTATTGTTCTAGCAACAGCAGTAGGTTAACAATTTTGGGTCAGGTCTAAATGTCTTTCTCAGGCATTCATCTTCCTTGCAGGATCTTTTTAAATGATGTTCATGTCTTCCATTGACTATAATTCTGTAATATGAGAACAATTTCCTAATACTCTCCAACATAGAGGGTATTAAAATTTAAAGTAAAAGACAAATGACTTTCCATGCATAATAATGATGAATTATAATTTAGCATTTACCATGAAGTTTAGATTGAGCTTTTCTCCCTTTTGTGTCCTCACCAAAAAGCAAACAAACAAACAAAAAATAAATGGATACAATTTCCTTTGCATTTTATTTCTTTTTTTTTAAATTTCTTTCTTTAGGCTACAATATCATATATAATATATCAATGCTAATTCTTCTTCCTTTTTTAAACAGACCCATCAGTTTTCTTTGTTTTTCTTTGTTTATTTGTATGTATGTTTGTTTGTTTGTTAACATAGGCCTCTACCAAATAGTTGAGATGTTCCTTAATGTTACCAGTCAAACAACAAGAAAAATGCACAATTAAAAAACTGCTATAATGCTTGTATTGTGTAAAAAAATATCAAAATTGAAATTATGAAGTTATTATTGTATTACCAGTACCAGTATTTTTTCCATGTATGTATTGTAGATATTTACTATTACAGTACTTTGACAACATCACAGAAATTGTGAAAAATTATACTGAAACGCTGTTTGTCATCACATATATCATGGAATAACATTAAATATATGGTATTTACAACAGTGAATATACTTTTTTTTCCCATAAAACATGTAAATTCATTACCCCAGCATCACTACATTTACCATGGAGGTCACTTAGAACAAAAATGGGGTTAGCTAGAACATTAATTCTTTTTGCTGTAGAAGCTTGAGGTATCCGCCTTCACTTTCATCACATCGTACACTCGTAATGACATAATTTCCCTATTTTGCCTGGGTTGCACGAGCAGTGGCACCAGAGGAATAAATTATGAATCCATCACAACACCTTTGCACTCTGAGCTATATAGAATATGTGCATTATTTAGTATTTTTAGTGTTCATTAATTTTTAATTTACTTTTTCTACATAATTGTGTGGATGAATATGTTTTGTGTTTTTATTTTGAATAAAAAAAAAGATGATTTGTTTTGTTTGCTTTTTGAAAGTCGACTCAAAGTTCACACAGTTCACATTTCACTACTTTTACATATTATGCTTTATTACTTACCTATGAAATATTTAGTTTAGTTTGGTTTATTGACACATATTACCTTTTCGCTTAGGTTATACAGATTTTAGAGATATAAAGCATTAGATGATACTCCAAGAAATTACATCACGATAAGCAAAATTAGCAATGTAGGCACTGGCTGACTGTTTCATTTAACATTTAAAGGTTAAATTATCACAGGAAAGTTGAGTACATTATAGAAATGTTCCCATAAGGACTGCACACAAGCATCCCATGTTACGAGCCGATCAGAAAGGGGCCGCGCCTGTTTGATGCTATCACCCTGTGACAACCTGTGTGCGCTGTGTCGACAGTGTTAATCTGCTCTAACAAATACATCACGTTCACTCCCTTTGACCTCTGCTGTATTATACTGAGGTGCTGAGAGCCGTGCAAAGCAGCGCCCACACACACATACATACATGCCTCTTGTGTACACACCTATTCACACCCTCACACATGCAGCCTTCCACACATGCTCACACACTGCTGGGATTGCTGCATCCTGCTAATTGGCAAAAGAGCTCAAGAGTTCAAATGTGCATCTAGCACACTGAGAATCGCTCGGTACAACTGTTTCATCTCCCCCCACCTGTTCTAATCCAAGGAAAAAAAACTGGGGGAAAAATTATGAATAAAGCCCAAGTAAGATGTAGCCCTGCAAGAAAAATAAAAGGGGAAAAGAACAACAACATAAGGGTACAGATGGGAAAGAGAATGAAAAAGCAGATTCAGTCATTGTGCCTCCACACTGGAATAAAATAACAAATACAAGAGGGATACAAATCAGATGAAAGAGTCTGTGGCATATGGTAACCAAGACGGCCTTCTCTCAATTTGGCAGAATAGCACAAACACACATACGAGGTGAACCATATCGAACTGAGTAAAGTAAAGGTCAAAGTCTGCAGCATGCAGTTGGCAGAAAAGCCCACCTTCAACCTGCTTTCCAGCTTGTTATGCATCAATTTTTATCGGGCAAACATTCCCTTCGTGACAGTTGACCTTATCTCGGCACCCTGAAATATGGCCGTCAGAGCACCTGATCGAAAGCAAATTCATTTTATGAGCCGTACTGTAATATGTTGAGTTAATTCACAGCTAAATGTCAGGCGGTATGCTGGTCAGAGGTTTATTCTTCGCGGGTGTTCTAAACAATGTGTTCAAACTCAACGGGCCAGAATCCATATCACTGATTTTGATAACCCGTATCTTTTTTCTTTTTTTTTTTTCGACACCACTTGGGCTGATTTGTTGCTTGTAAAATGTCACTCATTCTATAGAACCTTCCTAAATTCTATATGATGATTAAGATGTGAACATGCAGTAAAAGCCTAATTCAAATGTTACATGTGCACAAACACCTGTCACTATTCCAGCAGTGTATCTGTGGAGCACAGGCTTTCACATTGCTCAGAATGCAGTTAGATAATGGAATATTTATGATTAAAGGCCCATTGTGTTTGACTTAGTGGAATATTTTGGCAGACATGAAATATAATATAATAAGTATGTTCTCTTTTGTGTATAATCATCTAAAAATAAGACTAGTGTTTTTGTTAGAGTGCTGTACATGTTTTTTTTTTAAACACAGACCTCTACCAACAGTTGACGTGGCTGTTCATGGTCATGGTAAAAAGAAATAATTTACTGCTAGAATGTTCGTAATAAGAGTTTTCCAACAATTATCAATTTATGACCATAGAATTAGTAGTATTACCAACGTATGTATTCTAAATAGTTAACATTACACTACTTTGAAAACATCCCAGATGTGGTAAAAAAAAATCATGCAGATGTATGCAACTTTGTGAAACAAGTAAACGTAAAAAAACACCTGAAAAATTACCTGAAAATTAGCAAAAAGAAAACGAAATAACAAAACAAAGTGACAAACAAAAACAAAACAACAAACAAAAGGAAAGAAAGGTAATGAGGTAAAAAAGGAAATGACCTGAAAAAAAAAACAACTGAATAAAAGTCATTATTATTCTATGAAATACATTTTAAATATGTAATTATAATAATTTTAGATATAGTTCTCTATGAATTGTCCCCTAGCTTTTTAAAGTGTCATTTTCTTAAATATTAATTTCTTGCAATTTGGAGGACATTTCTTGACAAGTTGCTCATTGCTGTTTAAATACCTATGAAAACTGTCTGAATGCTACAATTAATATTATTATTATTATTTCTTGACTTAAAAGAAATTTAAAAAAAATATGTTTTAGCATCGCTACCTTTAGTAGAGGAACGGGGCTATCAAACAATTAATTTTTAAATTATGATTAATCACATAATTTCAATAATTTATACATAGTAAATCAATAATATCAATATAAAATATAAAAAGAAAAAAAAGGAAAAACAAAATCCAGGATTCATCAGGCTGTAACATAGAGTCTGGAAATCATCCCGAAGAAGTAGAAGATGAGGACAATAACAAAATCCATGTCCAAGATTAATCTCTACAATCCCACAGAATCAGACAGTTGAATGCACCCAAAAATCAGAACACACACAATGAATTTTTTTCTCGTGTTATCGTTGGAACCCATCACACTCTCTGCCTCGGCCAGGAGAATAAAGTGGAATTTTGGCATTTGTTCATCCCAAACAGAGCAGGGCAAGCGTGTGTAATCGATGCTCGGCAAACAATGCATGTGAGTGGGGGCATGGGCCCGGGAGCATGGGGATGGTTTCCAGATGAGAGACATTTGCTTTTATCATCTTGTGTTGTCAGCGAATTAGCCGTATCTTTGATGGCGCACGGCGCTGTCCAATATCTGGAGCAAGTTAACAAGCTGCTCCACTTGACTTGAGATCTAAGTTGAGACAGATGCGTCCAGATGTGTTGTGTTCAGGGTGGGTAACTCTTCATTCACAGGCAGAGGTGGTGGTTTATTGTAAGGCTCGCTGAGTTATACGTCAAAAGGAAGCATGTAGGATTTATCCGAGTAAACAGGGATTTAATAAATCCCACTTCTGCCTCCAGGCAGTCATTTCAATTTATAGTTCAACCCATTCATAATTCAGACACATTGTGCATTTAATTATAAAATAACTGAAGGTTAACTTCATGAGGATGCATGTGCTCACTGGCATTTAGCAGAATCAAATGCTTATTTTATCTTCTTTATTAAAGCAGGTAATTGAATAATAGCTTTTTCTTTCGAGCTCTGCATGAGTTGACCTCCATCACCTCAGCCACTGGTAGGAGGAGAACGACACCCACCGGTTACCGCTCCCATCCGTGCTGAATAAGCCGGAGCTCAAGCAGTGATGGCTCCGTCTTAATTACTGCTGAAGTGCGAGGAGGAGAGGAAGCGGTTTCTCTGTGCGAGATATCTTTATTCATTGGGGCTTAGCTGTGACTGGCATGGCCTCAAGTCATCCCGACCGCTCTCCTCAGGAAGACCGCCAGATGTTATTGATATTCACAAATGGCGAATTTGCATCTTGATCTTGAAAAAAGAGAGAGGAGGAGGAGACTGGGTGGGCAGGCTGACTTGTGTTGAATAAACAAAATTAGTCTGTAGATAGAGATCTGTGTGCTGCATGTGTCTTTTTTCAACCCCTTTAAAATGTCCACATGTTTGCACGGTTCTGTTTAAATGGATCTAAAATACACAAACCATCATAGCTAGAGCATTCATTCTTCTTGAAGCAAATAGGTTAAGGCTTTTGTCTTTGCTGTCATCATGTCATCACCTTATGTAACCTTATTCTATGTGCTGTGCAAATGCAGTATTCAATCTGTTCACATCCCAGCTTGTCACATGGTGCCGCTTTATCAGGACTTTCCTCTGCTACTTATGGCATTTTAGGTATCCTTCTGCTTCAGCTGTTTACGTTCCGGGATACTGTTACTGTGATGTCAACTAATGCACATGTTGGGATAAAGCAGCATGGTTGTTATGTTGACACAACAAATGTTACATGACAATGGTCAGGATTAGGCAACAAAGTCACAGCTGGTTAGGTTTGGCCAAAAGAGGCACATGGTGAGGGGGTAACAAAAAAACACACGCACACATCCAAACAAGAAGCAACCTCCTAAGTCCCGCATCTCACACAGACCCATCCACCTCCCCTTCCCACTGCCCTACAAGCACATACCCGCTCCTTACATCATGTGGTTACTGGCAGTGTTATACCCTGACACTGCCCTTCAGTGTTTCACACGCAAGCGACCAGTTTCATCCAGCTGCATTCTTAAGTGATGCCGCCCGCATGCATTGCATGTGGGCATGCCTGATGCCCTCTGGCCATCCACCAGCTTATAATAATGACATCACTGGTTCTGTCTGAGGGTGCGATCACACCACGTTCCAGTTGGACATGAAAGGTGAATTTTGGCGTTCATATGCTGAAAGCACTGACAGAATGACAGAATAGCACTATTTGATGCGTTTGGAGTGAGAACGGACTGCAGTATTTCACAGGGAGATCACTGTTTGTATAATATTGTATTAACCTAAAACAAAAAACATAATAGCAAGAGCATTTATTCTTCTTGCAACAGGGAGTTAAAGCTTCTGTCTCTCCAGCCTGGTCTCATATCAAAATCATCAAATACTGCCAATTTTGCAGTGATTTCAGTTCAGGATCCCAATGCCAAAAGCCATTTTTTGCAGCTGTATGATACGCAAAACAGTGGCAATTTGAGAGGGCAGCCAGACAGAACTGGTTGCGGTGATATGATAAACCGCTGGATGGCACCAGCCGAGGCTGCATGATACGCAGATGGGCAAGGACAGTTGATAACGCAGTCAGACAGAATCTGTTGCATCCACATAAAACACAGCTGGATGTCGTCAGGATTGTTTATTGTGGTTTGGGATTTTTTTTTTTCAGAATTTTTTTTGCTGTTTGTTTTTTCTTTTCTCTCCGGAACAAATTCTGAAATCACACAAAGCAAAACACTGGAAACACACAAAGGTCAGCGCAGGAAAAACAGTACAGGAAGGGGACACCGAGAAGCACCATCGAACAAGACGAGACAAGACAAAACTATCTGGCAGAGTAGAGGAGTAAAGAGCAGCTTATTTGTGTGTTGTGTGTTAATATAATTAATATAATTCTAACTGTATTTAACTTATTTACACATTATTATTATGTTACAGAAAATCAGTTTAATTGAATCACACTTTTTTTTACAGGTAATTGCCTTGCTTATCTGTCATCACCAATTTCCGCATCTTTTTTTTTTTTTTTTTACTAATTTCTTGTTCATCTTTGGATCACTGTAGGTCATGGACCAGCTACACAAACCAACTCTGTGTATTTTCGTGAATGTGTTTATGTTGCAACAGACATTAAAGACATTTTAGTCCAGCTCATGCTACCTCAGCACGGCCCGGTCCCTCCAAGGTCTTGTCTTGTCTTGTTGCCAGCCTGTGATTTCACCAGAACCTTATCTCCAAGAACAGACCGGCCATTTGTGCTGTTCCTGCCGTGGCTGTCGTTCTGGCTGTCGTTCCTGGAAAACATGGATGACACCCACGTTTAGCCCCCTGGTTAGGGACCGGAACAAATGTGGGGAAGTGCACACTGACTTAAGCAAGCACTTAGTGGAAAAAAACATACCCCACACAGATATGTCGACATCAAAGACACACAGACAATTTGTACACACACACAAGCCTGCAGGTAAACACACACACACACACACACACACACACACACACACGCACGCACACACACACACACACACACACACACACACACACACACACACACAGAACACAGCCTTCTTCTTGCTTCTTGATAACCTTGGGGTTTGTGTCTCTTTGCTCCTGATTCCCCTGCACAGTCCCACTTTGCACTCAACCAACTGATGTTTTTTGCTGTTAAGCTGTCAAACCTTTCAGTGTTAAAACATACAATTTATTAATTTCATTATTGATCAGTCTGCTAATTTTCTTATTCGACTGAGAAATGAAATGTTTGGTCCACATAATGTCATATAATGGGGAAAATGTTTCCTTAAATGGCTTAAAGCTCAAGTTGACATGTTGAAAATTGCATTTCTCTTTTGACCAACAATCAAAAAAAACCAAATCAGAAAATTTAAAAAGCTGAATCCAGTTAAATATTTTGGAATTCAGCTTAAAAATCTATTCCAAGCTGTCTATGAAAGCATCAAAGTTTTTGTGGATTAATCATTATTCCCCTCAAGTATAATAAAGTATAATAATTAGTCGTTACTGGTGGAAGAGGCAGTAGAGCTGAAAGACCCTCCAAAAAAAGTCATTTTACTTTCCATCAACCACATATGTGACTATAAAAGCTGGCTTCCATGGAGAAGGCTCTAATCAAAACAGGTGGGGGAAAAATATTGGTGGTGTAATAGACCAACACGTTCTCATTCCAACTCATCACATGGTGCCACTCTGTCAGTGACCTTCCATGTCTACTTATGACATTTTAGGTATTCTCCTGCATCAGCTGTTTAAACTCTGGGGTGCTGTCACATGATGTCAACAAATGCACATGATGAGATGACGCTGCATGGTCCTTATGTTTACACAACAGCATATGGCAACCAACAGACCGTCACAGTGGTTAGGACTATTTCCATATGAAGTGAACTCCGGACTGAAGTCATGCCGTCTGTGTGCATTGCATGTGGATGTGCCTGGTGCCATCAGGCCGCCGGCTTATAGTAACAAGGCCACCAGCTCTGTCCCAGTGTGTTCTTATCTGATGCCATCCAACCATGTTCCAGCTGGATGCAGAAGGTGGCTTTTGGTGTTGCGCCCGTACGCCAAAAGCACTGACAGAGCGGACGTATCTGACAAGTTTGGAGTGAGACAGGGCTGATTAGACCCGGTGTGATTCCTGTTGTATCCACATCTGCAGCGTCACACAACCAGAACAATCCAGGAGGCTGTGAACACCTAGGCTCCATCAGCTCCAAAAAGCCCCATGTGGCTCAAACCAAAATTTATGAATGAGGCACTTATAGATTATTATTCATATCCTCTAGAGCTGGGGTGATTTATGACCATGAAAATTAAACTTCCTCTTAGAGTCTCTCCTCACTAGTCCCCATCTTACAAAACATTTCTCAAGAGTTTTGTGCTTTTTGGCATCCAGAAATTGAAGTAAAAGGACTCAGACGTGGTCGGTACTCTCGTCTTTAAGCTCTCAATCAATAGCAATTAGCACAGCTTACTTTTTCTGTGGGTACAGTAGTGTTGGAACATGTGGTTTCTAACTCTAGGCATGTGTAGGAGTGGGGTTTGTGTTTGAGTATTTCCCTCGACATCCAGATGGGGTGTATATCAAAGGAAGTCATGTAGAACCAAGAAAATAAGGAGGGAAAATACATTCCTGGGCTGCAATGAGGTGAACTCCGCCAAGCCCGGCTTGAAAACCTCCATACAATTTTCAGGCTCTTGTGTTTTGATTAAAAGTTGTTTACTCAATGAAAGGCCATGTTCAGTGATTCCACCATGCCAGCTGCCAGGGTACAACAGTATGCCTTCTTGTTTAATCAGTTTGCTTGGAGCTTAAAGATGCAATTTAAGCGCTGAATTCTTTTTTGGGCTCTTTACAAATTGTAGACATTTGCCCAATTCCAGTGTTTCATGTATTCTGTCATTCTTATTTTTTAAGTCCTTTCCACTGGGAAATGACAGATCCCGCCATCCTCTCTTGCAGTTTATTTTTCCTTGTTGATTAGCTCGAGTGGTTGACGCGAACGGCGAAGGGAAACGCAGACTGTAAGCTGATCGATAGACCTCGACATGCTGCTGCACCAAGCACTGTGAATTATGACGTACTGATGTGCCGCATACACAAACTGCACACATAATGTGCGCAGACTTGTGTCAGTTTTTGCTGAATCCTGGGCCGAGTGGAGAAAAGTCTGACTGGGGGAAAGAAAAGCAAGTAATGAAAGCCCTGGTTCTAAATTAAACAATGAACTGTACATTATTAATGGTAGAGTCATTGGTTGAGTGTAATAAAAACCTTTACATATTTTGATGTTAAACAGCAATATCAATAAATCACTACCACTGGAGAATGCAAGAGGGAAGAAGCAAAAAAAAGGTTGATTTCTCATTTTAGTGAAACTATTTTAGATGTAATTCAGCAAGTCTGTGTTGAAGCTTTCATATAAAGACCCTGATATATATTTTTTGCTTTTATTCCTAAGTATTTCTCTATAAAAATAAATATTTATGACAAAAAAAAGCAACACTCAAAGTTTAGGTTTGGAGCAGCTTCACTAGAAAACGTGACTGGATGGAACAGGTCATGTGCACCTGAAAGGCTGAGGGACAGTGTCAGGTAATAACACTGCTGGTAATGACTTAATATAAAGTGCATGGGTGCTCTTATATGGTGTGTGAGTAAGGAAGTGGATGGGTCACAGGAGGTGGATGCATATCTCATCATATGCATTTGTTGACATCACTGTAACGGCATCCCAGAGCAAAAACAGCTGACGTGGAGGGTCACTGACGGAGTTGCACCATGTGACGAGGTGGGATGGGTATGTAGTGGAACTGACTGGACTCTCACACTCCTATCACACAAAACATGTTTTGACAGCCTGGGGCAGCTTTGTGTAATAGTTTTCAGTGAGAGTTAAGTGTTTTGCTTGCTAACTTTGCTGAGCACCTGAGCATTGTTTCACTCTATGTGGCTCTAAATTTTGCAGATATTTATTCTTTATTAACACTGAAAACTGTAAAAACATTCCATTTAGATGGGAAGTGAATGCCGGACTCCTGCATGAAAGTCCAGGGTATGTTGGACCAATCCACCACCCCTTCCACCCACCAGACCTTTAAGAACTATCATGCTCCTTAGATTACATAGTAATTACTGGCAGCTTTTCAGCCTGATGCTGTCATATCATTTCGTCGCAGAGGGTGGCTTTTTAACATATCTTATTCCCCAAAGCTGCGGTATATGACAACTAAATTTCTTTGCTACTTGAACCACAACAGAATAATGCATCCACAAGCACTATAAGAAAACATGTTCAGATACATTTTAAGTGATGTACAGTATATATGTAGGTGGTGATTTTTTTTTTTTTGTCTTTTGTTTTGTTTTAGGTGTAATTATTTTTTTCTGAAGGGGCAAACAGTACCACACTTCACCACCCAACCTTATTATTTATCCCATTGATTAAACCCCTAAAATTAACATTACAGTAGAGAATAAAAATGTTCATTAATTCGCATTTTCCTCTTTTTGTTTTTTAGAAAATTTGGTCAAAATTTGCACTGCATTTCAATAAAACCCAACTGTTCCGTCTCATGTTCTGTATCCCTGTCTCAGTGTGTGCGTCTCTAGCAGGGGCAGTTACATCTGATCACTATCATTAATAGCTCATACAGACTGCGGGCCTCCATGTTTTGTCTACGATTCCCGCCTTATGACGACAACCACGTTCATTAGTGCTCACATTTTCACGTGCTTAGCATCTGAGAGTTTAGCAAACGACTTGAACGAGAGCGGTCACAGTGACAGCCATTCGTTTGAGCGTAACAGGGCTCTCTGCTGTGGCTTGGGGATATAGTGGGTGCTGGTAGGCAGGGCAGCAGTGGAAAAAGCAGGGGAGGGGGCGGCAGTGATAATGCAGAACGGATGCCCAGGCTGCCACGGCAAGTCCTGCTTTTGCTCTCCAGGGCAACTGATGAGCCCCAGATGGACGGCCAGCTGCTTTGGGTTTCGGAGCTGAGGGAGGTGGGCGTCACAGAGCGGAGATGTGTGTGTTTTGAGGAGTTGGTATGCAGGTCAAGGGGGCACCTCTGCGTGAAGGTGGAGACTCAAGGCCGTATTTTCATATTTACGCTCCCTTTATTCCACTTTAAGCAGGATGGGTGTTAGCCAGAGGGGCTCTCAAGGTGCTCTGGATCACTAGACCCTGATAAGTGAAGTCAAAGCATCCATCTGCCATTTGTGTCCACTGCTTGGCTCCCCCACCAGAGGAGTAATTAAAAGGCCACCTGATATCCTGCCTTGGCCTGGATTTCAACTCAACACCACAAACACACACGCCATCACCAGACTGTGGCTCCTCCTGATGGCCTGGCCTCATGCTGAGCCACCCATGTGAATAAGCATATCATGAAGAACTACATGGAAGCAATCCTCCAGCCAAACCTCTCTCATATTAACAAAAAATATTCATATCCCTCCCGCTCATTTTTGAAGGTGAGCTCTTTCTTTCCAGACTGCTGATTAGGATGACATTACAGCATCCGCACAGAGCCGCTTGTCAATCCGTCGCTCATTAATTTGGATGATTGCCCCCCGATTGGCCGGGAGTTTAGCTTATTAGACATCCTGTGTGTTCCTCTGCCTCTCATCATTTCCATCAAGACGATCACTCTGAGAAACCTCTGTGTACAGTTTGGTGGATCATTATTTGTCATCCATATAACCACAGTCCGCAGCTGCATACACTGTGGATTTTCTGCCCGACCAAGAGAGACAACAAAAACAAACAGAGCTAAGAGAAAGCAAATGTGCCTATCAAAGCATGGCGTGGGACATGGCAGATATCCCTCATGCACGATTCCAGCCCGCACCAGCCGAGAAGGCTCTTTCCCCTTAAAGAAATTTCAAAAAAATGTTGTCGTTTAAAAAACTTAAAATGTATTTTTTTTTTAAAGATTATTTTAAAAAAAGACAGCTGTAGAATGACAGGAAATGTGGGAGATAGAGGGGGAATGACATGCAGCAAAGGGCAACAGGCCGGAATTGAACCCGGGCCACTGCAAAAGCCTCAGCATATGGGGCACATACTCTTGCAGTTGAGCTAGAGCCCACCCCTATTTTTTTAAATTTTCCAAAAGAGTCGGTCTTGAGGACAAGTGGCACAGCAGCTTATTGGTGGGAATTGTGTTTCTGGAAGGTCAAGAGTTAACCTTTTAAAGAGTGGCTCAACATCTTGAGCTGTGTTCAGATGCCTTTTAGCAGCTACCATCCCTTTGAAATCCAATTGGTTTGGCTTTCAAAAATGTCAAGAAAAAGAAAAAAAAAGGCAATGACTAACTTGGCAACAACTGTCCCACAAATTGCAAGAAAGTGAAACAGTGAACATGAAATTTAAAAACAGTGAAAACAGTGAACAGTGAAAATGAAATTTAAAAAATGTGCCTATATATATATATACATATATAATTTTCTGCACTTTTTGCAGGTCATTTTCTGTCTTTTCTTTTTTTTTGTTTTACTGTTCTTATTTTGCTTATTTTCAGGTTATTTTCTTGTACCTTCTTTTTTTCTCATCTCTTGCTTATTTTGGGGCAATGTGTTGTTTAGCTGCTCATTTCAGTTTGATAAAGTTTCATGAGGTTAAAATCCTAAATCAGCCATCTGTGACATCAGAGTAAAGACACTGAACTCCTACTGCCATGGTACTAAGCTAAATGTAATAAGACAAAATACCTTAAAACATACACTTTATTGCCAAAAATACATCTCCTGTCCACATACTTTTGTGTACTTTTGCTATTTCCTTGTTCAACATGACATTTTTTCCGTGCACAATGCCAGTTCAATAAAGACATCCTAAACACCTTTGAGATGAGCTGGAATGCCGACTGTGAGCCAGGCCTTATCGCTTCTGAATTGGAGCAAATCCCAGCAGCCAGACTCCAACATCTGGTGGAAAGCCTTCCCAGAAGAGTGGAGGCTGTTAAGGCAGGAGATAAAACCTGGGGTTTTGAAAGCACATGGACAACAGTCACATGAAGGCTGTCACCTACTGGTTGGTTCGTTGATACATTTTTGTCCGACCAAATTGTCATTGGTTTGGACAGTCATTGGTGTTACTTTGTTAAGTCCTTGTGTCAAAAAATGTATTTAAGTTCCCAGTTGTGTGTTGGAAGTTGTTTATGTTTAACACTTTCAACCCCCCCATTTTTAATCACAAAATAGACAGATACTCACAGAAGACAGTCAACATCAGATTTTTTTGAGTCTCTGTAGTCCAAAACACTGCAGTTCAAGGCTGGATATCAAAGCTTCTGAGATGGAAATGATCAAACCAGAGCGCTTTTTGGAGCAACGGGATGGCTAACATTAGCTTCTAGGCTTCAAACAGGGAGTGTCTCTCTCTCAGAGATAATTTACTGTTGTACTGTTGTGCTGTACAGACATTGTCTCCCCCAAGGTAACTTCTATAGTTGCTCTCTGTATGTTCGATTTTTCTCATCAGTCCTGATCAACACTACCACATATTTTGAGTGAAAATCTCGAAGAAAATGATCCAGCTTACACCACGGCCTCTTGCAAACAGCATCACATTAGTAATGTGTTAGTCAGACTTTGTTTTAAAACATCATTTCCTGATTTGTCTTGTTTTTATTGATTACACAAACCAAATGTGTAGACCACAACATAGACCCCCAGCTCTTTAGCTGAGTCAGCGAAGCCTAGCATGATAATCAGAGTGAACTGCCTTGCTGTTTCACTTCATTTATTCACAGTTTATGTCCTTTATTTAGGTTTATGTAAGCTGATTTCTTGTTGTTAGGAGGAGGCACTTGTGTCATTTGTTTAGCTCTCACCAATCAGTAATATATCCATCTTTGCTATATATATATATATATATATATTTTTTTTTTTCAATTAATGTTACATAATCAGTTATATTTTTTAAATTTTGGAAGTTGTGTTACCTAACACACACACACACACACACAGGTGTGTGTGTGCGTGTGTGTGTGTGTGTGTGTGTGTTAGGTAACACAACTTCCAAAATTGTGTGTGTGTGTGAAATTCACAATCAATTGGTATGGATATAGCTAAGTAGCTAACTAGGTAAGAGGGCAGGCAATGTTTGGTTTTGTTTTTTTAAATTATTTTATTTATTTATTTTTGGGCAAATGAGGGAAATAGCTGTTAATTACCACAACTCATTTTATTTAAAAAAAATCATGAACATGAATAAATAAATAAATAAAACAGGGATCAGAATAAGCATGAGGATTTGTATGAAATTTGTAGTTCATTCCACCATTGTGGTCTAGACTGCAATATTTCAACAATTACTGGGTGGATTGCCATGACATTTGGGAAAGACATTTTATGTCCCACAAGGAGTTCATTGTTATCACTTTGAGGATCATCTGACTTCTCATCTAGTATCACAAAATTTCGAAAATTTCAAGATGTCCAATACTTTGGTCTGTGACAAAATGCCTGCAAAACTCCTATCGGACTTTGCTTATGTTTTTCACTACTCAATATCGTGCATATTGTCATTGTAATTATATCAGCAGGCTAAAATGGACATTTAGTTCATAGCTTCACAGTGCCGCTGATATGGCCACAGATTTGTAGTCCTATTGTCTCGACCAGCCGAGGTGACTCCTGTATGTCTGCCTGAGTGTGATATGGTTTATTTTTTCCTCTCACGTTTGTGTATTTGGTGTGTGCCTGTTGTGTTTTGTCTCTCTCCTTGTCTCACTCATCACTCTACACACCTGTTGACACTCACCACTCTACACACCTGCCTGCAATCAAGCCAGCTGCCTACGAGAGAGCCAGCTCCACAATCATTTCCCTCCAGATTGTTGCCACGCACGCTTTGTTGCGTGACATGTCCAGCTTTATTCAGATCTTGTCCATTTTTACCCGCTTGCCAGTTTGTTTCTCACTAAGACCTGTTTTTGTGATCTCTGCCAGGATTCCCTGCCAGCCATCCTGTCCACACCTGTCTGCTTCTGGGTCCTGAGTCCCAAGCATGACACTTGATGGTATCAAGCCACAATAATAAGGCTGAAAAATGAAACCAGTGTGGAACACTGCAGTTCCTCTAAAGTCCACTTGAGGCTGGCTCCAAAATTGAGTCAATACCCATAGACCGTCGATGTAAAATGTCCAACTTTACAGCAGAAAAAAAAGTAACACTCGCAGCCTGGTATGTAACAAAAAAGAAAACAAAACTCTAAAGCTTATTTCAATAAGTCGACTGTACCAGGTGATTTTTGTTTTTTATTTTTTTATAATTCACTTATTATTAATTAAAGTTCCTGCGATAGTCTGGTGACCTGTCCAGGGTGTACCCCGCCTTCCGCTCGATGACAGCTGGGATTGGCTCTAGCCCCCCCGCGACTCTTACGAGGACAAACGGTTATAGAACATAGCTGACTAACTGACTGAATGCTTAAAGTTATGTAAATTTAAGGGTGTGGCAGTGCTGAGTGACAGCCTAGGGCGTCACAACAGTCGGTGAGTCACATCCACTGTTCCTCCACAGCTCCAACCTCTTGTCCAAATATGGTCACCTCTGGCTCGCATATAGAGAAGTTGGCCAAAAGGCCAATCTGTAGACTTTAATACCACCTATGTCTATGCCTGAACATGGTCAGAAACGTCCCAAAGAATTTGTAAAGGTGACATTGTAATAATCCGAACATTAGCTGGGGGAATTATTAGACATTAATTACATTTTTAATTACATCAAAAAACAAGTGAAAAAGAAATCATCTAAACTAATTTTTCCCCTTAATTAAATATTTTAAATTATGTTATATTTAAAAGTACCTTTTTTTTAAAAAAAAACAAACTTTCTTTTCCTTTTTTTCTTGTAACTTTTTACTAAATTCCTGTTTTTTTTGTTGTTGTTGGTTTTTTTTTTACCATTTCTTGTCAAGTTGCTTTTTTCCCTCTTGCAGTGTTTTTGAAAGAAATTGAGCCAATTTGCTTTTCCAAGTTTCAAAGGGTTATTTAGAAGCCCGGTCTGGATGCTGTGCAGTTCATCTTCATAATGATGTATAAAACCAGATTAGCTGGCTGCTTAGATCAGGCATACATATAGCTGTATAAATGTTTAAATTTTCATCAATACCAATGTGCTGAAATTATTCACTTTATTTTACTGAACCCATGAGAACCAAAGAAGAAGTAATACTGTCGACTAAAAAAGAGAGACGCATAAAAGAGGTCGAAATAAATTGATTGTATTTCCATCTTTGCAGAGCAACAGTTTTATGTGAAAGGAAATAAAAGCCTGTCTTAAAAAGATGCCTGTCCCAAATTTAAGCCAGTTGAGTTCAGTGATTTAAGCAAATGCTATTAAAGGAAGTTTTACGGTAATAAAAACCTGCCTATTGTATTGTGGCTCCGTCCATTATTTCACACAGCCTGTTTATGCTTTATGTGTTGCATTTTTGACTGTTCCTTTAACTTCACTGCACCTCAGTTGGGGTATAAGCTCAAAGAAAAAGATGATTGCTTACACATGTGAAAAAGATATGAAAGAAAGTTCCACAGCCGCAGCATCTGACGAGCACACAAAAGTATGTCTGTGGAGAGATTCTATGCATAACCTCTGTAGGTCGACAACAATACCAGCCGCTTTTCTGTGTCCCCTCCGTGAAATCACCAAAAGAGTCGCTGTGATATTGAAGTGAACCCACCGCGCTCCTCTCCGTCACTCTGCCTCCAATGCAAAGTGTGTCCCTTGTTATAGCTCAGCAACACAAATAAACTCTCTGGCTCCCAGGCCCGATTCATCTTTCACACAAGAGTGCTTGTTTTGTGGTTTCTCCAGCTCCGGCCACGCACAATTTGCGCTCTACACCGCTGTGGGTGAAAAAACTCAGACAAGGCAGTGTAATAACAGCAGCCTTCTCTTCTTTTTCACTTTTCCTGTCTCGCTCTTTCTTCTTCTCTCTCTGTGTTGTTTGAAGAGAGTGCTCGGGCTGGCACAGCTGTTTATTTGCTCACTGTGGATGAAAAGGCCTGCACGGATTTGTAAAAGGATGGATGTGATTGGTGTTTATGAAAGTAAAAGATTTTAACATTTACACAAAAACAGCAAAACCTGAACACTGTAGCAGAGAAACAAGAGGGTGCTGGAATAAAAGGACATTGGATGAATTATCCCTTTGTAATCTGGAATGACATCAGTTTTCCTGTGCTTCGTACAGATGCCTTTCCCCAGTATTTAACCCATTGAAACATGAGGAGATTGGTTTGATTTTGTTTGTTTGTTTGTGTTTGTTTTAAAACATGGGAAAAGATAATCAGCAACATGGCATGAAATCGTCTGCAAACTGGAAACTGAAAAATGTTACAGAAAAAAAAAATTCAGATTTTTTAAAATAATTAAAATAATTTTTATTTAAGCACTTTTTTCATGGTTTTCTTTCAATTCTTTATTTTAATTTTGGAGGTTACTTTCTTGGGTTAATGAAAAAAAGAGCACTGAAGTATTTAAAAGAGTATCTTGATTTATTTCAAAAACATTGGAAGAAGGCAAAAAAGAGCTAAAATAGCAGGAAATTACTACAAAGGCAAAAAGGTAAAAAAAAAAAAAAAAAGGGTTCAGAATAGCAGGCAATTACTGCAAAGTAAAAGAAAATTACCTGAAATTTGTAAATGGAATTAATTAATTAAATAAATAAATACCGTTTTAAAAGTTTTTTTAAAAAACATGCTTAAAAATGATAGTTTTGTAACACAATTTTAATTAACATAATTATGATAATTATAAATATATATTTTACCTGACATCTTTACCTAGCATTTTTTTATTTCATTATTTTCCCTAGCTTAAAAAAACCCCTCTAAATCTACTTATCTCTTGCAATTTGTGGAATATTTATTACCTAAGCCCTCATTGCCTTTTCCCCATATATTTCCCAATATGAAAGAAAATGCATACATTTGCTCAGTGTTCAAAAGGTTTAAATACTTGTGAAATACATCTGAAAGCATCAAGAGAAAAGTGACGTCTCTCCAGGTTTCAAAGGGTTAAGAAGGAAGAGGGCCGTCTGTTTTGCTGACAGGCCGATGATGGCACCCTGCACTGCAACTCGCTAATGGATTTTGCAGCTTTTGACAACAATTTTCCCTCGCTGAAAAGAATTTGGCTCACAGCAATGCATCAGGAAACTGTCTCCGTCACATCTCAGTGAGGAATAAATAGTGAATATAATGTGCTTCACACCACCATTACCATTAGCTGGTAAACTGAATTCATGAGTTTTGGCTTCTTTTTATTGGTAAACAACAAACATGACATAATGTGCGAGTGACTGTGAGCTTATTGTGGCATTAACGTGCAGTGGAAAACAGGCCGGTTAGTATTGGCACAGATGATACGCTTGCAGGGACAGAACGCCTCCGCAGGATGAAGAATTGAGAAAGACGTCCTGCTAACACGAGGTAGTGCTTGAGTTGTATATGTGGGATATTAAAAATGATTTTGGTGCGCAGCGCTGACTCTGTGTAATCACTTAATCATCCACCATGTTCTCAGTGAAGAGTTCACCGAGGAGAAAAAGTCCCAGAGTAAATAGATTTCAACGAGGGAACAGAGGGAGGGGTAGAGAGGGGTTTGGCAGGAGACGAGTGCGGTTTGGAGCACAACCTTACCGCACTCCTCTCTCACTAACCCCCCCCCATCTCCTCCCATCTCTTTTGTTCCATTCTCGCTCCACTCATACTCTTTCTTTCTCTCTCCATTCACCTGCCTCTGGTTCAGCATTTGATTTATGACTGCATGCATCGTGCTTTCCTTCTCTGAAATTGGCTGGATATGTATGTCACACTGTGCAATTATAAGAGCGTGACCTCAACTGTCTGTGACCTGAACGTCCCAAACTTTTCAGCTGTGTTCCATCTGACCGGCCTCCAGATCATATTCAGGATGGGTGTTGAGATTGCTGCGAGGACGTGTAACTTGAGAATCTATCTGTCTTGGAAATCACTCATTTGTGCATTTCTTAAATTCCTCTTCTTGTAGCAGGTGGTGCTCTGACAAAAGTCATGTTGAAATTCTGTTTCTCAACAATATGCTCTGTGTGTATCACGGGGGTCTGAAAAACGTGTTGCATGTATTTCCTCCTCATAAAACATTTGGAAAGCTGATCCTTGGGGGTATGTTAGAGAGCAGACAGTGTTTACATTAATGTTTCTCTGACAGCAGTTCTCTTCTTCACTGACTTCAGGCTTATGAAAACATTGCTTCATTGTGCTGCTGGTGGTCAGAAACTCCCCAGGTTTCCTTTAAGTTTTTTACTGCATAATACTCAGAGTCTATAGCCATCAGAGGTGGAAATCACTAATTACTTTCTGATTGATTCAAATGTGCTTCAGTAAGTGGATGCATCACTGTTCAAATGTACTGCAGTAAATACACCAGTTAATGCATTTCAGTTCAGTTCAGTTCAGAGCTTTTATTGTCCCTCAAGGGAAAATCTAGTCTGCAGTTGGCGGGACAAACAATTAAAAAATACAATAAACAGGCACACAGAGCACCGTAGCAGCATGCAAGCAAACTTTATTAAAAGCAGTCCCGATCGACACTAAAATTTTGACAAAAGTCATCCAAAAGTGTCAATTAAAAGAAGCAAGCTTAGTCAACTACCTAATACAGAAATCAAAACATGGAAATATCAGTTATAGGAGCGATCACAGTCATTTCCAACAATTAAAAGTCTTAAAGTACCACATAAACAGTGTGCATGTTCATTAAGTTGATTGAAACAAAGGGAAATTTAAACCTATTTGCTCTCGTTCTCAGGAGCCTATATCTTCTACCAGAGGGAAGAGGGATTAATTCCACTGAGAGTGGGTGGTCAGACCTGGGCAAGGCTGACCGTGCCTTCTGCAAAACTTGTCTGTCAATGATCTTTGTAAGAGAGGAGCTGCTGCATGCCAATTATCTTACTGGCTTCTGTGACAATTTTGGACAGATGATTTTTGTTTTTTATTGAGCTGTTCTCATAAAATGATATTAAACAAAATGTTAAAATTGACTTGACAAAAAGTTTCAGTAGCCTTTGTAATAAATCAGCAGGTTCTCATCCCAGCTTGTCACATGGTGCCACTCTGTCAGTGACCTTCCGCATCCACTTATGATGTTTTAGGTATGATGTTACGGTGATGTCAACAAATGCACATGGTGGGATGAAGCAGCACAGCCCCTATGTTTACACAACAGCACAAACTGTCACAATGTTTAGAGTAGGGAACAAACTCACAGACCTCTGGGAAGAGGCATGGTGAAGAAAAAAACAAACAAACAAGCAAACAAACAAACAAACAAACAAAAAAACAAAGCACACACACATCCACACAAGAAGTGAACTCCTGACTCCCAGAAGCCAACTGCTTGAAGGACTCCATCCTAGAAGTGCTCTCATGGTCATTACATTACATTATGTTGTTAGCAGCAGCGTTTTTACCTGACACTGTCCTTCAACGTTTCATGCACATGTGACTGGTTCTGTCCAGCTGCGTTCTCAAGTTACGCCGCCCATGTGGACGCGCCTGGTGCCATTCGGCTGTCCACCAGCGTATAACATCAACGCCTGCGGTTCTGTCCGATCGTGTTTTCATCTGACACTGTTCTGGTTGGATGTGGAAGTTGGCTTTTGGCATCATGCTCATATGCCGAAAGCACTGACAGAGCTGCGCTATTTGAAGAGTAAGGAGTGAGAACTCTATCTCCTGAGTTGGCAACAAGGCACACCTGCTCTTCATCATCAGCGATCAACACCTCCATAAAAGCTGCTCTTCACTCCACCACTCTGCCACATTATTCTATCTAGTTTGGTAGTGCCGGTGTTCCAAACTGCAGTTTTTCCTGTGCTAACTTTCATGTATTTCCAGTGTCCTCTGCCACCAATTTTATATTAAAACTCAATTCTGCTCCTTGTGTCTGTCTCAGTCATGTTGGGTCCGGAACACAAAAACCAATACATCACACATACTTTAGTAAATAAGTGAGTGCATCATAATTCAAATGTACCTTAGTGTGTGCAACTGTAAGTTTATGCTCCACCGCTCAAATGTACTTCAGTATGTACAACAGTAAGTGAATGCATCTGCATTCAAATTTACTTTAATATGTACAACAGTAAGTGAATGCATCACAGTTCAAATATACTTCTGCATGTATACCATTAAGTATACACAAAAACATTCAGATGAACATCAATAGCCTATTCACAAACGTAAAATAGTAAGTGAAACATCACTGTTTACACATACTTCAGTATTTTCATCAGTAATGTAAATGTATCACAGTTGACTGCTGATAGTGACTGTCTTCAGTTCACCACTCCGTTTGGTTGGTTTTTGGTTCACTGTCACATTCAGATCAGTCTAAAACTATACAACACAACAGTATATATACTGTCTTTATTTTGCTTGAAGACAGATAAATGATTGTACAGTCAAACATCATGCGTGTGCTCTGCTATGGGGATATCCCTCATCTTCATGCTTCTCACTTTTAACATCTTGATGCAGTCCATCACTGTGCTTTGCATTTTATTTTAGGAAATAAATATTGTCCTCATCACTATGGAAATGTAGGCTGGTCTTCACTGGCAACAAAAACTGAACTATATTCTATCATTGTAGTTTATAAAAGTCTTCTGCAGCAGGTGTGTCAGCAATCACTTCTCTTGTTAAGTTTCAAAGCACTGCTCACCACAGCAGATCTGTGTTTAAATGGAGTTTAACCAGTTCCCCCTCGGGTAAAGTGAGCTTGGGAAGACTGCCTTCCACTCCTTTGCCCTTTATAAATGGAATGAATTACAGAGGTTCTTCAGACCTTAATGTCTCATCCCGCTGGCTGATGTTAACTCCCAAACTATTTGTGTTTCTCCTCTGTCTGAATCTGTTCTCTCTCTCTGTGCACTTATTATGTTAGTTTTGTGTATTTGTCCTTTTGTTTGTTGGGTTTGATTTTCATTCTCCCTGCTGCTTTTGCAGTCCTGTCAGTTTGATCACCTGATTGATTAAGGATACATATATTTATATGCACGTGTGTGTGTGTGTGTGTGTGTGTGTGTGTGATTTTAGACAGCATTCAGGCATCACAGAAGTGTGACATGTAACATAAGCTTCAGCAGTGGTTTCCAAACAATAACAGTGGCATCACATGGCAATAACAATCACTAGATAGCGGCTGATCTTGTCCTCTGCTCCGAGGGTAAGGAGTTCCAGAATCTCATTGTTTTCCAGTTCATGGACATTTGCTGTTGTTGTTCTTCTTTGAGTTAGCCAATAACTGTACTTTTTAAATCACCAGCGGTGGGTTGCATGCATAACGTTGTCAAAACATCACACCCATGTCTGTGGCAGCTAAAGGCAAGACAACTCTGTCCCTCCATCCCGTGACTGTACCTTTTACACAGAGTGACGAGGGAGCATAATGCCACAGTTCTTGCACTGAAAAAAGCAGCATAAAAGAGAAAGAAAGAGGGGGAGAGAAAGTGGAAGGTGGACTATTGTGCAGTGTTTCTGTACATCATTAGAACTAACTCAGAATGCTGCTTTTGTCACTGCCCAACTTGCAGGTTCTTGGTATCATAGTCTAGTCTTTAGTCTGTAGGGTGACAGATACACAGTTTACTAAACCCAGTAGTTACATATTGTGAGTGGAAACAGTTTTTGAGTTTGTGAGACGTTTGATGGTTTACAAGAAAGAAAAATAGAGAGCAAATTCTTTAGAATAACATTCTTTTGAACTCTTTTTAAAGAAGATGGGATTCATATTGTGCATCTAACTTGACATAAGTTCAAATAGAGGTGAATGGTTAGAGGGTGGAGGGAGCGGGGGAAGGCACCTTACCGAGCATTTCCTGTCTCCACACACAGCACGCCACAGAGTCACCGGAGGAGCGGCAGAGCAGATTAGAAGATGGAGAATATGAGAAAACAACAAGGCAGAAGACAAAGAAAATAGCATTATGCTAATACAGTGTGATAGGGAATAGAAACACTGTTGGACGTGTTTGCTTTACTTTGGTGGAGAAAACAGAGTGTCGGCTCAAATGAGGGAGCACAGGAACACATGAAACACTGATAATGTATCTTATTACATGCAGGTGGAATTATGCTGTTAAAAAGTCTGTGAGCAGACTTTGAGTCTGACTCACTGTTATTACTCACTAACACTAGATTTCTGTCACGCTGTTGTATGCCTCCATGCACCAGTTAAGTTAGTTAAAGTTTACATCCGTGTGTGAAAACAAGGATGCTTCACATCTCCCCCCCGGCAGCACAAAAGATCTCTACAATCAGTACAGTTTCAAGGTGGACATCCAAGATAAGTGTCAACAATACATTATCAGACTGATTGTCTCTTGTTCTGGATGATGCCGTCGACTAAGTAGGCAACAGAAGTGTTTTTGCAGAACATTATGATGTCACAGTTAACTTTTGACTTCTTGGATATAAAATGTTAGCACTTCATCATTATATCAAATTAGATATTTATGTGAAATTTTATCTCATGACTTCTTGAGTTATGGCAAAAAACATTTTATTTTTTTTATTTTTTAATTTTTTTAAACATTTTTTTCAAAAAAACAGTTGTTTTTTGAGGTCACGGTGATGTTGACCTTTGTCCTTCAACCACCATATTCTAAATGGCAGTGGATGTTTGTGCTAAATTTGAAGAAACTCCCACAAGGCCTTCTTCAGATATTATTTTATGGGAATAAGATGGATGCAGGGTGCATTGACTGTGACCTTATACCACCAAATTCATGTTGGTGGATGTTTGTGCCAAATTTGAAAAGATTCCCTCAAAGTGTACTTGAGATATTGCATTCATGAAAACGAGGTGGATGCATGGTTGCAGTGACTTTAAACACCAAATACGAATTTGTTCATTCATGAGTCTAAGTGGATGTCTGTGCCAAATTTCAGGAAACTCCTAAAAAGCCTTTCTCAGAAATTGCATTTACAAGAATGAGGGGATGCAAGGTTTCAGTGAGCTGTGACCTTTTACCACCAATTTCTAATCGTTTCATTGTCAAAACCAAGTGGATGTTTATATCAAATATATAGAATTTCTCTCAAAACATTTTTTGATATTTAATATTGCATTCACGAGAATGAGAATGCTGCAAGGTAGCAGTTATCTTGACTTTTCACCTATGACCACCAATATTTAATCAGCTCAAACAACCCAAAAACATGAAGCTTCAGGCAACGACTATCACCAGACATGTAAAATACCTGACAGCTAAATACTGTTTTTCAGTTTAATTCTTACATAAAAATATACTCTAATATAACAAATTCTTTTTTTTCCTTTATAAATAAATGCTTGTGTCTGGCATATAGAATTGTGGGAAAAAAGAGGGGGAGAGGATAAAAAGCTTGACCAACTGACTCTAGAAAGCAGATTCAGTCCTTGCTTAGGATCACGTCAAACTTACCTTAGCTATGAGTTGTTACTTTATAAGGTTAAAAAAGATTTTAAATGCTGTTTGTCGAAATCAGAAAACAGCATTTTAAGACTCCTTCCACCCTACCTGACTAACATTGTATCTGTTCTGACTACATTTTGTGAACTGAGTAGTTATGGGAGCTGGACGGCTTTCCATTGGCTCCATGTGCTGGCAGGACTGCAGGCACATTCAGCACAATAAATTATACATTGCTTCATGCAAACACACTTAATAGTAAAAGAGCTCCATTGGCAGTTTTTGCAAATAAAACTATGGGACAAAAATGTTCTAGATTTTAAAAATCTCAGCTGGAAGGCTGTTTGTAGCCACCTTTACTCCCGGATCTGTGTTCCAGCCCATTTCCAGTCCTGTTGGTGAGAGTGCAGGCCTACGATACTGGAGTATAGTTTCACACACACACACACACACACACACACACACACACACACACACACACACACACACACACACACACACACAAAGCCTTCCCCAGAGAGTATTTCATTAAGGATTAAGATGTGTGTAGCCTTAGGTGATGACAAACAGAAATAAATACCTGTAGAGGCTTTGCATATATTTTTGTTAGGTTAAATGGGAAACAGGACAGGAGAGCAGGGTTAGCTGTGTAGTTGTAGTTTTGAATATATATTAAGGTTAGTCACATATTCTATAATGACAAACCAAGAGCAGTCTTTTTTGAAAATGGATGAAACGAAGGCAGAAATGTTGGCAGAGTCTAACATGTAAATACACTTGTATGTTCCAATAAACTTAGAGATAAGGTTAAAGCTTTACCTGCCATGACAAAGGAACATACAGGATTGAAACATTGTTATGTTGCAAGAGATTTTAAGTGTAGTCACTCATTCTACATCAATACTGTTGTTTTTGTCATCAAAAAGATTCTCTAGTATATTGCAACAGTGCAACCATAAACAAAAAATCAACCAATTCACTCTTCAATTCTGCACAACCATGCAAATTTCTCTAACAACTGCAACTTGTCTGCAAATTTGGCCAACTGTGTTAGCTTCAGTTGAGTTTCACCAAACATAGCAGTCCTCCACACAACCTTACCACACTCACTTCCTTGTTTCTGGTTGTGAACATGCAGTCATGTGCAACATAAAGGTCTCACACTTACCAACAAAAATACAGCCAAAACCTGCACAAGGCAATTCTGCACTAAACTGTTTTGCACCACATGCAGTTCCTGTGCTGAAACTGAAATGGTGGGAAGATGCAACACATCTTAAGTTGACCCAACTTGAGCACATGGCAACCAGTGTGGACCGTCACAATATGGGCCAGCTCTCGCCATTTTGGTGCCCTAGGCGAGTTTAGGATTGGATTGGAATCGCAAGTGCCGATCACAACAAGTAACAAGGTAACACTAATTATGACAACATTGCAGTGTATCAGAGACACTGGGATTTACACTATAAAATTGGCTGGATGTGGTGATGCTGGTGGTGTCTGCTGTCTGACCTGCAGCTGGATTCAAACATTAAATAAGTAAATCCATACTGTTACACCACTGCATTAAGTCTGTTGTTTCATTCTACTTCATGGAAAGCAGGCACTGAACAAAGTAATTTTATTTAATTTGACTAAGACTTGCATTTAGTTTGTAACAAGATTTTTGTGTTATTGACTAATTAAATAAAGATTAATCAAAGAAAACGTTGCTACCATTGTGAGTGTCTATTCAATTTTATTTTGAAAGTTTTCCATGCATTTATTTTGTACTTTTTGTGTTATTTCCTGTTCTGCCAGTGGAGGTTACTTGAGAGCAGAGCCTGCACCAGAAGTGTACTCACACGGGAGGCCTGCAGGCAGACCTCTCAAGTACTGGTTTGACATTCAGATGATTGATAAACATTCTTCAATTCTCAACAGCTATCATAGCATCATCACCAAGCATTATTATCTAGCTCTGCTTGATTTTAACTGAGATAGCACATACAAATGAAACGTCTTCACACAAAACAGCCTTTTAAATGTTTTAAAAGAAGACATACCTCTGTATTTGGATCTCTTTTCCTCCTCCGCTATTCTTAGTTTTATAAATTGCACACCTGAAGGTTTAGACCTGTTTTTATGAAAAGGGAAATATAAACATAGATAACTTTTAACCTGGCTGTTGACATGTGTCAGTCAGGCTTCTCTCCCTCTCCTATCTGAGGTGCACATACGCAGCGCCGCCAGTCCTCACAGTGCCCGCTGGTCAGTGACAGATCAAATGATGAGAAACAATAGGGGCGCTGAGTTTATTATTATTTCTTTCTTTATGTGTTCATTTGTAAATGTCAAGGCACTTCGTAAGGACTGACGTAAGGGCACTAACGAGCAAAGTAAATTGTTATCGTTTTTTTTTTTTTTAGTTTTTTTTTTAGTGCGACCAACGGCGCCCCTCCAGCGTGTGGCAACAACATTTTCACAAAAAACTTAACATCCACACAGGAAGCGAGCACCATGCTCCCACATGAAAGTCAGCTGTTTGTGTGACCCAGTCACCTCTCCTCCCGACCGCCTCATAAGCCCTCTTGGGCTCCTTTATATTACATTTTTACTGGCAGCGTTATTACCCGGCGCCGTCCTTCATGGTTTCATGCAACCGGTTTTGTGCGGCTGCGTTCTCAAGTGGTGCCACCCGTGTGCGTATCATGAAGATGTGCCTGGTGCTGTCTGGCCATCCACCTGCATATAATAACGCCACCAGTTCTGTCCAGTCACATTCTCAGCTGACACCTTCTCCAGGCAGATGAAGAAAGTGGCTTTTGGTGTCACGCTCGTACACCAAAAGCACTGACAAAGCAAACATACTTGATGAGTTCGGAAAGAGAACGGGCTGTCCATCCACCATGTGCTTGTGTTGACATCACGGTAGCGACATCCTGGATCTGTGATCCAGCCCTTGTAGTTACTTCAAGACAAACTTAGTAACTGATTTACATAAAGCTGGAACAACCCAGTCATGGTATTTAACATACTTTTAAACAGCTTAAAGTTGTCCTCCTGCCTCAACATGAGTCTCTAACCTCTTAACTCCTGGATCTGTTTCATCCCCATCACAATAAGCCCTGCCTCTTAGTTTTGGGAGGAAAATTGACGATTTTTTTCAAACCTTACTGTAAATTACACAGCTGAAATATGAGCAGAGGGATGGAAGGAACGAGTGTGAATTTCTACAGTGGGGCCAGAATCCCAGAAATGATGCCACTTGTCAGTCGAGGCTCTGCATTTTTGTCTAGAAAATAGCCAGTTTCAGATATCCCTGAAAAACCACGACTTCCAAATATGTTCTGCCGCAGAGTAATTCCTGTCGGCGGCCTGTGCACTGAGAGGAAAATAATTATGATTATGTTTTAGTCTCACTAACTGATGTCATGTTTGGACATTTGCTGTGCATAAGCTGTCCATAGAGAATACCGTGGGGATGATCCTACAAAGTGGCAGGCATGTAAAATGTCCACTAATTCTTTACATACAGATCACTCGTCTTAACATTTATTCCAGCCATAGTAACAAGCTATTACCTTGGGAATATAGCAGCAAAAGCTAGACGGTATTAGACATTACTCTCCTGCCTGGCCATTTCCTGTCCTGCCCCTAGCCGTTGCCCCCTCCTTCCTCAGACATATACAGAGAGGGGAAAATAGATTCCAGTTTGGAGTGGGTTCTGGCCAAAACCACCATGCCACTCAAAGCCAGGGCCGCTTGTGTCATTTTTCCACTGGGTTTCCGTGGTATATTTTGACAGGCCATTTAAGCTAAGCTTCGATGAATAGGGGGACGGCTATTTTTTCCTCTTCCTTTTCTTTCGTTTCCATCTTGATTCTGTAACATTAAAGAGGAACTCATGCTGATTTATGTGGCTGGCTAAAGTCTTGGATAACGCATTTGGTCAAACCGCCGAAATCAAAATGGCTTTAATTATTTCTCCCGTCTGGCTGATTGCTTTGTGCCATATTATTGCTGCAATTCACCTCTTGCTACATTAGTAATTGATGCTCAGTGTTTGGCTCAGAGTGTCTTTATATTGCCATTGGCCATAGAATGATGAGCAAATAAGTCTTGATCGAGATGGATGTTTCTCCCTTTTAAGCATCTGAATACACTTTTTTAAGTGGCGGTTGTCTGAAGGACTTGTAAAAAGAGCCTAAGTGCTACAATGTTTCAAGGGTAAACAATCCTTCCCATAGGCGCTCTGGCACAAACTAAACACTTTAACACATTTTCTGCTTGATAAAACCTTGTTCAATTTCCTGTGCTTTGTAGCCTTTCGATAGGCCTGACATGCCAGCTTTTTCCCCATATTCTCCTGGACATGAATTACAAAGGGGAGCGGCGCGGGCAGTCGATCAGGCGCCTGCTCTCCCTCGTGAATGAATTTACTTCAATTAGAGGCTGCAGTCAAGCACAAGAGGACAGAGCGTGTCGTCTTTTATGAACATTTATTGTTACACAGTGTAATGACTATGCGCGCCGTGACCCGGGCTAATGACACCATAGATTAACTCCAGTGGGTAGCCTTTGGGAAAGTCCAAAACTATTCCAAAGGTATTGATTTCGAGGCTTGCTGCGAAATTGAACTGTCAGGTGTTCCACTGGGCCCTGATATGATATTGATCCCTCCTGCTTAGCGACCAACAAAGAGTCTGGTTACCTGAAACAGCCCGGTGCAGCACGACGACCGGGGATCCCTCCACTCCCCTTTAGAACTGCTTATTGGAATTTTAAATAGAAATTTGATAAACTCGGGCTCTCTGGAGAATATCAGTGTTGTCGTCCTGCCTCAAGACAGTTTCTCCCTGCTCTCGCTCAGACCATTAGCCATGCTTAGTGATGTGGAGCCACTTTTCCACTGCCATTGACATTGTGAATATGGCTTTGCAGGTGAACTCAGGTTAAAGGGAACATTTGCAGCTTTAGGAATCCTCCTTGAGCATCATCTTTAAACAACAGTGGTGTAACAGTCAATGCAAGGTCACTCCTCGACAGTGAGAAAAGAAACAACAAAGACCAAGATGTGCAGACATGAGAAAGAAACAATACAAAACCAGATATGTCATGGACTTTGCAATTGAAATTTTTGAGGCCTGTCTGAAATTTTAAAATTCATCAATAATATCTGTTTTTACTTTTTCTGGATGTGATAAATGGTATGATTTTTGGTGATTTTTAGAGATCATTGAGTTTGGCATGTTTTCTTCAAAAATCACCAAAAATATTTTCTGTAAAAATCAACAAAAAAAAGGTGCCTCAAATGTTTTGCCTTCCAAACCTGTCTGTGACTTTCTTTAAAATTTACCAAAAATTTTAATTCAATGGAAAAAAAGGCTTATTTAAAAAAAAAAGAAAATATGCCAAACTCAAAAATCAGCAGTAAAATAAATAATAATACAAATACAGACATTTAAAGTTGTGTGCTCCTCCCTTAAAGCCAAAAGAAAAAAAAAAAAACATATGTTCCTCCCCATTGTTTAAAATATCATTTCACGTGCCTCCCCTTTTGTGAACCACCTCCTTCCCTCTCATATAAAACGAACAGTCTCATATCAAAATATTTAGATCTAATCCTGTTCTGAATTCTTTCTTTTTTTCAATTATATACACTTAAAAAACTATTACATAGTAATGAAAAAGAACCAATAAGAAGTACCGATGGTGTTTTCAGGGAATGTATTGTCTTTAAAATTTGCCTCAAATTCATGTAAATGTATTAGTAAATATGTGTATGAACCCAGAGAGACAAAAGGAGGGATGGTGAGCAAAGAGACAAAGAGCAGTTTTATTTCTCTCTCCATTTTAATTAGAGTGTCTTCCGCCAAGCCGAGTGGTGTCAGCGAGTGCATGGAAGCAATCAGCACCCCGCGTGGCAGGAGTCACATGCCTTTGATCAGCTCATGGAGACTGATCCACAGCGACTGGGAGAGGTGTGGGTGATCCCACTGGCCTCCGCATGCCAGCCGGGATGGCTGCGGCGGCGGTGGCAACCTCCGCCCCTCCTTGAGGCGCTCACGCTGGGAAAATGTTAATGGCAGAAGACTGTCCTAATGTGACACTGTCACTGCACTGTTTTATCTGTCTCTGTGTGTTATTTGAGAGGCTGCAATTCATTTGACTCCATGTGGAGCCCTAATCAGTCACACTGAGAGTGCTGTGATCAATGTTAGAGTGAGCCTCCCCTGCATGGGGCTGAGCAGTAAGAAAGGAAATGATGGAGGAAAAAACAACACATAATTTAAGGCTTTTCTGAGTTGAAATGTTATTGTGAGCTGGTTGCGTTTATTTTGCTTTTCCTCTTTGATGGTTCAGTAACTGTTCTTACTTTGTCTGTGTAATTTCAGGAAGCAGGGTGCAACTAAGTGACGTATTTTGCCACCAGGAATTTTGTGCTTCACTTGACGGATCAGTTCAGTAGGCAAGTTTCCGTTACAGATTTGCACAAAACTTCAGTAATATTTTCAAAATGTCAATAAAACAGAATTGCGAGATGACTGCGTTTCCATTGAGTGATGTTCTGCGACTTCTCCTCTCACGATAACATTCCAAGAAGCATGACAAAGGATGTTTAAAACATCAGCAGGTTTATACTGCAGGTTTTCTACTGCAGCCACCGCACCAGCCATCATTATTTCTAATCGAAGGCGTCGTAGGCATCTTATGCGAGCCAAAATAGAAAGGCAAGCCCCTCATACGTGGGAATGGCCACATGAAGGGCTTATTCAGTACCGTTCACATCTATATATGATGGACTAGGTATCCACAACATGTTCTCGTCCTAAGTCGTCACATATTGTCGTCTTGCAGTGGACTTCTATATCTACGTTTTGTCTTTCCTTGCTCTCGAGAGATGCCATCCAATGGCATTCCATACTCACGTGAAAGGTACCTTTTGGCGTCACAGTTTTAAGTGGTGCACTTTTACAAGTTCATAATGAGGATGGGCTTACTTTGTGAACATGTCCTTAAAAATGCTTGAACATGACTGCAAAATAAACGGTTTAAGGAGGCCAAAAAATGTATTTAAGTTGACTGTCAACCTGTCAGTCCTTTTTTGATGTAGCTGTTATTTAGGTAAGCCAGCATGTTCACACAAATGACAAGACATTTTCCTGGGAGGATTCCCAAACTCCTCTGTCTCATGCAAGAAGTGATAAGATGCACAACCACACACAAAACAAGAGTTCTTTAATCCAAAAGTGGATGTCAGCTAGACGCAATGCATGTTATTTGTGTGACAAACCAATGAAGGAATGGAAATACACTGTAACAAATTGCAGTAAAAATACAACCACATTCTAACATTAATGCATCGTTTTTCCAAACTACACTAAAACAAATACAAAACAATAAATCTTGACAAGGGACAGAAGCTTCATGCAACCATCATCCATCATCATATAACCCACAGGTTGGCCACAGTATTACACAGTAAACATCAAATTCTACTGTAGGATACTGTAATAAAAATAACAATAAAATACTTTTGAAGTAAATTACAGTTGTGACAACACAAAATGCTGGCAATCAGTAGTTTACCATAATTTTACAGGAAATTTTGAAATACCATGTTTTGATTAATAATCAATGTTTTGTGCCGACATGTATGCTAATCCAGGTTGAACGAGCAGGAGCAGGATAAGAAAACAGTCCCGTGCAGGACTTTTAATTATTATTGCTACAAATGTCTCGACCATCATCAGGTAGTTCATTTGTTTTTAATGAGAAATATGGAATGTACTCAGTTGTTACTATAGTTTAGCTATTGATTACAGTCTCCAACAGTTTTATGAACTTTTGGCTGTGACTTACAACTGCTTTATGAAATAATTCTCTAAGTAATTGTCATTCCAGTGAGCCTCCTGAGTGTATCAGATTCATCTAAACAGAATACACACTAGCTTAATTGAGTTTACATCATAACATAAATCTTATAAATACTTTATTTTTTTCAATTAAAACTTCATTCAGAAGAGCCTCTTCTAATCCCTTTAAAGTAAATTCCCTGGCGACCTACTCTAAGAATACACATACAGATGCATACAGAAGCTCAGCCCCACCGCAGAGCTTTACAGGAAGGCTTGTCGGTGTAGAAACATGAGTCAGAGGGAAGGGATGAATGCTCTATAAACAAACCTCGGGAACTAAACCTTGGATATAACAAGCAGCTGAGGACAGTAAAACTCGAGAGGTGGAATATGGGGCTTCTTTTCTCTGGACTGTGCTGCAGGAAAAATATGGTCTTATGAAGAATGAATGGCCTCCAATTAGGACAATGTTTAGTCTGAGGGAGATATTTTTAGCAATATATTTCTCTTATAGTCATACACAAAAATGGTACCACTACTTTTTTACAACAATCCCTTAAAGCACTGATACTCAATTTACAGCCTGCAGACCAAATCTGGCCCCCAACAGGGTGCTGGGTTGCTCAAACCATTTTCTAATTCACAGTAAAAATAAAATGATTCACAGTGCAAATTGTTATGGTATGCTTAGTTTCATAAAGTGCCAGAGTGCATAAAACAGCATCAAAATAGAGCAACAAAAGGGCCAGTGGAGGATCCCCCACACACCCCACAGAGGTCCTAAAGTAAAACTCCAATGTCCTTAAATCTGAGAAATGTCCCAAAATCCCAGAAATGTCCTTAAATCTGAGAAATGTCCTAAAATGCAAGACATTTCCTAAATCACAGGAATGTCCTTATATCTGAGAAATGTCATGAAATCCTAGAAATGTCCTAAACCAAAAGCATGTCCTAGAGTCCTAGAAACATCTTAAAATCTTAGAAATGCCCTGTAATCCTAGAAATGTCCTGAAATCCTTGAAACATCCCACAGTCCTAAAACATCCTAAAGTCCTAGAAACATTTTAAAATCCTAGAAACATCCTAAAAGTCTATAAACATCTTAAAGTCTTAGAAACCAAAATCCAAAAAAATGAATGGGGCTGCTGCATGAGGCCCCTGGCCTCCTGTCATTTTGCAGAAGTGGCCCCCTAAGCAAAGCACACTGAGTATCCCTAACTTAAACAATGACCAATGTAAATCATATTTCAATCACGTTAAATGTAAGCTAAAAAGAAATGCTTTTGTTTGTTTTGTTTGTGGTCCCAAAAAATGTTCTGGAAATAAAGGACTGCAAGCAACTATGCATATAAGAAAGCACAAGAAATCTAGAACTTTTTGTGTAACTCGCCCTGCACTGGCTCAGATTGACTTTTTACTTTAATTTTTTTTTTCTCTGCTGTGCAGAGAGTTTTCGGGAGTATCCTTATTAAAGGAGACAGGGGATGCTTCCTTCCCTGGATCAGACCAGTTAATGTTTACATCAGACGTCCCTCGGCTGCTGTAAGGCTGTTAAGTCCAGGAGAGTGATCCGCCACAGGGGGACAGAGATCCAGGAAGTGACCAGAGAGCACAGCTATCAGATGTTTAACTGTGCAGGCTCTGGGTAGCTGCTGCAGTGCCAAGGTGCTGATGGAGTCGACATTTGTTTCTTACCCCGGAAACCTAATTTTCTTACTGAATACACAATAAAAATAATTTCTTTTTTTATTATTATTACAGACAGATAAATAAAAATCTACATTTTCTGCCTAACTAAGTAAACTGAAGTCAGTGAGGTCTCATGAAAGTCTAAGAATGTTTTCAATAGAATCATTTCCATGACCATGAAAAATATATTAAAGTTGGTGTGCATAAATAAAGCTCTGTTTCCATGGAACTGCTGTCTACTCCTAAGTAAATATAGTTCCAGTATAGCTCTAGTCTGAATGGACAGTCAAGCATTAAAAATACACTGAGGATGTTGTGTTCTCTGATGGACAGGTTTTGCAAGGCCTGTCTGTTTTTTTTTTTTTTTTTTTTTTTGCAATACTTTATTTTAGTTGACTGACTCCATTTCTGCTGTTTACTTTGGTCTGACAAACTGTCAACTTATTGCTTTATCCCACATCCTCAATAAATCCGCCCTAATTCACACAATAATGATTACATGCAACTAATAAATATGTTCTAATTTCTTCCAGAACACATTATGCAATGCTGTCTGGGTTATAAATTCGTGGCCATTACAAGGAAAACAGTCACAAAATCTCCAGACTGTATCTACAAAACATTAGAAGTTTCAATATAATTTTAATTAAAGGCAAGGCAGCTTTATTTGTATAGCACATTTCATACAACAGGGCAATTAAAAAGTGCTTTACAGAGCAATAACATATAAAACATGATAAAGGATACAGATTAACAATAAATGCGTAAAAAAGTAAAATTAATTACTACATTATTTAGAAAATTTAAATAAAAATCACAGTGCAGATAAGAGGTGCAAAGATAAAAAACAATTATTTAAAATGACTTAAAATCAAGTTTAAAATGAGTTTGCAGTCATTAGTGGGTGGAGTAAAAAAGGCTGTGTAAAAAAAGGAACATTTTTAGCTTTGTCTTTAAAGTGCTCAGAGTCGGGGCTTGTCGAACATCATCTGGAAGGCTATTCCCCAGTCTTTGCTGCATGATAACAAACATGCTACACCATATTTTGCTCTAACTTTAGGGACGGTCAATAGGCAGCCAAAAAGTTATCTTTGTTTTCACCATTTGACATGCAACCTGTTTGTCTCTTGCTAACTTGTTTGGTATGTGCCATTATAGATTAACTGGAATAAGATCCAATAGCAACTAGCTGAAAGGTGGCATATCGTCACCTACCATGGCGGAGTCGGACATACTTCCGTCAATAAATCAATTCTCCCCCAGTGTTTGTATACTGGGACAAAGACAGTAGTCCGGTTAAATAACCTAATTAAGCTATAAGTGTCGCTTTACTTAACTTTGCATGTAAGCATACTGACTGTTTTCTGTGGATTATCAAGAGTTCTGCCAAAGAACAAAACTCTGCTCTTATTGCGAACCACCTAGTCGGGTACTCTTATTTGCATATAATCAGACCCATGATGGACCCTTCAAAAGATCAAATTGGGGGAGGAGAGCTTGTCTGATGGACCAAAGGTGTGATCTTGCACTCAGGAAATACTGTAGGCAGAATCACTGGCACAGGCCTCTAAAGCAACGATGACTTAATGAACACTGACATTTAACAAGCTGGAAACAATACATTTATTGTATCGAGGAGCCACGCAGCATCCCCCATATTCTGCTGTTTTCATGTTTTCTTTCAGTATGCAGTTACACAAACAAGGATGACCTGAAAAGGCAACAATCAATAACTCCTCAACAAAAGGTCAATCCCACCCCGTCTCTCACATTAGGCGAGTATTGATGCTATGTGCTGTAGTGAGTCCAAATTAGAGTGCATCTTTTCTTCTCTTATTTTGAAAATAATAGGGGTTGAGTTTGTTCTTCACCCACGTTTGGCACCTTGACACCCGTGCGCTGGTTTAGTAAAATCCTTACTTCCATTACATCAACAGTGGGAAACACTTAATGCCAGTAAATCAGTCAGAGCTCAGCTCGCTCCAACTCTGCTCTCACAGCTTACAGGAATGTTCAAGTTGGCAATTATTTTGCAGTTCTGGAGCGAAAGAAGCAGATGGGCTGAGTGTACAGTTTTAGCTGTCGAAGAAATCCCTTTACATGCATTTACTCTGAATCTGTACTGCATTAACACTGCTGAAGTTCCATAATTACATGCTGTATCATAGGATCAAATTCAAACTTTGTTAGATAGCTAGCTCCAGTCACCAAACCTTTTCTTGTGCTGTGGCGTAGTGGCTCTATATTTCCTCTGTCTTTGTTGTAGGGTAGGGATACTCAACCTGCTTTGCTTGGGAGCCATATTTGTAAAATGACAGAAGGCCAGGGGCCAGTTGCAGGAGCCCCAGACATGTGTCTGGGATTTTGGGACATTTCTAGGATTTTGAGGACATCTCTAGAACTTTAGGTTATTTCTGAAATTTTAGGATGTTTCTCAGATTTTAGGGCATTCCTATGATTTTAAAATGTTCTTTGGATTTTAGAATGTTTCTCATATTTTAGGACATTCTTAAGATTTTAGGACAATTTTAGGATTTTAATGCATATCTAGGATATTTGGACAAGGGATCGTTTGACATTTCCCTGGATTTAAGGATGTTTCTCAGATCTTAGGACATTTCTAGAATTTTAGGCCATCTCTAGGATTTTAAGGCTGTAGTATGTGAGGATCTTTTCTAGGATTTTAGGATATCTAAGACTGTAGGACATTCCTGAAACTTTAGGAAATACCTAAGATTTTAAAATATTTCTAGGATTTTAGAATGTTTCTAATATTTTTGGACATTTGTAGGATTTAAGGACATTTGTGAGATTTAAGAGCATTTCTAGGATTTTGGGACATTTCTAGAATTTTAGGACCTTTCTCAGGTGTTAGAATGTTTTATGGCCTGCTGTTTTTTTTTTGAGTTTTAGGACAGTTTTAGGATTTAGGAAATTAGGGACTTAGCTACGATCTGTGGGGTATGGGGGATCCTCCACTGGCATTTTTTTTTCATAAACAAGATCTATTTTACGCACTCTGGCATCTTATATACATACTTAATGTAAAAAAATAAAAACAAACAATTCCTAATGTGAATCACTTTATTCAGTGTGGATTTGGGGGGCACTCATCTTGGGCCTTGATTCGGCCTTTGGACCATAGGTTGAGTATCACTGTCATAAGGGATGGAGAAAAATAAAGAGAGGGGCTTCCACATTGGTTCCACTTGCACTGCGTGTCACAGCTGGTTTGGCTCAATGGACGTTTCATGCTTAGCTCAACTCACAGTGTCCTGTCACTTCAGTCCACATCCAGCAGGCCATGGGGTCAGGCTGGGTCTGTCCTCCTCTTTAATGAACCAGCACATAATGGCCTATGGGGGCCCTGGAGAGACATGACACAAATTGCCATGTCCTCTGACTGGGATTAGTGGTAATTACTGTTCGCCTTGGCAGATCAATGGGATAGCAGCGCAACACGTAGAGGCCACCTTATGTCACACGCTAGCTTGATACCAGCACATAAGGGCACAGTCGAAGGCAGACAGTTCTCAGCTGACTTGTATTGTGTTAACATTTAGGCAGTATTGTTCTGAAAATCAGTGCATCTGGAGTCTTAGATCTGCAAACATTTATGTGCAGCACAGCTGCTCTGGAGGCTGCAGTAATCTCTATGGTTGGGTCAAACCTCATTTAAAGAGGAAGAACCACAGTATCAGTGTTGCCAGTTTTTCATGCGAGCCAAGCTTCAGTCAACTTATAAGCAGTGCTATGACCATACGTTAAATCTGAGTGTTAAACAGCATACTTCTAGTGCATTAAAGCTATGCTACTTGTTACAAAGACGTGTCACCACTGAAACAGCCTTTTTATGTGATCTTATGAGGTGAAGCTCAGACTCTCAAATACAAAAAAATCCACTTGCTGTTGTGCAGCCAATCAGTCAAACATGTTGAAAACACCTGTGTGGGTTTACAAAGAGGTCATCCTATAAGCTTTTATTAAAATGTTAACATTTAAAAAAAAGAAAATGGAAAACTTAGATAGACAACCAAAAGATTCTCGAAGTGATGGAGCACCCAAATTGTATTCCTATTATTTTCCTGTATTATCATATTTTTTTATATTTTATTATGCCTCAACACTAGTGACAACCATGGCCAGAGGCATCATATATTTAGGTTGTCTGCCCGTCCATCCCATTCTCGTGAATATGATTTTTCAAGAGATCCTACTCCTGCTGCTTCTTCATTTCAGCTGGCTAGCTAGCTGGTAACAAGTGGTCCCTTTGATTGCTAAGGGACCTGTTTGCTTGAATGGGTTTTTATATTGTATATTGTGTTTGGTTGAACATAAAAGGGGGATAACTGTCCATTTCCTAGCTGTCTGTATATACAATTTGGGAAGTAATTTATGTAGAATGTGCATGTATAGAAGAAGGAATAAATAAGTGTGTACCTCTTCCTATTCTTTTTCAAACACGTGATTTATGTTTAAGTAGCATGAATATCTGTTTACTGAAACTGATGTATACGTTTTGTATTGCCCTTATTTTTTTTATCTTATTTTATTTTGTTCAATGCACTAGGCCATTTGGCTTGTTTGCTATTTTTTTATGTTTTAAATAATGATTCAGTTCAATTAAATTCAATTTCTGCATTTCAGGACTCATTCGCAGTGGACTCTATTATATAAGTCTGGGGAGACATGGATGTACACTGGAACCGGACTGGTTGGCAGAGGCATACAAGGCAGTCACTCAAAAATCCTTTAAAGTGTTTTGGGTGCACAACTGAAAATCACAATTGTAAAAAGCTGTTGTGCATTAATAAACTGTATTAAACACTTCTCAGTAATTCTTGTTTAACGTGAAGTTTTTGTCATTTACCTAACCTTAGTATGGATGCGGCACTGGTTTGTTGGCGGACTGTAAAATAGAGGGCTACTCTTGAAATTTTTCCATCCCGTTCTCACTCCGAACTCGTGAATATTGACTGCTCTGTCAGTGTTTTTGCATACGAGCAAGATGCAAAAAGCCACTCTGCATCCAACCGGAGTGTGGCTGGGTGATGTCAGATGAGAATGCGCTCACACAGAAGCTGAGGCCTTGTTATTATTTGCAGGCAGCAGGCCAGCTGCCACTTGGTGCTGTCATGTGCAACACGCACAGGCAGCGTCACTTGAGAAAGCAGCTTGACTGGACTTGTGGAGTGAAATGGTAAAGGACAGCATAAGGTGATAATACAATTGGTAACAACATAATATAAGGTGCACAAGATTCCCAGAAGTCATTTCCTGTGGGAGGTTTCTTTTTTCTTTCTACACTTTACCATGTGCTTCTTTTGTCTAAATCTCACCATCTGAGACTTCGTGGCCTTTACCATCATGACAGTCTGCGCTGGTTGCCCTGTAACTGTTGTGTAAACATCAGGGCCACCATGTGCATTTGTTGACATCAAGGTAACGGCATCTTGGAGACACAAAAGGATACCTTAAACATCATAGGTAGACGCAGAAGGTGGCCAGCAACGAGTGACATGTTGGGCTGAGAACATGTTGTCTTAGCACAGTCATCATTTCCTCACCAAGAAAACAAACTTACTCACCAGTCTCATCCAGGTGGAGTTTTAGGTAATGGTCTTATTATGAGTAAAAGACAATGTCCAAAGCTGTTCAAATGAGATGGATGTTAATAAAAAAGCAGAATTATTAACATGTGGGCACTTCAAACCTCTTACGATTACAGTGTAAAATGTGTGAATATCCTGTGATCTATAATAGCTTTTCTGCTTCTAGTATCAAGCGGCAGCAACACATTCCTGATGAGTAATGTGAGAGTCGTGCCGTGTAACCTCAATAAGTGCTGTCATACGAGTAAAATGAATACTGTGCCTCGCAACCTCTGTGTCGTCTTTTATCTCCCTGTGCCGTTGTTTTTTTTTTGACCCCACTCCCTCATCAGAAACTCCTTACTGATGTCACCCGGTGTTGCTGCAGCAACATCCGCACACGGCTCCCCTCACCTCTGCAGCCCAGGGACTAACCTCTGATTAATGGCTATGGCTCTCCTCTCATGGGTTTTTAATTAAAGCACCCAAACACATACACAGACATACAAGCATACACATAAATGTAAACCCTACACACACACACACACAACACACAGCTTGTGGCACCACACAAGAGCGAGAAGAATGGGATTTAATTGAGACAGTGTAATTTAAGGGGGGGAATACAAACAGAGTGCTCCTGTGTGGTGGGACAACATTTGTCTATGACCCCATTCTCGTCTCAGTCATCTCCTCCCACTGTGTGAGAATGTGTTGGTTAGTTCATTACAGCAGCATAAATCTAGATGCAGATTTCACTGGAAGGCGCAGGTTGAGTTGGTATTTTAAGGCCATAGAGAGGTCAGAGATTTCACTTCAACTGATTTTAACCCCTTACCCTGGTTTTCAGTTGCCCCCTTTCTCCCCCGAACCATAGATTCTTTAAACTTTTGGGGCAAACTGGCTTGATTTCTTTCAAAAAAAGGGAAGGGATTAAGCAAGGAAAGAAGAAATGACCCCAAAATTAGCTAGAAATCAGTAAAAATTATAAGACAATAGCCTAGAAATGAGTTTTTAAAACGTGCTTCAGAGTTATAATGATTTATAGATATGGAATTATGATGCTAACAATATAATTTTTTTTTGCTTGTTTTTTTTTATATACATTTCTTAACTTTTCTGTGTGGCTCACAGACCTTTTCCCATCTTTTTGAAAAAAGTAAGCAAATAAAATATGCACCAATTTACTCAGGTTTCAAAGGACTGAATATGGTAAAAAAAATCTACGATGTGTATATATAAATATGTGTGTATGTGTGTGTGTGTGTGTGTGTTAGAAGCTGTCAATTCATATACTTTAAAAAAGAAACTTTCAATAGGTAATCAGGTGTTGTTTTTTCCCCTTGTCTTTTTTTCCTGTTTATTTATTTTTTTCCCCACTCTTCCTTGTGTGTGTGTCCATCGTGTCCATTGTCCTGTTCCTCTCCTGTCTGTGTGTTTTTAGCCTGCAGCTGGGCGGAGTCATGGAGTTTTGCACACTGACTATCCACACACCTGCAGTTCTTCACTCACCTGCTGCTGATCAAACAATCAAGCCGCCTCTACTGCTGCAGGATAAAAGGAGTGGCTCATTCCTCCTTTCTGTTCCAGACAGTCTGTTACCATCCAGTGCTACACTGTCAGTCTCTCCTTTTGCTCTTAATAAACTGTATTAAACACTTCTCAGTAATTCTTGTTTAACATGAAGTTTTTGTCATTTACCTAACCTTAGTGTGGATGCGGCACTGGTTTGTTGGCGGACTGTAAAATAGAGGGCTACTCTTGAAATTTTTCCATCCCGTTCTCACTCTGAACTCGTGAATACTGACTGCTCTGTCAGTGTTTTTGCATACAAGCAAGACGCAAAAAGCCACTCTGCATCCAATCGGAATGTGGCTGGGTGATGTCAGATGAGAATGCGCTCACACAGACGTGGAGGCCTTGTCATTGATGCTCCTGTTCTGTTGGTTTAATTAACCAGTATTCACTGGAATCCTGTCAGCAGCTCACCTTCAACCTTACCTGTTCACCATTGTCTCTGTTTACTTCCTCCTGTCTGTCCTCTATCTATCTATCTATCTATCTATCTATCTATCTATCTATCTATCTATCTATCTATCTATCTATCTATCTATCTAGTATATATATAGATGTATAGAGAAAGTTGGCATTGAATCAAATAAACTCATCAACCATCAAAACATAAGCATGTATCATATGTCTCTTTCCGATAAAGATCTGGTTGTCTGTGCAGTTTAGGTAAACATATGCTGCTGCCAGTTTTTGAGAATTCACCGTGCATGCATCATTTTCCTTAAAAGAACAAGTGCACTCTCCTTGTCACACTATCGTGTCTCTCATTTGTTAAATCTGTCATCCCGATGCCTGTCAGTCACGTTGATGAGCTATGTACCTTGACACTGTGTGTACCCAGAGGCAGAGTGACCAGCATCTCTAAATAATTTTAATGAGAAAAAGTTGCACAGCAAAGCATGTTTTGCTCCTGTAAAAAAAAAAAAGGAAAACAAAATATCTCGATTGTTATGGAGAAGTTTGTGGACGACGCAGACAGCTGGACTCGGTAACCTGACGGATGCAGATGGAGTCTGCTCCTGGACCATAAGGAGGACCCGATTAAACAAGCCGCCTCCTGCAGACAGGCACCGATAGGGAGAGCAGGCAGAGCTGTTTTCATCTTATTTCATTCAATTGGGCAGTGGCAGCAAAAACACATCTTTGTGCTTTTAAGAGTTCAACATGTCAGTGAGGAAGAGGAGAGAGGGAGACTCAAACACACGGTGAGGTTCTGGTGTCAGCCTTTATGGGACCATTCTCCAGTGACTGGGATTAAAGGCTTTATTGGTGCTGCTCGCTCACTGGAGGCTTCATTGTGTTTGCTTTAATTGGCAGCAAGCGTGTATCCGCTGGGGTGCTTTATTATTTTAAACAGTGTAATGAGGTTTCTGTATCACCAAGGGACAAGAAGAAGCCAACTTTCTGATCTCTCATCAGTGTGACAGGCTTTCTTTACATGATTTATGGAGGTGCATTTTGTCTTTCCTCTGCTAAAAGCCATGTCATGAAGAGGAGGACATTAGTTAATGTGTATTTTTCTTACCAATAGAGGAATAAATACATAAAAAATATACAAATACTTGCTGTCTTTAAGCCCAGTATACACTTTGTGATTTTGGGCTGTCTCAGACAGAAGTTAACCATTGTGACAGAAATGTATTGATGTCTTTGGTTGTTTTTGATGTCACTTTTCAGGTTAATATGTAGGATTCATGTTATTTTATATAATGAGACATTTTATTTTCTGTAAAAAAATAAATAATAATAATAATAATAATAATAATAATAATAATAATAATAATAATAATAATGATAATAATAATAATAATAATAATAATTATTATTATTATTATCAAACAGTAATTTGAAGGATAATACCACTAAGTGTAATATTTTTGATTTGTTTAAACTGAACACCACAGAGAAAAAATGTATTCATGCAATTTGAGGTTTTAGGCAGTTGTGTGAAGGACTTTTTTTTTGCAACAGCCTCTAACAAACCTATAAGTATCCCTTCTTCCAGTAAGCTGGTGCAAACCACATCCTTCCTGGCTTCAGGTCCATATTTAACCCGTCGAAACCTGAGCTAAATGGCATGATTTCTTTCAAAAACATTGGAAGATGGAAATGAGCAACAAAAAAAGGAATGACTTAATAGTAAGCAAGAAATTAGTAAAAATCACAAGACATGTTCATAACCCAAAAATGAGGAAAAAACAAAACAAAAAAACCCCAGAATGAAACAAACAAAACAAAACAAAAAACAAAAAAAAACAAAAAAGAAAGAAATGAAAAAATACATGAAAAAAAAGGCTTCCAGGATTTAGAAAAGGTTATTTAAAAATTGACAACATAATTAACATAACATAATTTGAAATATGTAATTATGATAACTGTTTTGTTTGTATTTATTTTTAGGGTTTATTCCTTTTCTTGTTTTCTGTTTGTTGTTTTTATCTGCTGCTTGGCCCTTCAATTTCTTTTGGGATTACTAAAGTTAATATAATTCAATTCAATCTAACTATAAATATATATATTTTCCTCCAGCTATTTTCTTTTTTCCTCGCTTTTTTCCCTCGCTTTTAAAAAAAAATCTGAATCTACTAATTTCTTACAATTTGTGCAGCATTTCCTACCAAATTGCTCATTGCCTTGTTTTTGCATGTTTTGGGGAAAAAAAAAAAAAAAAACATTGTATTGCTCTTGACTTTTTTAGTGATTACATCATCATTTATATTATACATACTGTATATTCCTTTAAATGACATTTTTAGAAGGAATATTTTAAAGCAATACTCTTCAAGTTACGTTCTCTTGCTGATCCAACGTCCAGCAACGACTGTTTTATTTTGAAAGGCAGAAAGTTATTGTGTGGTTGCAGCAGGGGCTACCTGTTGCGACGGTGGAAGAAATTGGCTGAAAGCTGTTCTGGTGATGGGCAATGGCGTATCTAAAAACAAAGTACCCCTGAGTCGCTAGCATGTGTCAGGCCGGACACTCAGTAAAATAAGAAAGGTGATTGGATTGTGTGGCAGCACAGCTTGTACCAATTTTCTCAGTTAATGGGAAATTTCTACTTCCTGCCTTGTCGTGTTTCCGAAGGGCTGTATCAGGCTCCGACCGTCGTCCCGGACGGCACGGGGGTCTTTGCGGCCACGGCGGCAGAGGTAAACAACAACCCCATCCTGACCTCATGCCACCTCACTGCTGTCCCTAAATATCTCAGCAAACATGTGTTGTTTTTCACGGCGCGGCGTCAGTGGAGGAAGGGACAAAATTGGCTCAGACACATTTTGGGAAAGCTACAAGGCCGGGGCGGCTCGCCAAGCAGTCCGTTTGTAAGCGTGACTGGACAAACATGGCCGTCCTCCTCCTGAGGTAGAGCCAACACCACCAGCCATCACCGCATCCACTATGATACCCGAAATCAACAACCCATAGAGAAATAAATACTGGCATGAGTTATCGGTGAGCCCAGTGGAGCATGAATTATGGTGCAGTCCCAGAGAGATTTTTCAGACTTTCATCCGCTCTCTGTGTCTCTCTTTCTTTTGACATCTGTTGGGATGTCTCTCTTTCTCTCTCCCAGGAATGTTGTGTTGCAGCATGTGAGGCACAATGGTATGATCAAACAAACCCTGTGCTGCTCTTAATGACTGCAGATAAAGCCATAGATGAGACAGATGGGGCTTGGCAGTGCGGCGATGTCTCTCTTCAACAAACAGATTATCCTGCTAATGATGTTTCATTACTGATCTTTTTGATTTCTGACAAACAACCAAAAGCATTTCTGTCTGTATTTAACTTCAGAATGCAAACTGCCTTTATCATGCCTCTGTGCCGGTGAAAGCTGTAGCCGGAAGTGTTAAGTTTCAGATTTTTACAATTTGTCCCATTCTCATGAATGAGATAGCTCAGATTTGGCACTAAAGACCCCTTGTATTCAACGATAAACTGAGTAGATTTTGGTAGTCATAGGTCAAACTTCAAGGTCACTGTGACCTTGTCTGTGTCATATGGCCAATATGGTCATACATTCATCTCATTCTCATGAACACAATAGCTCAAGAATACTTTGAGGGAATTTGGTCAAATTTTACACAAACATCCACTTGAACCATAATATAAACAGAATTTTATGGTTGAAGGTCAAATGTCAAGGTCAGTGTGACTGCATCCATCTTATTTTCATGAACACAATATCTCAAAAACACCTTGAACAAATTTCTTCAATTCTGACACAAATGTCCACTTACACTGAATAATGAACTGGTTAGAATTTGGTGTTCGAAGGTCAAAGGTCATGGTCAATGTGACCTTGCAACTTTTGAAATTGCCTCTCTCATTCTTGTGAAAGAGATATCTCGGGGGATTTGGCACAAACATTGTTTAGCTGTGTGGGAAGCATTTATTTTTTCACAGGCATAGATGTAAACTATAACAGAATCTTTGCTGGTGTTTGAAGGCATACAACTGTGGGACAGTTATATTTTTCTTTTTTTGCAGGTTGTATGCATTTTTGCATCATCTCATTCCATAGCATCTCCCACTGTGCCCTTTTAAGGTCTTCTTAAAGCAGCGGTAGGAGAAGACATGCCCGCAGCTCCATATTATCGGACAAAGGAGCTGACAAATGTGGCAGTGTTCATGCGTGAGCTTCTATTAATCTCCCAAACGATGCAAGGCCTAATGGGCAGAGGACTTAAGAGAGGACACAGACACTTTCTGCTTTTCCTCCAGGACACGGGCAGAGAGTAATGTCCTATTGCAATCAGATTACTCCTTTCTCCCTCTGACTGTTTCCTGACACCAGCCGCGACACTCCCACTTCGATTTATTTCACTGGCCACTGTTAATTCCCACTTGTGGTTATCCATCTTTTTCCCCCCTTTTAGCTTAGCAGAATTTAATCTCTTCCCATCTTTACAAATCATTCTCTCTCCCTGTTCTCAGATTACACTGAGAAATCATCCAGAAAAGATTAAATATACAGAAGCTGCACACCCTTTGTCTTCCAAGGTCATCGAACATGGGTGGTCAGACGTTTTGTAATAAATGGCAAACTGAGAAAAAAAAAAAAAAAAACACACACACACAAGACAAAATCCTAAAATCGATAAAGTGTAATGTCATGGCTGTGGTTTATGCCTGTAGTAGTTTCTCAGGATTTGAAATCAATTCTTAAGCTAAAAATGTAAACTTGATGTCCCAGTGTTTTGCTCCTATCCTCCAATAATATCAAAGTGAAGGAGACTTTGACCGGAGGTTGTGTGCAGTGCACGTGGTCAGCCCATCCAAGAGCTTCAGTAGAATGCTGAAGAAAGACATCTGCTCCTCTCGCCCTGTTGCTGCTGGTACTTTAACCTGCATAGGAGTAACTGGTGTCCGTAAACAAAAAAGTACTGGTGGGCAAAAGCATCATTCTCAAAAAAAGTAGAGCTGCGGGTGGTTGTGGCAAGATGTCAGGTCGCACAGATCGATACAAATGAACTGCTCAACAAAAGGGTGATCAACTCATACTCTGAGAAGACGACACGTAGATGCTTGTGGGTGAAACACAGTCAGCGCCAATGGTGATGCTATTTAAACCTGGTCAGTAACGTTCAGCATGAAAGTACAGGCTAAAAACTGCTGTGTAAAGGAAGAAATGGACACCACTTCTGTTATCTGAGCATAACATTTGCCATATACATTTCACAGGACCCCCCTAAAAATATGGGGTGTCACCCAAACGGATGTGGTTTTGCAGGATGTAATGGTGCACCCTTGAGTGAGGTTGGTGACCTTCTGCAGATTCATACTTTATATGATAACCTACATTTACCTTTGTAAGAATGCAGAACACACATCCTGAATTATTTTTGGTTTAATTAAAACAAGAAGTTGGACTGAGTAGCAAAGTATGGTCTAGTTTTGTTTCTGAAGCTTGGAAAATAGTCAAATATGCAGAAAAAAAAGTATGATGGCATACAGAATACAATATTCATGTTTTCCTATAATTTGTTTATTTGGGCATACACCTGTGCATGGAGACCGATGGTTTGCCTTGTAAATCTGTTTAGACTGGACATGATGCCAGAATTGGTATCAGAACACAGACCCAAATTTTCACTCTAATGACCACTTGTATGTAGGTTATTTAGGATTCCTCTGCTTATCTGAAATGACACTTGTACCACAAATTCACAGCTGTTATCCACCTGTGTCTCCTCTCATGGTGCTGTTCCAATGCAACACTGGTACTCCTGTCACCTCTCTGACTGGACACTGTATGATCACATAATATTACACCATTGTTTGGGTGATAGCCTTGTGTTTTCTTGTGTCAACCAGGTTTAAACAGTGTCTTTGGCGCTGCCGTTGTTTTTTCCAACAGCAACTATATGTCATCACTCAGTGACGTCAGATCAGTTAACTCCCAAAAGGTGCTGACATGGCAGGCACCGTCCAGCTGTCTGGCGGCATATATAAACAATGTGATCACTTCTGTGGTGCTGCGTTCTCAACTGATGATGTCCAGGGGTGTATCACACGGACGCGATAGTTGCCTTTTTGGGATTATTCGCGGAGAACACTTTTAAAGTGGAAGCATTTGACAAGTTTGGAATGAGAATGGGCTTAAGAATTCAACTGTGTTTTCATGCATTTATTCATATTTTATTTCCCCACCCACGGCAGCAAGTGAGGGGAATCTGCCTACGGAGAAACAGGCGAGCTCACAGACAAACTATAAACCTTGATCAGTTAATATAGGCTATGTGGATAATAAGTTCAAAACACATACAGTGTGCAGACTATGCACAAACTCAGACTCAGAATTTGTCAGTAAGGAGGAAAGAGTTGATAGCAGAATATTTTATACAGTAAAATGTACCTGGATAATGACTTTAATTATTTGTATTACCCTTACACATTGTTTTTGGAATATATTTAAGCAATATCACATGAGAGGGAGTGATGTGAAAGCAATATCACACTTGTGATGTTGTATTGTATATCATCCCTGCTGTGAAAATCATAGGATGATATACAGTCCAACATCACAACCTCGAGAATAATATTTCTTTTATACAACAGTTCTACAAGCATCTTTTTATTAGTTTACAGTAAAAAAAACAACAACAGATTATGATTTTTTTGTTTATTTGATGATTCTTTTGCTCTGCCAACACATACAGTCAAACAACCTCTGGAAGTGACAGCTGTTGCCTAGTAACGCATAGATATTTTTCTGCATACACTTGCTCGCTAATGTGTGTAAGCTCGGTCTTCATGTTGTGTACAGACCAGCTGCTTAGTATCATGAACATTTCTCTCTGTGTTTTCAGTGAAATCAGAGTCTGTTAACAGACACTTTGGCAGCCTGTGTGATTCACGAGTTAGTTTGATCAGACAGTGTGGTGCTCCAGTGTGTGTCCTCTCACTGCTGTGATTGCCATCATCTCGAGTCCCGTATCAGACAGTATGTGTCTGTCGGTGTTCCTCGGGCTGCGGTTAGTATCAGACGAGTGTGTCCCTGCCTCACAGGAAATCTATGCAAAAATAGCCAGTTAACTCCAAGTGAACGGCAGTTTACCAAAACCTGTCTGTCACAGCTGCTCCCCTCCTGGGCTCCAGGTCGAAGGATTTTGCATCAGGTAGGATTTTGCTCACTCTTCCAACAATGATACAATCTATAGTAATGTTAGATAATTACCAACTATTAATGTTTGCCTGATTAACAGTTTAGAACAGCTGTGAAGAGGAGTGATCCACGCAGAGTCAAAAGTTGACAGTCCCAGTGATGCTGTACCGTATATCAGCACTCATCGAATGCCTCAAAGTCAGAACAAAGTCAGAACAAAGTCAGAACAAAGTCAGAACAAAGTGTTGTAGTGTGATATATAGTGTATTATAGACAGTGTAGGTAAGTGTTACAGTCAACTAATTTGTTTTTGGAACATAATTTGTCCACAGTCGCAGCACCATGCCTTGCAAAACAATCTTACAAAATCCATGTTGTATCACTTTTTCGTCAACTGCTGTCATGTCTTATTATAACCAAAAGGTAAAAAGAAAGAAACAGCTTAAATTTCTAAATTCACCATTACTGCTACAACCTTCAGTGAGAATCTCCAGCACTTCTAAAGAGCTCTGACGCGTTCTCTCCTCAGTCCCTGGCCCATGTTGCTACATCAGCTACAGTGGGAGCACCTGTGATCTCATCAAGCAGAGGAGGGAAAGGGAGAGAGCTCAACTGACACCTAAGAGGGGAGGGTTAGTGCCCATCCATAATATGGCTTACAGAGGGAAATGCAATAACGGTGCTTCAGCAGTATAGACCAGGAAAAAGCCTCCAAGTCAGCGACTCCTGACTCCCAGGTCTGATGAGGACTTCAATATCACCTCTCTGGCCCTCCCGAACCGTCACACCTCTCACCGTCTCATTAAAGCTGAGCTGATGCAACCACACAGAAACAAAATCTTCCCATTCGATCGTCTCGGGCCTACAACAGGAAGCTCGAGAATCTGCGCTTGATTGATGCTCAATGCCAAAGCCGTTCCAGGCAACTTTTGATCTCGTCTCATATCCTGCTACACGAGTAGTGCATTCCACTTTGGAAACTTTTGTTGCAGGAGTTTAACCTCACAGAGGCCAATTTTGTGTAAATGTCAGGACAGACGCGATGCAGGAGAGAGGACGGCTGGGGGCTGAGAGAGCGCATGGAGAATATGACTGTGACATTTGCTGACACACCGCGACAGAGGGAGAGAATTTCTTCACCCTGCACCTTGGCCTGAATGTCCTGAAGGTTTGCTCATGTACAAGTGATGACAGCATGTCTCTTTAATTGAAGGTCGAGTTGACTTTGACCTCACTACTCGCAGCTTATTTTCCCCGGTATAGAAAATGTCTCTGCTGCTCTTCCAGTGTTGTTTTTTTTACTAAAAGGTCAGTCCTGTTGTTGTTATGGTCTATTTTCTCCTATTTTCTTGAACTTGTTTTGCAGGAGATTTGCACTTTTTGTAACCATGGATGTTAGCACCAACCTTGTGAAGATCTATAAGTTGATGCGAAATCCCAAAACACAACTATACAGCACCAGATATGCATAGGAAGTGACATTACTGTTTTGATTACTGGCACGTCCGACCCGTTCTCAATCGGAACCTGTAAAATACTGCAGCTTTGACAGTGTTTTCAGCATATCACACACCGAATGGCACCTTTCATGTCTGCTTGAAACACCATAGGACAGCATCACTTGAACACATGGCCAGACTCAACCTGTTGTGTCTGCATGAAACGTGTTAAGGACAGCATCATGTTGAAAACCTGCTGGTAATAATGTAATGAGCACAATAATGCCTATAGCATGGGTCCAACAAACCCTGGACTTTCATACGGGAGTATGGTGTTTCCTTATGATGTACATCTGAATGTGAATGTTTTTATATTTCTTTTTCTACACCTTACCATGTACGTCTTTTGCCTAAACCTAACCATCTGTGCCAGCATGAGCTTTTGTTGACATCCTGGCATTGGTTACCATATGCTTTTGCTGCCTAAACACAACCACTTGCAGAGTAATCCCATCATGTTATTGTGTTGACATCACAGGAGCAGCATCCTGTGGAACATCAACCACAGACACCAGATGGATACCTAGTGTGTAAGTTTTAGTTTACAGAGTTTACACGAGACTTTTTATGACAACCAATATGGTCTCATTCTTGTGAATGTGACATCTCATGAATTTCTTCAAATTAGCACAAAGAACCACCTGGACTCAAATATGCACAGTTTAGAATTTTGATGGTCTTAGGTCAGACTTCAAGGTCATGGTGAACTTGCATTTGTCTCATTCTTGTGAAAATAATAGAAGAATGCAGTTATCTGTGTCTATCTAGTTCTCATAAATGCGATATCTGAAGAAGGCCTTCAGGGAGTGTCCTCAAATTTGGCAAAAAAGTCCACTTGGAAGAATGAACTGATTAGAAGTTAAATGTCAAATATGATGGTCACCTCACAAACGTGATTTTGGCCATAAAGAATTCATACGCTAAAATTTCACAAAAATGTCTCAGGATATTAGATGAAATTGTTTATTGTTTATTATTGTTTATTATAAGGATCCCCATTAGCTGATAGCTAAGCGACAAGCCAGTCTTCCTGGGGTCCAACGTGACATAACATTACATTACAATAAAAACAAACAGTACAAAAATAGGACTACTTTAACAATAATAATTAAAAGATAATAATATTAATTTCGCCAGCATTTAACCAATTCAAATAATAAAATAAAATTAAATTAAATTAAATTACATTTAAAAAAAGTCTTTTTCATAACTGTCTAACTCAAATAAACATAAAACAGCCTATTAAAAAAAATAACTGGTGAATAACCGCTAACATTTGTTCTGCAAAAACACACCTCTGGTGTCATATCTCAGGAACAGAAGGGGGCATATTTGGTCAAATACCAAATTGGTCACACTAATCTCAAAGCTGTCCTGACTGTAGAGGTATTCTCTGCTGCAGGTTGCAACAATATGTGTTATGGTCCATGTTTTCACATACATAGATGTAAACTGTAAGTGCAGTTTGAGTGTGCTGAGGCATACAACTGTGTGGCCATAATTCTATGCCATGTTGTTTATATTGTTTTTTTTATGATTTATTTGGAAAGATTGCACTCTGAAATGTTTGAACAATAACACGTTACAAAAGGTTTAGAACCCCTGGTGTACACTATCTTTGCTACTTTGAGTCTAACAGTCAAGCTTTGTGTGTGTGAATTCGAATTCCTTCAGTTCCCCTCCTGAACAGCACCAAACAACTGTTAGCAAATGATATTTAACGGTTCAATTTGACTGAGAACATGAGACCATTTTATCTTGAATGATTTAGTGGAGAAGTGCCTGTTGCTGTGGATTTAGAGGATTTAAATGTTTAACTTTGGAGGCAAATTAATTATCAGTGATGAGACTGTGGTAAGCCTATTAAATGTGTTATTGTTTGTGACTTAAGGCAGCTCATCATTGATCAGCAGTCAAGGCGGCTGGGAGTGAAACACTATTTCTGATAAGTTCTTTCCATTAAAAATATTTGTTTGAGCTGGTGGCGAATTTTGGGAGAAGTTGAGTAAATGACAGCTCACTCAGTACAATGACTCCAAAAGGAATCCACTAACGCATGAATATGACATGGAGCTGACTTGTGAAATAGAATATATACAGTTTGAGTTCACCTGTGCATTTTCTCAATGCCTGAAAACACTTCAAAAAGATTTTGAATTCTTTCCAGACACTCGGGCCACTAGTGACCCATTTCACAGGCATCCCGGAGTGTCACGGTCCAGGCCACGCAATGCGGCATGTAACCTGGTTTCTGTGTGACTGCTCTTGTATTTCTCTGCCACTTCTCTTCATTCAGCAGGTGCCAGCTGTCCTGTCCTCACATGGCTCACTGCTGTCTTCTAAAACTGTTGACTCCATGCTGAGACGCTTCATCTATCAACCACACAAATACAAGACAGGATGTAATCTCCTCTCACCGCTTAAAGGTGGAGAGGTCACTTCATTTAACAGCTGTGTGCTAAACTTAAAGCTGTCAAAGATCCGTGAACAGTTAGTAAGTGAACAGTTGCAGGAGTTTTTATTGTATTAATGCCACTTTATTCTATACACCAGTCTGGTCCAGAAAGTAATGTAACATATTACTAAAACTATGAATGTAGGTAACCATATTATTGGCATTTTCCATAAGAAGCAGAGCTGTGTAGATCCATGTATTGGCCTGTGTCAAACTTTGATAGTGTTTACCACAGGGATACTCAATTTTCAAGTTTTTGGGATGTTAATATAATTTTGGGAATTTCTAGGATTTTAAGACATTACTTGGCTATTACAGAATTCCAAGGAATTTTAGGATGTTGAGGATGTGTCTTGAATTTTAGGACATCTCTCAGATTACAGGATGTTTCTCCCATTTTAGGACAATTATAGGATGCTGGGATGTTTCTGGGATTATAGGACATCCCTAGGATTTGAGGATATTTCTAGGATTTTGGGACATTAGGGGCTGAGCTAGGACCTCTGTCTTCTGTTTTGATGGTGTTTTATGCACTCTGGCACCTTATGTATACTTAAAGCATAAAAATAATTCCCAGCGTACATTGGTTTATTTTGATTGTGAATTAGAACATGATTGGGGGGCCACCCAGCATCCTATCGGGGGCCCGATTTAACCCGACGGCAGTAAATTGACTATCAGTGCTATATGCTTCATTTCAGGGCTGGTTGCCCATATTCCACCTTTCATTAGCTCCATCACCAGTACTTGTCAATTAATTTAGCCTGAGTGGGTAAACTCTGTTCATACATTTGCAATTTGATTGAACAGAGATCTGACAATAGTTGTATTTAGCAATCTTGAAATCTAATGTTTTCTGTTCCTCATTCATGGACTGAGATGGAAAGGAAAGCTTTGAAAGATTTGAGCTGGTCTCTCTGCCTGATTTTAAAGCTCTTCTAAGTACAACGATGGAAGTATCACTAACTGTCGTGTGCATAGTTATTTAAATGTTTTTACTGTATATCTTTCTTTATTTTATTTTTTGTTCTTTTTCAATTGTGGTTGCTGTGTGTAACTTTTTTTATGGGGTTATCTTTGACAAGTCTTCCAGTCTCCATTGAGACATCTCACCTGGTTAAACATGGGTCAAAATTAGTAGCAGTAGTAGTAATAAGAATAAGAATAAGCCTGTTTAATCATGTATTTGAGTTTATTTTTCTTTATTAGTAATTCTTGATGAAGCAGCAGGACATTTTATTTGTAAAGGTCAGAAATGGTCCAGATGATGTCCTCGCTGTCCAGTTTATGAGGGCAAATGAAGTGCTCGTGTTTTGTGGCAAGATTGATGTTGAAAGTTACTCTCTGACAGAAGATACAGGTTGTTGTTTTCTGGTCAAATTGCATTTGCCACAAAGATGTCAGGAGTGAGAGATGAGGCGCGGCGACCTCCGAGGATGATTAGAAAACATCATTATATCCCAGCTGTGGGACACTAACTGTTTATGACTGCTACTGATTCATTCCGTACCAGCATGCGTAACCTTTTCCTGTATTATCTTGTGTGTATCCACAGAACAAGGTGTCATCCGCGTGGAAAAATCTGTTTTGCCAATTCGCCATCCTCGGGTCCTCAACTTCAGCTTTGATCAAGCGGCAGGGCCGCTGATAGGAGCAAAGTGCTGCAACCGGAGGCTCAGCCCATATAGACACTGGGATATCTGTCAGACAGCGGAATGATTTGTTATGCAAACCATTATTCATATCTGACAACATGCGGAGTGGCTACTTTGGTATTAATGGCCCCTCACACAGTAAGGCCCTTATTGATGTTGACAGCCATACCTTCTGAATAGCACTCTCATCTCAGGGACCTGTGACAGGACTAATGAATGGGAGAGTGATGGGAATTTAATGCACGCATAGCGCTATTTTTGTGCATACTATGCTGTGTGCTTGCACGAGAACCTTTGTGTCCTAAGATATTAACTTCAAAATTACCCGTGATTCAGACCATAGTAATTGTTGAGAATTAATTTCGGCTGCAACTGTGAACTTAAGAGCACAGCATATATAGTTTGTGTCAGGATGGCAACTTTGTCACATTCAATTGTTTATTTATTACATTTTATTGCTTATATCCTTCACACTTTTGAACTGAGGGAAATAGAGCATGACAGCTTCCTGCCAAAAGATAAAACTACGCCTTTTTTTTAATAAAATAACAAAGTAAACAAACTAAAATGTCTTTGCTCATTGCTCTCAAGTCCACTTAGTTTTCTTGCTTTTTTATTTGTTTTTTTCTTAAATAACAAATTTTACAAAGTAAAATAATTTTATATGGCTCTTATCACAATTGCAAAGAGTGCAGCATTTGTTGCTTAAAAAAAAACCCAAATACAACAATAATAAAATACAGCTGACAAACTAAAACGTCTTTAAACATTTCTCTCAATTCCACTTAATGCAGCATTTGTTTTTTGTTTTGTTTTTTATTTATTTCTTCTTGCTTGTTTGTTTTTGTAAAATAACAAAGTACACAAGGTATAATATATTCTAGATTTTTTTATAAGATAACATGGTTGCTTATATTTTTTCTGTTTGTTTTGTTTTGTTTTGCAAAATAACAAAGAAAACAAAGTAAAATATTTTATATGGCTGCTGTTACAATTTCACTTCCTGCATCATAAATTAAATTGTCCTCAGAAATAGCTTTCCAATCCTTAGTGCCACATTTGTTCATTCAACAAAATCAAGTAAATAAAGTCGAATATGTCTACAGAAATAGCTCTAAAATCCACATTGTAATAAAAAGAAATAACAGTACAGAACACTATGAGAAATATTATCATAATTCCACTAGAATTTTAAATCAACCCTATTCTGTCTCTACATTTTAGCCTTTCTAGCCCTCAGGTGTGCATAAACTTCAGGTTATACACTTACTTTTACAAAATGCAAACATACAAATACAAAAATGTGAAATTATTGATCACTGTATCTGTATTATTTATAAGAAGAGGGCAATTATCGGTTACTGGTATCAGCCAAAAAAAAAAATCCAAATTGTGGTGGATTGTCCTTAACCTAATGCTTACTACTTTTGAAAAGAAAAACAGCTATTGATAATGTAGTTTGCTCTTCTAGGTTGTTTTGTTGCTTCATGTGTTAATCTGATTCCCACCTGTAACTGAAAAAACAGCAGACATGATGTCATGTTGGTTTCCAGCACAGAGTTCAGTTTGGCGACAGCTTTCGCAATACACACACTCTTAAACTCTTACATGACCACACACACACACACACACACACACACACACACACACACACACACACACACACACACGCACACACACACACACATTTGACAAATCCCACTCCGATGGAGATGGATAAAGCTCACATTCGTGACTGTGATCTCTGTGTGTGTGATAGTGTCATCTTTAGGAAACAAATGAAACAGCAATACCTAAAACAGGGTTCCTACAGCTTTGAGGTTACTTAGATTTAAGACTTTTAAAGACACTTTTAATGCCACCAAGAATTAAACTTAAGACCAATTTCACCACAACCAAAAATAAGGGCAACTTTGTGAAATTTAAAGAAAATAAAAGAATATAAAAAAGTATAAAGTTCTACTTCACATGTCTGAGCATTTTTAACTTTAAAAAGATTGATTTAAGACACTGTCACACCAATTAGGGCCTAATTTTTTAATTAATGAATTCATTGCCTTTTAAGACTTTTTAAGGATCCACGGGAACCCTGTAAAACATCTGACTCAGACTGGTTTAATATCTTGAAAGCAGCATTCTAGTTATGCAAACAAGACATATTGTTTAAAGAAGCCCGGTGGCTGCATTACTTTGTGTTTTGAGTTTCTGAAAGGAGAGATATGGCCTCCCTCTTCCCTTTAATCTTTTCTCCCTCCAGGCAAGTACGCAGGACAAGAACACAGGAGAAAAAATTATTCTTCCTTTTCTTTTTTCCCTCTCTTAGCCCCAACCAAGGTCACTCGAAGCAGTCTGCAGAGCTTTAAACAAATTAATCCCTTACCTCTGGGTTTCAGGTCCCATCTATCTGCGCTGTAATGTGATAAGGGGGACAGGCTGGAGAACAGGGAACCAGCAGGTGCTCGGCACGGCTAACACGCGCTCATTTCATCACCTGACACTGTTCCTTTTCCTATTACACCCACACCTCGAAAGCCTCCAAGGTGACTACGCCGCAGTTACAGGAAATGGGAAAATGGCTTATTCTGGTAATGGTTATCAAAATCGCTCCAAAATAAGCAGATCTCCCTGTAAATCCCTGCAGCTGATGTGAGCCGACGCTGCATTAGCACTGATACACCTACGGCAGCCTGGATCTCCCTCAAGGCATGTGGATGTGAGGAGAAAGCGTCAGAGTGGAAATCCTTCACCAACATGCACACCCAGAGCAGCTGTGCTTTTGTGGTGAGTATAGATTGTAGCAGTTTCCTATCTGAAGATGCAGGCATTAATGAGGCCGGATGGAGGTGGATTGTTATATGCGGTTGTGGTGATTGTGAGCAGACAGCGATCTGGCTCTGCATTGTGACAGAGTGGTGGTGGGAGGGGGGGGGGCAAAGGAAAATGAAAGCTCAGCAGAAGGAGCCAGTGAATGGGGTGATGTATGGCCGTCTTAATGCCCTTATGACATTTCCATCAACCTATAAAGACTTAATGGAGGATGCATTGTCACACATGAAATGGAAGGAGAGAGGAGAAAAAAACCACGAGATGGAGGCTAAATGAGAGAAATTGGGGGTCAGTGAGGGAGGGTGGTTGGGCGCTGGCGCGCTGTCAGGAGAAATGGAATAGCATGTCATCTGTAAAACTCTGAGAGGATGATATCACACCTCACCTCTGCTCACCTCCCTCCCTTCTTGCACCCCCCCACCCCAGAATTAACCATTTGGAATCTGGAGTGACATCACTTTTCTCTTGCCACTTTAAGGCACCTTTCACAAGTATTTAAACCTTTAAAGCATTGTGAAAAATTCATTCAGCAGCAATTTGGTAAAGAAATGTTCCATGAATTGCAATATTGGATAATTATTAAAAATAAATATATATTTTGGGGGAAAATGTCAAGGAAAAAGAAAAAGACAAAAATTATTATAAGAGTTTTATGAATTTCTATGCACTTTTCTGGGTAATTTACACATATATTTCTTTTTTAGGGGGTTGTTTTTTTATTGTTAATTTTGAGGTAATTTCTTTGTACTTTTTACTAATTTCTTGCGATTTTATGTCTACAGGGAAAAAAAGAAAAAAGGTTAGGGAAAAACTATATTTATAATTATTATGAAATAATATTTAAAAATTAAGTTACAGCATTATTATGAATTTCTGAGCACTTTTTCCGGGTAATTTCCTTGTTTGTTTGTTTGTCTTTTTTTCTGTTTTGTTTTGTTTTAGTATTCATTTTCAGGTAATTTCCTTGTACTTTTTACTAACTTCTGGCCAATTTCATGTCCAGGGGAAAATGAAAAAAAGCTAGGGAAAAACGATGCAATCATCTTAAATAATATTTAAAATTATATCACAAAATTAGTTTTTAAATTGTTGTTTGTTTTGTTTTGTTTTAAAATCATTATTAATTTTCAGGCGATTTCCTTGTACTTTTTATTTTTAAAAAATGATTTATTGCTAATTTGTGGGTCCTCTTTCATTGCTTCTTGCCTTCTTCCCATGTTTCCGAATGAAGTTAAGCTAATCTGCTTAGTTTTTAAGGGGTTAATTGGTGTTCCTGTGCAGAGACAGATTGCTGTCCACCAAGTCTAGTGCATTTCACGCCTCCTGCCATTGCCGCTCATCAGCTGCAGGGAAAAACATCAAGCAGAGCCGGCTGCGAAGGATGTCACTGAGCCACTGATGGATGGCAGACAGCTTGAGGGAGCGTCACTCTTGCTCACTCATGTCTGCTGAGTCTGCTACAATCCCGTAGAGGTTTATCATTTTGCTGTTTTTTTTTTTTTTTCAACAGAGATCACCGTGCAGCATATGGGAGTGAGGGGCTGTAGCTCGTATTGACAGTTTGCAGATTGAAGAGCTGAGAATTTGTGTTGTTGTGCATGTGAAAGTGAAAGTGAAAGCGTGGTGAGATGTGAAATGAAATTCACTTCTCACCATGGCAGATGGAACGATTCATCTTCCTGGGTTTGAAGTGACAAAAATCAAACCCTAATGAGGAAACTAGATCTGCGTGTACAAATTAACTCAAAAGGATGTCACAGTGAGAGCAGATGAAGGGGCAGTTTTAGTTTTCACTCACTCTTGTAACATGGTCCTTTGTCTACTTAACATTTGGTGTGTGTGTGCAGAAGCTAATGTATTTGGTTTTTTTGTGTACTTTACATGCATAGATTCCCGCCTGTTCTCAGCCGCAGCTCTACAAATACAGACGCTTTGTCACACCCCTCAGCGTGTGATACAGACGCCAAAGCCATTCAGCGTCTTTGAGACATACTGCCTTTTCATCTTTGAAGTGGATGTATTCTACAGACACTAAACACCAAACGGTCATGTTTAATTAGGAGTGGATATTAAATAAATAAATAAAACACAAAAGATACACAGGATGCTTAAAATATGCGTTTATCAACCACCCATCCTGCAAAGCACAAACTTTATGCATTACAGTGGTACAACTATCTGGATAACAGAGATGAGTGTTGCAGTGCTGTCAGTGTACTGTAGAGAGAGACACAGAGAGGGATAGACAATTAAGGTGGACTTCTTCACAAAATATTTCTGCAAGCTATTGATTACTTATTCAGCTTTGTCACTTCGCTAATTTTTAAATGGCATGGTTCCCATAAGCATAACTGGTGTGAACATAGGCAAAGTGCCTGTGTAGTGTTTATTTTGAAAGACCATGATGTAATTTGTAAAATAGTGAAAAGAATAACAAAAGGTATTATACATCATACAATAAAGTTGTAATCATATCATATTTTACAGCTGTAAAATTAAAGAAAACACAATAACCCATTTTCCGGCACAACATGTCAGCACAAAATGTGTGCAAATAGGATTGGGCAATATGTAATATTTTATACCGCCATACATTACTAAAATTTTGCAAGGGTATACAGATATAATGGTGTAAGTGTGCTTGGCTAAGCATTTTTTAGACTAGTAAAAACACAATAAAAAAAACACAAATTGTTGTTCTCATACCTGTTCTCTTTAAACAGAGAAATACAACTGATGAACAAAACTCCCCCTGCACAGCCAATGTAATTGTCAGGTGCTGGTTGGTAGCCGGCACATATAAGGTGAGAAACTAAGTTGACCACTGCACACTAAACGATTTTACTACTGGCCGCTGGGTGTTTACAGTCCTATGACTTCTGTCTCCACCACTAGGTGTCTTTCAGCTCAACTGTCTGTTCAGCTAGTATTGACAAGAGACTGAGCTCTGGTGGTGTGTGTTGTGCACTACATACAATGAGTTTAATAGGAAGAGGAGTCTGTATTTATGACATAACTTGTATTTATGACGGTATTGAAAAACATAACTTTGAGATTTCTAAATACCCTGGTATACCATAATACCCTGATACCAACCAAACCAAATGTCGATTACTGACTTTTCTTAGGACCTTTCTCAGAAACAATTTTTAAATAAAACTAAGGTTATTCCTGAATGGTTTTTGCACATTAGGCAAACCCTAACCTTGACCCCTAACCTGCATTTATGTCACATAATGTACTAATTTTACATGATCAAAACATGATCATGAAGATAATTAAAACATGATCTCTTTTCTAAACCTTTCCCAGCACTGTTGTTGCGTAAACATAAACATGGCCATTTCACAACGGTTAAAATGTGTGCATCACATAGATAGACGACAGGGTGTCCTACATGCCTACATGTCCCTATGAGATGTCCACGGGCGTGGCAAAGCAATAGTATTTGGCGACCTAGGAATGAGAACGAAAATGAGAATTTTATCCCCATTAGTTGTTCGCCCTTGCCAATACATGGAGACGTGAGCTGACACATCTCTGCACATCTCACCACCTCGGTCCCAGGAAGTGATCACGAGCGCAGTGAGACTCTGAGGAAGGGAGATGTTGTCTGCGTTGGAGGAGTGACATATTGAACATAAAGAGGTATGGGATATTCAGGGTCTCGGAGTCATAAAACATCACTGCGGAAGCCATCATTGTCCTCTCCGCAGTCACTGCCGGCATAAATCTCTAGCCTCCGGGGTTTGGAAGAGATGTCACCTGGAAAAATGCAATGTCAAAACAATGTCATTTCTGCAGTTCCTGCAAAACTTTCCAACTACATTCACTAGGGAGCACATGTAAAAGGAGTAAACAATGCTGAATGACAAGTCGAACAGCGGCGTTGTTTTCTCTTTTTGCACTTCACTTGGCCCTTGTAATTAATATTCTGCAAAGCAAACAGTTTCTCCTCTCGCTGAACTTGAACTAAGTCTTGGTTGGGCATCTACCATGCCTCCAAAAAAATACATTTATATACAACTAATTAACAACAAGGAAATATGTCTTGAGACAAACATGTTGCTTCCTGGACTTTAACCAGCACAACTGGAAAAAACATTTTTGAATGAAAGTATCTACAAAGCCACTACTTAGAAAACAATACAAGAAAAAACAATTTACCTAAAATATCCACTTGTGACAACTTAAGAATGATTACATTTTTTATGGTTATATCAAATTTACACTATGCAAGGTTTAACTGAAAAAAAAAAATGTTTGGGCTCATACAAAAATATTCCCTCGCAATCATCTCTGCATGTATTTTCTTATTTTCTTGTTATTTTTATTCATTCATTTTTTGTTGACGGGCATAGCACAGGTAATGTTGTGCCTTTATGAAGGGGACATTCTTCCAAACAACAGTAAATCTGCGTTTGGTTTCCACTCTCGCTGTTAATATACAAACACAAACAGTAACTGACCGTTTCTGCATAGTGAAGCCTAATTTTTGAGAAGTGTTTCACTGTGGGAAAAGATGGTCTTTTGTTAAAACTGCTGACACAAACACATGTTGAGAGGACACTGCAGGTGGTTATATTTAGGCAAGAAAAGCACATGGCAACTGTTGCTGGGATGTCAACAAACGCACATGTAGGCACATATGGTTAGACAAAGAGGTAAATAAAAATGGTAAACAAGGTAAATAAATAAAAAAATATATATACACACATTCATATGGGAAGTGAATTCAGTACTTCCACATGAAAGTCTAGGGTTTGTTGGACCCATCCACCACCCTTCCACCACAGGTTCCATCTGGCCACATTCTCAAGTGACACCACCATCCGAGCATCCCCCGGTATATAATAACTCCACGTTCTGTCCGGCCTCATTCTTATCTAATGCTGTCCATGGGCGTGTCATGCAGGTGCAAAAGGTAGCTTTTCTTGTTGGGATTGCATGCCAAAAGCACTGTCAACATGGCGGTATTTGATGACCGCAGAATGAAAACAGGCTGTAAATACCGATACCAAGCCCGAGCAGACATTGGCAATAATTAACTAAAATGTTTTAATACCCTAGACCTACCGACATGCAGGATGCTTGATGCAACACAGGAAGTATTATCCACCCCACTTCCTGTGCTTGAAATTATGTTGGCAGGAAAGTAGTGTTGGGGAAACATACATAACTGACATAACCATATCAAGACTCAAGTGAAAAGTTAAGAGAAAATACAAAGACACTACACTTTATCAATCATGTTACCGAAACAATATTATTTGGATTTGTGATATATGTATTTAATAACCATTTAGGAGTACAAACCAGGAGCCAGAATTGCTTTATCACCCTGTAAAAGTACACGACAAGGGAAAAAATCAAACACGGCTTCAAAATGTAAAATGCAAAACTCAATTAAATCTGCTGATTTGCATGCCTCATTTTTAATTATCACTGCATCAGCAATGATAAAGTGTAGATGGCAGGCGTATTGTGCAGGTGTGACCTCCATCCATCCTGTGTTTTTTCTTTAATTACCTCCATCATGCAGATACTGTAGCTGTGACTGCTCATGTGTTCTCACACTTCTTCATCACCACTCTTCTTCTGCAGTTTAGGCAGGAACTCGCCTGGAGGCTGCAGGTAAAGAGTCAGTGGGTCGAATCAGGGCAGATGCATGTTTCAACACAAATAGCACATGGACATGCTGAATACAAACAAAGAGAGCATAATTATTATGGTGTTAACTTCCTGCACATCTGTTGACACACTGAGTGGAGGTAGAGCGATGAACTGCTGATGCTGCCTCCTGATTAGATCCCTGCAGGAAACCAGGGTCTCTGAGATTCTCGCGGGCATGTGGGCTTGCTCAACCTTCGTTATTTAGCGGGAAAAAGTGAGTTGACTCAGCAGGTCTTCACATTTGAAACAGCAGATACTGAATGTGGTAATATTTGAACTTGAGAGCACAACTTGCTGCGTCAATGAAACAATCAGATAAAAGACCTAATGAATTGTCAGGTAGTGGAGACCAAATCAGATCTGGACCAAATCAGATCTGGAACCAAAAATGCTCCTTGAGTATGTCTGTGACAGGATTTTAACAACAGTGAATAAGAGTGGTTGAAAGCTTTTAAAAGTCAAGAAATGTTTTGATAGATGTCATTTCAGGTTCTCTTTTCAAATTTTTAATGGCCATCACAGACAACATACTCGATATCTTATCATCTGTCTATGAAGTGCTACAAGATTTGTCTCCATTACCCTTCATATTAAAAGCTTTTGTTCACTTGCTGCACTGTATTTCATAGCAGGCAGTAGAAGGTAGAAGGTAGATTTATTAGTCATCTTTTAAACCAAGTTTAAAAAAATTCATTTGTCCTTGATCCTGCTAAATCTTTGGAGTTGAAGGATGAGTTGATTAAAATCAGCAGCTACTATGAACAACTATGATTGCTTCAGCAAGAAGGGTCATGGTGTCAAAAAAACAGAAAAATACAGCAAAATATAGCAAAAAAGTAGCAAGGATTGGAGGAGCTACAGGCTGCTGCATCTACACGCGCTGCTGTCGTTGTAGCAAAAATGTTGTAGGGACACAAAGTTCTTGTATATGAATTATTGGTGCTCCCTGCCATAAAAAGGTCGCTTAAAGCCTGGTTTTCTTTTTCTGAATATAAAATCTCAAAAGAGCACAGCATTCGTTTCAGTTTTAAAACAGCAATTCTACCATGTACTCGTCACGATAAAAATACCACCAGTAGCAGCCACTTACAACTAATGCAGGGACCTGAAAGAAGTTTAAAAAATTTAATTCAGTTGATTACAACTGATATATAGTCTTGGTCAAAATTTACACTAAAGACGGTCTTTGAACCAAATAATTAAACCGAGCATACTCCCAGGTTAGCTTAGCCCACGTCTGTTGCCATTGCTTTTGACTCACAGCTCCAAGCACCACTTTTTCAAAATATATAAATGAAGAGCAATCTTTGATAAAACCCAGAGGGTCATTCAACAACACTTAACACTGTTAGGAAGATATTTCCAGAATCCTCAAAGACATTTTAATTCACCATGCAGCAGACAGAATACAAATATATATATATATATATATATATATATATATATATATATATATATATATATATATATATATATATATATATATATATATATAAATTTATTTTATTTTTTTTTTCATCCAGATTCTTAAAAGAGTCCTTGGTGATTCTGATTTAGGTATACGACCTTCTGTTGGCTTTGCTGGTAATACACGAGAAGCATGTGCTGGGGCTAAGGTTAGCCAAACGTATTTGAAAGAGAAAACTAAGGCAGCTGGCAAAATCATGTTCCAAACTGTTGTAAACATTCATCACTTCCTGCTTCAAGTTATCTACCAGTATATCTGAGGTATCCAAAGCATTATGTAGAAATACCAACACAATTTCTTGGCTTGGTGACAATCTGTCTGATTATCTGACCTTGTGCTTGCAGTTAAACATGATTCTCCTGATGGACATACTACATACAACATAACTGGAATTTTCTTTTAAATAAGCAGCTAATGAAATGCAATTGCTTCTATATGTGCAAACTTTGAGTCATTGAAACGCACTACTCACAATGTTTCTTTTTCTTGTTACCACGGTAACCTTGCTTGCTTAAACTTAACCTCTGCAACTTAACATTAATTATTTCACTTTGCGTTGACAATGTAATGCTATTTGTGTGGTGTAAATTCGTCAGGTCAAGCTAAGTCTATTAATACAGTACTTTTCATACGACAGACATAGAATCAGTGTGCTTAAGATAAAATTACCGATATACATGATAAAAATCATATAAAATGGTGTAAAATCCTGCACCATGCCAAGCACACAAATTTCCTCCTTCATATTTCCTGAATGTGGTGATGTCACAGTGGCGACACATGTTGTGCACTGTGGCACACAGCACAACACTGTTTCCCCATTCAAGACCCCATATCTGACTCATTTAGTCACGTATACAACTGAGCGTGTTCCCTCACCTGCTTCCACTTCAGAGTCTATTTAGGGACTCACGCTGTTCATGCTCAACTGTTTTGCTATTTTTTTAACATTATCGTTGCCATTGGAGATGGTGTACACTGAGGTGATGTTTGCTAATGGATGAAGGATGAGTGTTGCCTGAGTGCATGTGATTTGATAGCTGGGGGTCTCATGAAGGTCTGGATCTAACATTTGATTTCAAGTTTTTTTAATAGAATGAAGACAAGGGACAATCAAATATAATCAGCAAAATATTGTAGAGTGATTCAGCCTTTGAGCCCCAAGCAAACTGGATTTATTTATTTTAAAAAATATAGGGAGGAAGGCAACAAGCAACTAAACAAAACATGGGCCAAAAATAAGCAAGGAACTGGTGAAATGTTACGAGAAAATAACCTGAAATTAAGTAAAAGAAAAAAGAAATATACTAACAAGAGAATGACGAAATGAAAATTGTTCAAAGATATATGTAGATTTTTCTTTTGCAATATAATTTTGAATATATAACTATAATGGTTATATGCATAGTTTCCTTGACATTTCCCCCTACTTTTAAAAAAAAAACACAAACAGTAACAGTAAAAAAAAATTTCTAACTAATTATCAGGACATTTTCTTGTCACCATTTACTAATTTCATGCAATTTGTGGTACATTTTTTGCCAAGTTAGTTCCCTTTTTTCTCCATGTTTTTTGAAAGGTAAAAAAACAAACAATTTGCTTGAGTTTAGGGTTACATCACTTGTAAAAGGCATCTGGGCACAGCTCAAGATGTCGATCCACGTTATAAAGCATAGGAAAGGAAAATGTAGAGCTTTAGCCCTGCTGTTGCTCCATGTATGGCACAACCCCACAGGAACTGTACAAAAATATGAAAAAAAAAGCAAAGGTTGCTGATATGAAGAAAATGTGACATTTATAAAGCACAAGTCCTGCCCTCTGCTTCATTATGGAGTCATATTCTGCATGCATGGCTGACTGTATGTGATATGAATCCATGATGAAGTGTACAGATGTCAGCCCTTTTTCTTGCATTCAGATAAACCAGCATGGCTTGAAATAAAAAAAAAAAATCGGCACCCATGCTTGCTGGAGGGGAGACGGGATGGAAAGGCAGAGAATGACAAATAGACGGAAGAGAGAGGACAGAGAACTGAATTCTAATCAGATTAGATTGGCGAGCAGAAGTGGTGATTAGCAACAAAGGCAAGGCACTGAATGCAGGCAGCAGGTTAACACACACACACACACACACACACAGTTCAGTGCAGGCTCACTTATTAACACTACATATTATTTACACATTTTACATCTGGTCTGCAGAGGACAGGCGCCTTAGTGGAACACAATATCGGAAGCATCTTTCTTCTGTTGCTGGTACCGAGGCTTCTCAGTGCAACCTGATTCTTCAGTTTGTGTTAATTTTGTGGGATGAAATATGTGTTTATTAGTGATGTGTAGAAGTTTTGGTGGTTATTTTTCCCTTGACTCCGGCACTTTACTTGGTGCGAAGGCATTGGATTGCTTTTGATCTCCTCGCCTCCTGTAAGAAGCAGATAAGCAAACCAAAACATTAGCTAAAGATAAACATGTTTAAATGGACAGTTAGCAGTGCTGGAGGGGAGTATCGCTAATTTCATATTGCACATGGCAATCAAAAACGTGGCACACATTAAAAACAAAAATAGAATTTAGCACAAATATTCACTTGGATTTAAGAATGGAGTGATCAGTTTTTTGGAGGTCAAAGGTCAAGGTCACCGTGAGCTCGTCTGTCTCATTCTTGTGAATGCGATAACTCAAACACCTCGAGGGAATTTCTTCAAATTTGGTACAAACATTCAAGTGGACTCAAGTGTGATCCTTTTTGATTTTGGTGGTCAAAGGTCAAGATCATGGTGATCCTGTGATTGTTTTATTCTTATGAATGTGATATCTCAAGAGCACCTTGAGGGAATTTCTTTAAATTTGGCCCAAACATCCACTTGGACTCAAAGAAGAACTCATTAGAATTTGGTGTTCAGAGGTCAAGGTCACCGGGACCTTGCATCCATCTCATTGTTGTTAACATAATATTTGAAGACAGCCTGGAGGGCACTGGAGGTATTATGCTTTCTGATTGTCAGTCCATCCGTCTGTATGTGCATATGCCCAGTGCAATTTGTCATTCGAAGGTCAAAGGCCAAGTTCCGGTGACCTCATAAAACATGTTTTTGGCCATATCTTGAGAACCTTGGGTGCCCACCTCGAAGATGTGCTGACTGTAGATCTTCTATGCTGCCAGGGAGAAGATGTGTGTGAAGCACCCATGTTTTCACACACATGGATGTTAATTGTAAATGCAACTTGACTAGTTTGCACTGACATACAACTGCATGGCAGTATGTCTAGTTTTGTTAGCATAACTGTTGTAGATGTAAAATGACAATTGACTGTTTCCAACTCATCTCAGTCAACTCTCATTTCTCATGATCTGATATGCTCCTCTTTTCATATCACTCTGGGTGTGTTTGTGTGCCACTGGGGCATTAAAGTCTAGAGGATTACAATCCAATCAGAACAGGCCACAGTGACGTTAACCAGTCAGCTTAGGGAAGAAAAAAGTACTCAGGTGCTTGAGTTTGCTATTTTTTTGCAGCAGGACATCAGAGCATCTGTACATCAAAGGATACAGGGTGGGGCGGGGGGGTGGGGGGGCTGAGGGACAGCAGTGTCCCGTCGTCTGCTCTCACCAGGTGCGAAGAACACGGAGCAGCTGGTCCAGAGGGTGAGGAGTGTCCTCACTTGTCTGGGTCTGGTCATTGTATTCAGCGGTGGTGTGATCAAACAGCTCTCTGCAGGTCGCCTCCGACTGACGATGAACTTTAGAAACGTGTCACCCATGGGCTGCTTTCATTAAAAATGAATTGCAGTTTTGTGTTGTTGAGCTGGCTTTTTTTTTCTAATTATATTATATAAATGATTTATTGAGGGATCACATAGCTCTGACAAGTAATGAATAATAATATACTGTTAATATTTAAAGAGACAAATCAAAATGATAATAATTGCCTGATTAAATTATAGAGTTTGGTGGGCCTATATACAGCTGGGATTGGAATTGTATTTTAAGTTATTTTGTGGATTAGTATGTTATGCTGACATCATCAGGCAGCCTGCTGCTGACATGTGAGGCTTGTTAGCTTGATTACGCTCACCTAGGTCTTACCAAGCTATAAAAGCTGGCCCGGTTGTTCGCTTGTGCTCTCCTTTCTTCCAGCAGACACACACCCTGCATTGCCTATTTTAGTTTGGCTTTGTTTGTTAATGTTTATTAAATCTCTTGTGTGGACTTCCTCCTCACATTCACTGAGCCAGTTTGTACGTATATAAGTTTAATATGGGCTCTTTACAACAGTGCTTATTTTTATTTTTTCTATATGAATATATATCAAATAAAAATATCCCTCAAGCTGTCAAATAGCTGGAGAGCATCACTCATCTTACTAATCAGTCAGTCATTTTCTGTAACCGCTTGTCCTCGTAAGGGTCGCGGGGGGCCAATCCCAGCTGTCATCGGGTGGGAAAGCGTCAGATTATCGCAGGGCCGACACATATAGACAGAGAACCATACATGCTCAAAGTCACACCTAAGGGCAATTTAGAGTCACCAATCAACCTGAGCTGCATGTCTTTGGACTGTGGGAGGAAGCCAGAGACCCCGGAGAGAACCCACGCTGACACGGGGAGAACATGCAAACTCCGCACAGAAGGGCCCCGCCCGCGAACTGAACCCCGTTCCAACTGGGTTTTAAACCAGGGACCCTCTTGCTGTGAGGCAACAGTGCTAACCACAACGCCACCGTGCCACCCTCCTCTTACTAATGTTATTCTTTAATAGTGCTGCATGCAGTCTGAACATGAAAACATAATAATGATAGTGGATAAGGGAACAGTTTAGATAGATGGCTAGCTACATTAGAAACACATTTTATAAAGGAAATGAACATTGAAATAATGTTTCAATCATTTTTCAGGTTTTGCAGATGTACACACTTTCAGACACTTTCAATAATGTTTTCGCACCATTTCTCCTCATCCACATTTGTGGTTATTTGTTGGTTATTTTAAAGGCCCCATATTGTAGAAATTTGATTTCAATAATTTTTAGTTTTTTGGTTTGGTTTGTCTGTTTTTTAAGGTGTAAGTGCTGTAGAAATACTATTTCGCTATATATATAGTCTACAGAGAAATGCAGAGTCCAAATTCAGGAAATGGGCCTTTAAATCTTCAAAACCTGAGCAAATTAGATTGATTTCTTTCAAAAACATGGGGATAAGGCAATGAGCAACCAAAAGGACAATAATCAAAAAATGGCATGAAATTGTTTTTATTTTAATGACAATAACATCATAATAGTACTACTACTACTACTAATGATGACAATAATAATAATTACCTGAAAATTAGAAACAAAAAATAAAATTAAAAATAACAACAAACAGGAAAATGGTCTGAAAAAGTGCTCAGAGTAATGAAAGTTCTGAAATATTATTTAAAAAATGTAATTATTATCATTAGACATATTGCTTTCTGAATTTTCCCCCAAAGTATTTTTTTCATTCTTTCTTTTTGTTTTTTTTAATAATTTCCCAAATCTACAAACTCTGGGACATTTCGTGCCAAGCTACTTATTGCCTTAACCAATTTGCTTTAGGTTCAAAGGTTTAAACACTTTAACACTTGTTTATGAAGTTCTTATGTCACAAGTGCACTATAGGAAGATAAAAAGTGCTAAAGTCACTTCCTAATGCAATGACGGCGCAAAGACGCGAATAGTGCAGATGTAGAGGACGTGGAGACACTAACCTATCAATGCAGACTGGGCTTTTACAGGAGGAGGCCTTAGTGGCTGATTCTTGTTTGATGAAGGTGTGTATGGTGAATATTGGGGCAGGAATTGGGAATGTTTTAGTGTAATATATACACATTTGTTTTTAAATTTCAAATTGTAATAATAATTAATAATTTTAACTTCCATATAATCATTTTTGGACATGAAATACTTACACAGGTTTACTGAATGTGTCCAATGGACTTTCTAGTGTCATTTTTCTTGCTTATATCTTATTTTGTCTCCTATTTTATTTGGCATGTTCAAAATAAACATCTAACCAATCTTTGATCGGTATTTATGTGAATTATATGTAAATGTCATTGTCGAGCTTTATTGTTGTGATCAAATGATCAATTTAAGCCGCTTTAAAAGGCAAAGTTAAACTCAAACGGTAAAGTGTTTTGGTTATCAATGAAGCTCTTGTCTGAACTTTAATTTAGTGATTATGAAAGCATTAGTCATCTACTTCCCCCAGAAAGGAAATCAGCAAATAAAATTATCACCTTCAGTCTACCACTGAAGCCTGTCGGCCTGTTTAGTCGTGACTCTCATATTACCTTTAGGGTAAAATAACAGCTCACAAAACTGTTAAAAATGTGTTATCATTGCTGAGTAGGAGGATGTCTCATGAGCTATTCGTAGTTTCATAACCACAGCACCATATGCTGAGATTTCAGTGGCTCACTTCACACTCGGGAGCAAGCTTTTAGCTCTAAAGCGTGTTACGACTCCAACTATACTCATGCAATAACAGCAAGCTATGATTTTCTACAGCTCTGAAGAGGAACGTTTTACCTTTATGCTCTGTTAAAAGCACCACAAATATATAAATTAGATCCTCAATCTGTAGCTATTAAACACTGCTGTTTAGTGTTGTTTCATACCTTTGCAGGAATCACATGATCTCATCAGTTTCAATTATTGTTTTAAGTTTTATTTTAACTGAATTCAAAGATCTTTGAAACAATTGTCAGAACTCTGCGCCAATAAACTGCCTACATCTGTCATGCAAATTGCCTCCGCCAATGCCGGTCACCATTGTTCACACTTGCTGTGTGGTTGCCATGGGAACCGGTGATTATTTCCATCATTTTGGTGTCTTGGCAGCAGACACTTCGGAAAAACTCCTCGGCTCAAGGGGAAGAGTAATTCCCTGCTGTCCAAAAATTGTGAAACGTGCCTGTGTATGTGGGTGTGACTGTGCCAGAGGAAGCGTATGCATGCACGCTCTTGTCCCTTGTGTGAATAAAAAAAAAAAAAAAAAGAAAGAGATTGATGATAAGCTGTTAAGATCAATATGCTTTTTGGAGCTTTAACTATTTGGTCCTGCATTCAAATCATGATCCATTAGCACCCTTTAAAATGGACCTCCTGCTTTTTGTTTGCACAGTTCTCTTTAACCCCTTGAAAGCTGACCAAATTGGCTTGATTTCTTTTAAAAACATAGAAAGTAAAGAATGAACAACCTAAAAAAGAAATTTCAAACAAAACAGTTGTAAAAACTTGCAAGAAAATTACCTGAAATTAGCAAGGGAAAAAAAAGAAGAACAAAAAGAAAAAGAAAAAGGGAGGAGTAACATAACATAAAGAAAATGTAATCCAATTGTATGTATAAAATTAAAAATATAGTTTTAAATAATTTTCTCAAGTCTTTTGACAATTTTCTGACCTTATGTTACCTTACGATACAACTTACAAAAATGGTATTTTACCGTAATTTATCAATATCAACCACAAATGAATTCAGAACTGCGAGAACACTCATTATTTTTACAGCAGAAAGCCAAAGCTTCTGTCTCTCTGTGAAGACAAAGGAATAGAAGCGCTGCTGGGTCTTTGGTCACATACAGGTGCTCTTCAGATACTTAAAGTTTACAGTGTGTATTCCATTGCATGGATGAAGTATACTCTTTAATCAAAAATATATAAAATGCAAGTCTCCATCAAAAACGATACGGCACACTGTAGGGTTTGTGCAAATATTAAAATGTATTTATTTTACGTGGCAATACAGATTAAATTGACCGTATTGCGACTCACAGGTCTTCATCAAAGTCATTGTCTGCTGCAGTTGACACATCTATGTTGTGTTACACTAATGAGTTAAGTGAGAGAAAGACTCTCCTCCCATGTGCAGAATGATTGGTTTGTCTGTAGCTTCGTCATTAAACTCTTCCTCTGTGTCACATGTCTTATGCTAGCTTCATGTGCTGCTCAGAATTATTACCGTATTATGAGTTACAAGTTACGATCACATGAGCTGCCCTACAAAGTCGAAAATATGAGTGGGAGTTTTCGAGTTGTAATGTTTGTGTGACATTTCAGGGCAGCAGAAATGTCAGAAAGCATGGAAACAGGTTCGACAATTGACGGTAAAAAAATATATATGTTTGGTTATTTTGTTCCTTGTAGCAATCATTTACTTTTAGTAGTTGCATATTTTAATGTAGGCATTTATTATCTGCAGCAAGCAAGCAAACTTTGACTTGTAAAGCATGGCAGGCGAGTATGCTAACAATGATAGTAATGTTATTTTATAACACAATTTGCTTTTACTTTACAACATAAAAGCATAAATACGGCGTCAAAAGTCAATGTTTGGTCAATGTTAAGAAACTTGTTTTATTAACTCATGTATTAAATATCACATTTTGATAACATGTAAAGTGTAATACGGTATCAGTGTTAACTGCTGTCCATGTAGAGTGACATAGATTATATATATAAAAATACATTTATAAATGTAATAATATTTGGTTTAAAGATGTCAGTTATTCTTTAAAATATTTAATGATGTTATTTCTATAAATAAAGCTGTTTTGTTGTTGTTGTTGTTGTTGTTGTTGTTTGCATTTTCCTCTTGCTTTTTCCAAAGCTACTAATTCCTTGCATATTGAGTGACATTTTATTTTAAATTTCTTATTGACTTTTTTTCCATCCATCTTTTCAAAAGAAAGCAAACCAATCAACACAGGATTAAAACATACTTGTGAAGGCCTCTACATAGCACATAGCACATAGCACATCAGAAGTGATGTTGATCCAGGTTTTAGGGGGGTTAAAGATATTCCAAGAAATTACATCACAATAAGTAAAAAAATGTCAGCCCTGCGATAGTCTGGCGGCCTGTCCAGGGTGTACCCCGCCTTCCGCCCGATGACAGCTGGGATTGGCTCCAGCCCCCCCGCGACCCTTACGAGGACAACCGGTTACAAAAAATGACTGATGACTAAGTAAAAATACCAATGTACATACCAGTGCAACCTTTTTTATTGCAGATTACAAGAGGTTAAGTCCATCATATACAATATGCCGCAGTAATAAGAATGGATCCATTGCTCAGGACTGATGAGTATTGGCTGATGCTGCTTTAACATGTTACCTGGATTAACAGCATGCAGGCGTGGTTGTACCCGGTGGGCAAACTTCACGTCGGTATCTATCTGACGAGGTGAACAAACAGCACTTGCTCACTCGAGGTGAGCACTCAGCATTGAGTCCACACAGAGTCAATAGAGCAGCGTGTGAATCTCAGAGGTGTTGTTTTCTCTCCGATTAAAACATGTGCTCTTTGGTGAGGGACCGACCTATTTCAAGCGCTCCTCAAACAGCCCTGACAGGGCCGCTGTCCGCCAGGTTTGTTCACTCTCTGCATGGACCTCAGCAGCACCTCGAGATTGCACAAATGTTAAGTGGGTTCTCTCGGGGCATTCAAACTACAACAATAGCATGGTATAAATCTCCCTGTGTAGACCTCGACTTTGATAGCGAGACCTGACAAGGCTTATTTAACTAACTGTTGCTTCAGGGACTTTGCTGACGTTGGCCTCCTTAGTCAAACACAGGCGCTGTTTTCACGGCACCAATTGGTGTGACTAGCAGACTTTGGGTCATCCATTTTCTTCACATTCTCCAAAGAGGACCTGGAAGTGAGACTAAACAATGCATGCCTGCCAGATGGGGGACCTTTTTTTAATTTTTTCTCAACAGGACACTGTTTGCATGGTGTCATAAATCTGTTAGCCTCTTTGGTTCATTGGGAACGTATATCTTGCATCAGAGTGTATATCAAAGTGCACAAGACAAGAGTTTTTGTGTTTCTGCCACAGCCATGAGAGAATGTGGAGCAACGGTGGCCAAGTGTGCAGCGACGGCTAAAGAAGAAGAGACAACAAACAAAACTGACCTGTGCACCTCTTACGCTTGTTTTCTATTTGTTATCCTTTCCCCTTTGCTGCCAGTGGTTTTATATTTCACTTTATGTTGGCCCTTTAAAACCTGGATCAGCATATCTTCTCTTGTGCAGCGTACAGACACTTTCACAAGTACGTAAACTTTCAAACCTTGAACAAGTTGGTCTGCTTTTTTCTTGGGAAAGATTGGGAAGAAAGTTAATAAGCAACTTGGCAAAAAAGTCACCCAATATACAAGATATTGGTAGCTTTGGAATTTGATTTTATTTATTTTTATTGTTTTTTTGTTTTTTTTTTAAGATAGAGAGGGTATCCAAAATAACTACATTTATGTAATTACCATGATTAAATATAAAAATATATTTTAACAGGCATCTTTTTTAATACTCTTGTTTTTGTTTCTAATTCAGGTACAATATTATACAGCTATATATTATGATATTTTTGTATATTTTTGAGGGCGTAATTTCTCTGTCAATTGCTCATAGACATCTTCCCATGTTTTTAAAAGATATAAAGCCAATTTGCTCAGGTTACAAAGGGTTAAAACAGAGGCTCCCAACTTTGTGAAACTGCTAGACACTTACAGAGTTTCATTAACTCCTTGAACTCTGCATAAGAAATGGGCCACCAGTAGCTACATAGGTATTTTTGCTCACTGCAATGTCAATGTCAAGTGTCTTCAAAAGCATCATATCTCTCAAATCTTGCACTAAAAGGTTATGTAAATCAATCACCCATAATAGTTGACCGTATTGAGTAAAAATTAAGTAGTGAAATTATGTTGAAAAAATTCAAAAATGAAACTTTTGCCATCAGAATGTGCTTATAGGGCGAGTGGATGGGGTGATGGATGGGATGAACGACTGACTTTCATGCAGAAATCTGCAAAGCACCATATTTTTTTTTTTTTCTATGATTTACCATTTGCCTGTTTGCCTTAACCTAACCATCCCAGACTTTGTTGCCTAATCCTAACCATCACTGGTTGCCATGTATGCAAACACAACAACTTGCTGCATCATTCCAACATGTGCATTTGTTGACATGGTAATCCACCCCGGAGTGCAAACAGATGACACAGAAGGAAACCTAGAGTGTCATAAGTAGATACAGAAGTTCACCAACAAAGCGGCACCATGTGATGAGTTGAGGTGAGAACATATTCAAAAATCATCCTTAAATTTGGTTAAATATCATCCTTGAAAAGGTCTTAAAAAGCAACACTGCACATTTAAGAGTTTTTAATACAGCTATTTACAAAACTGCCGTTAAAGAAAATACTGGCTCATATGCAATTTGATGAAACCTGTTAAAAAATGCAAAGAAATGCAACACGCCCCCCAAAAAAAACATAATGAATAAACAAATTGACCTGTTTTGATAGTTGCAGGACCTGTTGTATTCTTCTATTAAAGCTTTTGGCTTTTTAGGTTTTCTTCCTGAGCCCAATAAAGAATTCGGAGCATTGCATTACTCACTGAAGGACCCATAATTATATCTGTGATAAAATATATATACATCATGCTCTTCTCAGCAAATTGAACCTTCTCATAAAACTGTGACTACATAGTGATTGGTCAAACATGGGCAAAGATCAAATATGTCTCTTCAAAGATGATGTTTCTCATTGGACATGGATGTCTCCCTTGACAACCGAACGATGTTGTGGTCAAGACTATTGTGTGCAACTCCATTCTCATCACAAAGTAAACTTATTTTTGCTAAATTTTCTCCATGAACCAGGCATCCCTCTTGTGTCATCTCCAGTGAAACAAAAAAAAAGCTTGTTTGAAAGTTTCTAATGAGATTTTCAGAAAGGTATTGTTCATCTTTTTAAAAATGTACCCTCTGCTCTCAATGATCAGCCGGGCCCTCATGTGCTATGCATCAACCTTGAATGAAATTATCTCGCTGATGGAATAAAAAGCGCTCGAACTGGAGGATGCACCGTCTTCCCTCCCGCCTACTGAGCGGCAGCAAAGCACTTCTCCCTGTTTCTCTCTAACTCTCATCCAGAAGCGACTCCTTCAGCCGATATGCCATTGTTCTTTCCTTACCCATACGCCTAATTAGATGCCTTTGATAAAGTATGAACAGAGAGAGGGACCCAGTTGGTGTGGATCCTCTAATGCACCCTCCAGTGGCTCTCACATTGATCCCTTTCTCTGTGAAGCTGCCGTGAAGACTGCACACGGGCTCAGCGTGGGCTATCATAAAAGACAACGGAGCACAAGTGGAAAACAAACTCAAAAATGAAAATGGGCTGTTTTATTTTATTACAGGCTGCCGAGGCTGCCTGACACCTGACGGCGATATGGCTGGCATGCTAATGCAATGCTAATTGTAACCCAAACAGATCAGTGACATTTGTTGAGCAGTTAAACGGGAGCCCTCCTGGGGGGTGTTTATGTTACACCAAGATTTATACGCTTACGATACATTTAACCGGCTACAGTGACATCTACAATTGTCCGAGAAGGGGGCCTGGGAGGTACATGAGTTACGAGTTTGAATTCCCCAAGTCATTTGCTGCCTGTGAGGTAGTGAGGCTGACGGCGTTGTATTTGTTTTTCATCAGTGAGTGTTTGGCTTGGCAGCACATTTCTACAGGCAGAGCAGGGTGGGAGAGGCAGGCAGGCAGGCATTGGGGGGGGGGGGTTGTGGATTTCGTTGTGTGAGCCAACAGGCTCCAAGCGCCTCAGCAGACACTGATTGGGCTGTGGCCATTGTAGCCTCTCTGGGGGAAAAGATGCCAAGTGCCCGTCCATTATAACAGGTTCTGTACTCTCTCAAGACACCCCCCAACTCCAACCCCTCACACTGTACTCCTGCTTGAGTGCTGCGAGGATGCAGCACGAGTGTTGTTGACATTTTCTGAAATTGCCTTAAACAATTTTTGCTCAGCAAGCCAGCAAAGGATGGCTTCAATTGTTGGAGAGCCTAAGATGAGCTCAAGACAGACGGAACACAAACGCTTTCAATTTTTAAAGGACAAATTTGAGCATTGGAGAAATATGCATATTTTTTTTTTTTTTTTTTTTAACTGGGAAAGACTTGAGAAGGTTGTGCGTGCAGCCCAGAACTGGCTCCCCGGGGATTTATCACTACCAGATGATAGCTGATGGGTTCCAAAATTGGAGCTATATTGTTAGCTAACCCGCATTAGCAGTGCGCGTTTTTTGCTGTAGTGGATGTTTGTGTCACTCACTCAGCAAGCCTTGGTGCAGACTATAGACTGTATATAAAGATGGATGTCAAATCCTCATGTACCCCTCAAGTGAAGCTAAAATATATTGGCTACGGCCGCTGCCATCTTGCGCCGGTGACATCATTCGGAGCGGGAGTCACAGTAACAGTCTCTGGGGTGAGGGAGTTTCCACCAAAACACCAGTTCGACCAATTTCGAGCAGCTCCAATGAACGAAAGCGTATGGATTGGCTGTCGCAGCTGCCAATCATGGCAGAAAATCCTTTTTTTTGAGGAATCAAATAATTCAAAGCAAATTTATCATAACAACAATCACTTTAACAAACATCAAGGTGATGAGAACTACCTTCAGTGACAGAAACCATCTTGAGGAAAAATATATTTGGCATGTACTTTGAGCTTTTCATTCGGCCTACTAACATGGAGGGGTGGGTTTTATGACCCATTCTGCAGTCAGACACCAGGGAGTGATCCAGATTGAAAAGCTACATTTTGGGGGAGCTGTCATGTTGTTCATTTTTATATACAGTCTATGGTGCAGGCCTGTGCATGTTTGCAGATAAAAAAGATATTACATAAAAAGCTACTGTTGGTTGTAGCAACACTTTAAACACATTTTCTATCATTGTGTACGCCTAAAAACATTTAATTTAACATTTTGTATTCTCAGTGTTCTATTCAGGGAAGATCTGTATGTTGATGCAGAAAACTGTAAATGCAGCATAATTTTATTTGGCTTTCATATAATTCAAATGGACCTAAAAAGATGGAGGAGCTATTAGCTATAGCCTTACTGTATTTCTCAAACTCAAAGAAATGCATGCTAATCTCGTTGGCAAAATGACTGTAGTGTCACTTGATTCACCCCCACTGAGTGTGTTTGTGGACATCACGCACACACACTCAGGTTATTAGATATCACATGCACACAGATGGGTGAATGTGATCGTCCTCGTAATTAGAACCAACAAATCATCAGCAGTGAGCGCTAATGAACTCCTTACGCATGAGAGCTTGATGAGCTGTGTTTATGATAATGCATATGCCCCCCAACACTCACTCACACACTCACACACACACACACACACACACACACACACACACACACACACAGAGTAAATGTCCGAACCAAGTCTTCAAGGGGGGTGCTTAAGATGTAAGGTTCTCTAAAATCACTGACTCTAGGTAGGAGCAGCCCATGCTCACTGTGAACTTGTCAAATGTGTCTGCTCTGTCAGTGCTTTTGGCATGAAGCATTTTAAGATACTCCAAGAAATTAAATCACAAGAAGAAAAAACACCAATGTAGTCACCGGCATACTATTTCTATTTAAAGGATTACTTTCTTTTGTTGGGTGAAATCGACCTTTAATACTGGGTATACATCATATGGGATAAATGGTAGTGGGAAAAATTGTCATGTTAATGACGAGACTTTGTGTAATTACAGAGCTGGTTGAGTGAGGAATAAAACTCTGTATTGACAATTTAACACCATTTCAATCCAGAAACCACCAGGATAAAACATCCACTGCATGTAAAACTAAACTTGCTGTCCCACCGCTGCATCAGTCTTTTGTCGTCATTGTTTTCAGCACATCACTGCTGAGTCTCAAGGAGACTGTTTTCCCTAATTTGCATATTACTGTGAGATAGAACCTAGAAAACAACAATGTTTTCCCGTGTGTCACATGCCTTTGATGTGTGTTATCTTTAAAGCAACTGCCAGATATGCAAAAAAAAACATTTGGTGTGATCCAAACTGTGGGTTGATTATGGACATTAATCTATGACGCTCTTTGTTTGGCTGTAAGTGCTGTATTTTCATTTATTTATTTATTTATTTTTTGCTGCAAAAGCAATCTAATGTGACTGCATTTACAGATGCATGCGTTTTGTTGTAAAATTAGTACAATAGCAATGAGTACAAAAATTGATAGTCTATTTCCAAATCACCATTTTTATAAAAAGATTTTGAGAAACAGGTTTCCTCAGTGTAAAGTTGATCTTACTTTAGCACTCAAACTGCTCTTATTTAGGTAACCAATAATATTTTATTAACAGCTGATGCAGATGATTGCTCACTGATAACCCTACGTGGTTATATTTCCACATTTAATAGTTTTGATCATACAGTTTTGTTGGATCCTCTAGAAAAACAGGTTTGCATCAAGGATATTTGGAATTAGACTGCTTGAATTGGCACTTGTCAAACAGAATGTTTTCAAATAGTTGTTGGTGATGATACCTCTTTGTGGGGCGCTCTGACCTGTAGTAATCTTCAAGGCTCCATCCTTGAACCTCTTTTGTTCTCTGGATATGCTTCTACAGGGACTGCCATTTGTTGCGGGCTTATGATTCCAAGCCCCAATATGTACCATCAACCCAAAAAGCCTATTGGGGATGTCCATCTCAATATAAGGTACATGCCCTTCCAAACAGAAGCACAAGCCTAATTGTTTTGCACAGAACTATGTCATTGGACATTCCTACTATGGCAAAAGGCACAACTCGCCGTACTCTGCCTCTGATAGTACTCATTAGTTTAGGCCTTACTGGTTTTATTGGTTCGGGTTATGGTAAGGACATGAGAGTAAGTCGGTCAGAGGTGTGACCTCTGTTTGTAAGAAACCAAAATCAGTCAAGTTATTTTAATGGCAATATAGCATGCAAGTACATGTCGCATGCTACACTAGTGATGAATGTTACTTGAAGTCACATTGTGTAACAAATGTAGGCTACTTATTTTAAGCCAAACCATGTTGTTCTTTTTTTCTCAACTTAACCACATACTATTTTTGCCTAAACCTAAGAAAGTAAAAAAACACTGTTTTCTACCTACATTCTAGGTTTATTTTGAGAGACTGTATGCATTTAATGAGCAGAATTGTACATTTCCTGTAAAAACAGAAGTTTATTTTGAAAAGAAACAATGAATGTCATGAGCTAGTCCCAAAGCCAGGAGCAGCAGAAGGTGTCCCATGGGTCCCCCCCAGAGAGCCTAGCTCCCCCCAAGGTTTCTTCCTCTCATGACCTTTTTTCCACTAACTGAACTGGTTTTGTTCTGGTTCCTGGACCTAATGCTGAACCATTGAGGGCACTTTGACCAAATCTTTTATTTGTTAAGACAAAGGGTTGGTCCCCTGCTGGAAGTAAAAATTAGCAAGTTTTCCTTGACTTGAGGGGCAAACTATAACAACATCAGTGGGCATGTTATATTCTACAGGTTGGAAAGAGAGGATGGAAGAGGCAACAATAGAGAAGTTAACTTAGAAATCATCGGCAAAAAAGAGAGGGTGCAGTGGTCTCATTAATAGTTGCCCCATGCTTGCTTTTAGATGAAAATATATATCTTTAAAACAGAACAAAAGTTTGCAGGTAATCAATGCAATTTGTCATATTGCTACTACTGTTTACTTCTGTTGTGCATTGTCCAACTGCCTCCATTGATGATGCATCCTTGATGACAATGGTCCTGATCAAAACTAGTGCAAACTAAAACTGGTTGTCAAGAGAGCACCAATGTTCAACCTGGCACTGAAATCCAGCTAACGATGCGTACCCACCAAACGCGATTAAAAATGATCGCGCCTCAAGATTACATACAAAGTCAATGCAAAGACGCGATTTGACGCCTCATTTTGCCGGGCGACGCGATGGACGCGATTGCGCGGCGCGTTGGACGCGTTGGACGCTCGAGTTGAAATAATTGAACTTTTGCGGCGTCGTCGCGTGAAGACGCGCCGCGACAGCCTATCAGCGTTGAGATCGTCATCGACGTGCTGACGTATGGACGTCCTGGTGTTCCCTCGCAAAATCTAATCAAACCGCCAGAAACAATGGAGGAGCAGCTTATCGTCGCCGTCATCGCTCACCCAGAGCTGTACGACAGTTCCTGTCCCTTGTTGCAGGAGACGGTGGAACTCGCCGAGCTCACGCCGCCTCCGTAGGGTAGCATGCACCCAGAACCGACGTCGGCGCCTAGCCCGCAGACGACGCTGGGAACTTCTCCAGAGCAGATGCGGTGCAGCGATCGTCAACGAGAGAATGAAATGGCGGAAGAAATGTTGTTGTTTGGGCGGGCTCAGCAGCGCCGATTTCGTGCGTCCGAGTCCCATTTTGGGGTTTTTGTACAAGCGTCAAAACTGGAGCGTCCGGCGCGACGCGATTTCATTTGAGGCGCGATGAAATAATTTTTAGCGCGTTTGGTGGGTACGCACGGTAAGACATTTATTGTCAAACACATAGTCAGGGCACCTGGTGGCTCAGTGGATAAAGTGGTGCCCCATGTTCAGAGACTGTGTCCTCACTGCAGCAGTTGCAGGTTCAAGTCCAGCCTTGGCCTGTTGCTGCATGTCTTCCCCTCTCTCTCTACCCCCTTCACACTCACACTGTCTTATCAATTAAAGGCAATAAAAGCCCAAAAAAACAAAACACATAGTCTACCCTGGACCAGGCTTCAAAATGTATCTTTTTATTTATTTTTTTGTGCCGGCATTAGTTTAGTTGTGTAAACATGAATTGTTATGGTACCTGCAAAATGTAATGTTGAGCTATAAAGCATGTATTCAGTCAAGTTTATTCTCCTTTGGATGTTTACTGAGCTCATGCAACAAATAAAACACATTAAACTGACTGAGTTTTTGGTACCACTTTTGTATATGATTATCCATGACAACAGAGTCACTTCTTTTGACTGTCAGTCAACACTGATTTTAACTGTTTGAACAGCAACCAAAACTGACCATTTATAACAAAAAAAAGGAGGAGTTGTTGAGGAATTGTGGCAGCACTCAAAGCCCCCAATTGTTATTTATGTTTTATATTTTTTATTTTTTGCTTATTGTTACCTAATTTAAATGTGTTACCTTCACTGTGTAGAGTTGGATACTAGATAACTGTTTTCATATTCACCTGCTGAAAAGCTTCTGACATTCTGTGACATTTCAACAAGTTTGGAGCCAGTCACAATCCAATATGCAAAAAGAAATGTAATGTGGAAACTTTACCACCTCCTGGTAATATACTCAGAAAATGGACTCTCCACTGAAGTTGGAGGCATTGTGTGTCCAGCAGTTAAAGATCTATAATAAAAACTATTGAACCATTCCATCATATCACATACAAACCACCATTTCTGGCCTCCTCTCTCTCATTCCTCCCTCCTACTCCGCAATGTTATATTCAAGATCCTGTGGCTCCCTCTCTTATGAATATATCAGAAACAGCTTTATTACCTGGGTCAAGCCACGAGGGTGCAGCTTAAGCGATAAGCATGCAAATAAACTGATCTTTATTCCTTTTTGTAAGGCATACAGTGCATACCATATATTGTGCTCAGAGATAGAAACAATACACAGACAGGTGGCAATGCACACGGTATCCACATACATTAGTTTGTATGATATTCTACATATTAGCGCCCCACAAAAGATGGCTTCATGCGTAAGCTTGTTAGAAAAAATTGCAGGACAAAGTGACATAACAGGATTCTGAGCAAGTTATTTATAAGTTATAGAAACATTGTAATGTGCAATAATCCACCTTCCACCTTTTCTTCTCCTCTCTGTCTCTTTGTATCTTTCACACAGCAAAAATGTCTGTGTGAGTCTCCTCACACAGACACAGCAACACTCTTGTGTGCATTGTGCTGCATGCAGAGGCTCCTGCTCCTGCTATTCTTTTAAAAGTGTTTTAATTTAACTCAAGATCTTAAAATTTTTTTAAACAACTTAATTTAAGACGCTACTTTTTACGTTACATCAAGTGAAAAGAGGTGGATGACCTTCTGATGCAGTGATTTTTGGTGGATCTCCTCTCGGCCTACTACACTTGCTGAATCTCAAGCCTGTGTTGTGGACCTCATTACACCATGCCACCTAAGGCCCAAAACAATGGAGAAGAGGCTGTGTCGCTTTCTCAGGTACGAGATCTACTGAATCAACAGAAGGATTGGTTTATGCAACTTTTACAGCAGCAGGAAAGTAATTTCAAGACGGTTGTGGATATACTGATGAATAATGTGAACAAACGGATTGATCAACTGACCAAAGACACACAGGAACTGAAATGCAGCCTGCAATTTTCTCAGAGAGATATTGAAGATCTTATAAAGAATAATGAGAGGATTGAGTTGGAGAGTAAATCTGCCCGTACTGACATCAAGACTATGTGTGAGACCATGATAAAAATAACTGATAAAGCTGAATATCTGGAGGGTCAATCAAAAAGGAACAACATTGTTGTGGACGGCATTCCTGAGACACAAAATGAGAGCTGGAAGGAGACTGAGGACAAAGTCAGGAGTGTGATCACTGAGAAACTTCATCTGGACTGCAGTCGGATGGAGATTGAACGTGCACACAGGTCTGGCAATCCATCTGGCTACTCTGGTAAGAGGCCTAGGCCTATTGTGATTAAATTTCTCAGTCATAAAGATAAAATAGCTGTGCTGGGAAAAGCCAAGGAACTCAAAGGCACCAGTATCTACATGAATGAAGATTATTCTGAGGGTGTCAAACAAAAAGCGCAGGAACTTATCCCTGCCATGAAAGCTGACCAGAGAAAGAGGTGATATAGCCTATATTCGATATGACAAGCTCATTGTTCATCCCCTACCCAGAAGCAAGGGAATGGAGTTAGAGCCTAGTTTTCTGTCCTGTTTGTTTGTTTGCTTGTTCATTTTGACTGTTTTATTTTAGATTACTATGGATTGTACCAAACCATTGACAAGATAATCTCACTATGAACTTACCTAAAGGTTTAATTCTAGCTCATTTAAACATTTGCAGTTTGAGGAATAAAATACATGAACTTGAAACACTTCTAAAAACAACTCGATTCATATTATGGCTGTAACTGAAACACATCTTGATGGTTCATTTTGATGATTCTCTAATATCTATTGATGGTTTTTCTGCATTTAAAGGACAGAAACAGGTTCGGTGGAGGCATAGCAATTTACATACAGAATCACCTACCAGTAAAGCTTAGATATGACTTAATGAACAAAAATATTGAAGCTCTCTGGATACAAGTGCATTTACCACATATTAAACCAATAGTGGTTGGCTGCTGCTATAAGCCTTCCGGATACCAACATGGAATATCTGAATGACATTTGCATAATGATTGATAGAGTGACTGATGAAAACAAAGAAACATACTTGTTGGGTGATTTTAATGTAAATTGGCTGTCAGACAATTGCTCCATTAAGAACAGATTACTGTTTATGTCCAGAACTTGCAATTTAACTCAAATAGTGTCTGTACCTACAAGGGTGAGTGTTAGTAAGGAAGGTGTTTTATCATCCTCTTGTATAGATCACATATATACTAATGTGCCTAACATATGTTCAAAAGCAGTGTCCTTCCCAGTTGGTTGTAGTGACCACAATCTGATAGGGGTGTCTAGAAGATCCAAAGTACCTAAAGCCAGAATGAAAATAATTAGTGCTAGGTCTTATAAAAATTTTGTGAGGATGCCTTTCTGGAAGACATAAAAAAGGCGAAGTGGTCTAATGTTGGAGATGAATCTGACCGGAAATTGCTTTTGAAAATTTTCATGGAATATTTTGAGAACATAGCTAATAGACATGCACCAATAAGGAAATTTACTGTAAGATCTAATGGTGCTCCCTGGATAGATAAGGATTTGACTATTTTAATGAAACAAAGAGACCAAGCAAAAAAGACTTATATGGCCTCTAGCTCAGTGAGTGACAAAAAAGAATATTGTACTCTGAAATCGAAGTTACTAAGATGAACAGAGAGAAAAAGAAGATGTACTATCAACAACGAATAAAGGGGGTCCATCATGATGGCAAAAAGCTGTGGAATGTGTTAAACAATATAATGGGTAGACAGTCCAAGGGGAATTTATCCTACATTCAATCTGATGGAGTGTTTATAACCAAACCATTGGAAATGGCCAATTATTTCAATAACTACTTTGTTGAAAAAGTTAATAAACTACGGCATAAAATGGATATGGAGTATAATTGTAAATCATGTACTTTAATTGATAATCACATTATGAGAAATAAAATTGTAAGTTCGAGTTCAAATTGGTGAAAATAGAGGAGGTTGAGAATTTATTAAGGACCATTTCTGTGGAAAATTGTGCTGGTACGGACTGTCTTGATGGTAAATTATTAAGAACAGCTGCCATTCACATATCTAATACTGTATGTCACTTATTCAATGTCTGTCTGTTGAGTGGAATTTGTCCAAATCTCTGGAAAGAAGGTAAAATACTGACAATAATAAAAGACTCTAAATTTCTATGGATGGTCAGAATAGCAGACCAATTATGATCTTATCAATTCTAAGTAAACTGCTTGAAAAGATTGTATTCAAACAGATTCAAGATTATTTTATGTCAAATAATTTGATGGATAATTATAACATGGCTATAGAGTTGGACATTCACATGTACAGCACTAGTTAAAATGACTGATGACTGGCTTATAGGAATTGACAAGAGCTTGCTATCAGGTGCAATTTTATTGGATTTTACTGCTTTTGATCTTATAGATCATGAATTGCTGATTGATAAACTGAGATGTTATGGTTTTGGTTTTAATGGCTGTCTCATGGTTTGAAAGCTATTTAGATAACAGAAGTCAGCGTGTATATTTAAATGGTACACTTTTCAACAGCAAAATCTTAAGCTGTGGGTGCTATAAGGCAGTTGTTTGGAGTCCTCTTTATTTTCTATTTTCATAAATGATCTTTCACTTGTAATTAAAATCCAATTTGGTATTATATGCTGATGACAGTACACTATATTTCTCTGCACCTACAATAAGTGAAGTTAATTCTGTCCTTTCAAAGGACTTGAATGCAGTGTCTGATTGGGTTACAAGTAATAGACTGGTTCTGAATATTTTAAAAACTAAAAGTATTGTTTTTGGTACACATCATAGTCTAGCTAAAAATCCTACACTTGACCTACAAATCTCAGGACAATCTATCAAACAAGATGATAAAGTCAGGCTTTTGGGAATTATCATTAGTAACACACTTTCGTGGTCTGACCATATTAATCAGATTGTCACCAAGATGGGTAGAAGTATTGCTGCTGTTAGGAAATGTGCTCATTATTTAACTCCTGAAATTCGTAGACAGGTAGTACAGACACTGGTGTTATGTCACCTTGATTATTGTTCAGTTATCTGGGCGTCTGCACCCAAGTCTGAGCTGATAAAATTACAAACTGCTCAAAATAGGGCAGCTAGACTTGTTCTTAATTGTTCTTATAGATGTAGCGTTGACAGAATGCATTCTTGTCTTAGTTGGCTGAAGGTGAATCATAGGTTATCTACCAGTTTATTGTTATTTATTCGAAACATTATTCATAGTAGGCTCTCCACTGCCTTCTCAAATCAGATTGGTTATAATCCAGATGTTCATCATTACAGTACCAGAGCTTCAACTCAGCGTCAACTTACATTACCAAGACCTAGAACTAACTCAATGAAAAACTCTGTTGTTTATAGAGCAATTTCATTATGGAACACTCTACCTTTAAATATTAGGACCATTACTAACAAAAAAGCATTCAAAAAACATGTAAATTCATTTTTTAGACTTGAGAGCTAATAGCATATCATTTTGGAAACGTTAAATTTTCTTTTTTTCTTTTCTTTTTCTTCTTTTCTTCTCTTTTGATTGTATTTGAATCTGTGTATATATCGTAATTGGATTTGTATATTGTCGTGTATTGTTTGTATTGTACTTTTTAAATAGGACCCCAGGAAGACTAGCCTGGCGTTTGTGCGTCGGCTAATGGGGATCCTCAATAAACATAAACATAAACATAAACATAACAGAAAATAATACATTTTTTTTGTAATGCACTTTACATTTGTTACAAATCTCAAAGTGCTACAAGGTGAAAAAATAGCATAAAAAACGGATACAAACAACTTACCATAAAAGCAAGCAGCTTTCATCATCAGCGCTGCTGAACTAAGGCTTTTTGTTATTCATTTTTCGAGTTGTAAGTAAAAATAGTTCCCTCTGCAAATATGTAGCCCTAACAAAGCAAGGGAATGCTTCTCAGTCCACACTGAGCCTGCTCAATATGCATTTCTGGAACATTATCTCAACAAATCATGCAGGATGTCAGCTCAGGATAATACTTAAGATGTAATCACTTAAAAGTTAGGTGAGCACTTGATGTCTTCCTGCGTTTGTACTTATAAAACAAACCAAAGCAAACAAAAAAAAACAAATTTTCTTTTTGTTTAATACTGCAAATGTATAGCCAAAATCAAGTAGACAGTTATTAGTGATGGTCAAGCCGGTGTTTTGTGGCCCGTCTACCCCCTCAACCTGCCTCCTAGCTGGAGCACCTAGGACCATTTCCTTGTTTATTCCCGTCAGCACACTGCCATGGGATTGCAGCATCCTAAAAACTGTGAGTTATGCACATTTACAGGCTCATTATCAAGTGTTCAAATTTTGGCGCATTACTTTCTGAAAGAGGACATATACAATGCATGAGAACAGCCTGCAATGGATGAAGTGTTTGTTTAGTGTATGGCTATTATTTCACATGAAGAATAGCAAAAAAAAACTAAATAGACAGGGCCTGTGAGGGAAGGGACAGACATTTTCATAGCAAGAGGAATAACATGTTTCCCTCTTGTCTTGGACCTTGTCTGGGCCATGATAAGAGCTGGCTCAGAGGGGGGGCCTCAGCAGAACTCCGGCCAGCTATGATGCATCACTCATCCAGCACTAAAGTCCATCTGGAAGGCCTGTGACCACAGCCCACCACTGAGGATCTGGTCCAGGACAGAGCTTGTTAGCCAGATGTGCCGCTGCATCCCCAGGGCTGGTTTGGGTATTCATCACCATGTACAGTGGGGTGTGTATGTTCATATATGGACAGGAGAAAAAAAGAAAAGATGAAGACAGAAAAAAAAATCTATGAACAGATTGAGAAGCAGGTCACACATGCAGACAAATATGCACAGTCTGGAACACACACATTAAATATCCACATGTAGTTCCCCCCACACACAGTTACACACACATAATGTGTCACGGGGCTACTTTCAACCTCCAAAGCAGGTTTATTAGACACACCACAGATGGACTATCTGTATTCTGTCCAACTGAATTCGCTGTCAGTGTCACTCAAAGCTAAAAGCAGAATGATTCAGGAGGTGGCAGATTGCAGATAGGCGCTCACAGTACTTCCATGGGATGTCTAATTTGCTAGTAATGCTAATCGCCCCACCTAATTCGTTTCTGCATTACAAAGTAATTATTGCTATTTCACGGCCTGCAGACAGCAGAGGCAGCCAAATACAGAAAGTGACATTGTATCATATCATAATGTGATGACAGAATGCAGTGACAGTCTATAAAACCTTGTTTATATAGGAAACACTGAATGTGTCCAGCTAGACTGTTGTGTACTGGTTTGTTCAGTGGGAATTAGAAGGTGTGAATGAGCAACATATCCTCATACAATAGTTGGTATGATATCCAATGAATTGGCGCTGCATAAACACAGCATTTTTGGCGTAAGATCCCAACACCAAAAGTCAACTTTTGCATCCACATGAAATGCTGCAGGACGACATCAGGTGAGAACGCAGCTGGACAGAACAGTAATAGTGTTATTATAAGCCAGTGGACAGCACCGGGCGGCATCAGATGAGCATGCACTTGGACAGAACCAGTGTTGTTGTTGTCAGGCACGTCCACATGCAACAGAGTTTGGAGTTTGTTTTTTGTGTGGATGTGAGGGTTTTTTTGTTTGTTTGTTTTGTTTTTTTTTCCAACACCTTACCACATGCCTCTTCTGTCTTAACCTGTCTGTAACTTTCTAACCATCATGATGGTTTGTGTTGGTTGCCATGTGCTCATGTTGTGTAACCATATGTCTCTTTGTAAGACCCTTCTAAAAACACTGTTTGTTGGAAGTATGTTACACTTTTCCATTGGGGAATATAGACCATATTTCTGCTCAGAAACTTTATAAGTTGGCCCTTTTGTTTCTCTCAACCCGTATGTGCACAGAAGACTTCATGAGAGTGCTCCTGGCATTATGGGAGATGTTCATTGTCCTTGTTTATTTTCTCTAAGAATCAAACATGACTGATGAAATATGCTGGTTAAATGTCTCATTCTGATTTCTCTTATACCCTGTGTCCATATATAACTCCACAGATTGAACTTTGACAGACTGAAGGACTCATTTTAAAGAAATGCCATTGGATGTACAGTAGAACACACTGAAAAGGTTGATGATGGAAGATAATAAATACCATGATGTCATTGTAAGAACACTGTCCCTGAGTCAGCTGCTGTATCTTGTCTTGAGCATCCATCATCTTGTCCACATTAATTTTAACTGGCCTTGCACTCCATAAACATGTTCATCCATTCTGAGATGACTCAACTCAGACGATGCACCAAAACAGTATTTGGAAAATTTTAAAACTCCAATAACCTGGGGCACCCAGTGGCTTAGTGGATAGAGTGGCGCCCCATGTTCAGAGTCTGTGTCCTCACTGCAGTGGCCCAGGGTTCAAATCCAGCCTCACACCTTTGCTGCATGTCTCCCCCTCTCTCTCTCCCCCTTTCATGCTCACACTATCCTGTCAATTAAAGGCAATAAAAGCCCCAAAAGTAATCTTAAAAAAAAAAAGAAAAAACAAATAAACTTAACTTGCAGGAAGCTCCAAACAGCTATGACTCTTCCTGTTAAGTTCATCATCAGCAATTAAATTCCTCTCCTATGTCTTCTTTGATGAACACTGGGCAGTTATATTTTTGGGGCAATCTGCACTCTCTTTGTCCTGGTTTGTTAGCCTGTCTGACTTTAATGCAGTGCCTTGTTTAATGGGCTCTGTGGAAGTTCTATAGAGTGATGAAGCGACTTGAACAAACACGAGAACTTTTATGTCCCAAACAGACCAACTATGAGGAGCAATACCTCTTAAGTGCCTTCTCAGTCCAACTCTGCAGCTCTTTTCATCTCTCGCTCTTTCTCATCTCTTCCTCTCTTCATCTCACTGTGGGGAAGATGAAAGGAGACACTGGCACTGGCTGTGAACTTCACTAGACATGAAGATAATATAATATTGTGTGTGTGGTTGGAGGGGGGGGTATGTGTGCATCTTTATTGATTTGCACACACTGTTGTAGCGTTTTGTTGGTACCACTTAAAACCTATTGAAATATTAGTAAAATTTGTGCCAGACAATGACTGTTTAATTTCTGCCAGGTTCACTATCTTTTTTGGGTATACACTGTGCAATTTTGGGCTGTCCTGACGAAAGATGACCATCATGAAAGAAATGTGACGATTTTTTTGGTCGTGACTGTAAACCTGTGGTCCTACATTGTAGTGTGAGAGAGGTTTAAGGAAAGCGAGGGCTCAATTAGTTTTGCTCTTACCACTACAGCGCTGTAAATGGATGACACACACAGACAACGTTTTGTTCATGCATATCGATGTTGATGGATGTACGTCTTAGCCTGAGACTGAATATGTCATCGCACAGTCTGCATACAGCAAACTTGATGTCATACCCAAATTTGTTATGATCCACGTCTCATAATGCAGCTGCACTAAAAGAATGCTAAAATCTCATAGTCTGAAGAGGCTTAAGGTGCTATTATCCTGCAAGTAATAAAAAAACCCTTTCTTCTGAAAACAGCATTTAATACATCCTGTTTTACAACAGTTTAAAGAAGTATTTCAGTAATAGTCTTTAAATAAAACTAGGCCAACTATGCAGTAGAAAGATGCAAATACTTCTACAAAATGAGCAGACAAAACAGAAAAAGGATGGTGCCTTTTGAGGAAAGGGTCGAAAACCTACAACTACCAAAATGCTTTGGACCAGTAAACACTCACGCTATTGAGTGACGTAAAGTGACCTTGTGCGTTTGACACAATGGCAGCCAGCTGGATCTCATGTTAGTTAGACAGTAAGCTTTAAACATGTTTCGTAAACATTTGAGGTGAGAAATGTGCAACGCTGTAAGAGAATCATGGTTCACATTTGATCAGCGCTGCTTAGTGTTACAGTTTGATCTCAGTTTTTTCAGCCTGTTTTCAGAATGCGGCCAGATAGAACGGTGGTGTTGTTATTATATGCTCACGGACCGCTGGATGGAACAAGGTGTATCCACATGCTATGCACATGGGCAGCATCACTTGAGAACGGACTGGACAGAACCAGTCAGATGTAAGGGTTGTTTTTTTTTTCTAAACCTTACCGAGTGCCTCTTTTGCCTAGACCTAACCATCTGTGACTTTGTTGGCTAATCTTAACCGTTGTGACGGTCTGCATTACCATGTGCTGATGTTGTTTAAACATAACCACATGCTGCTTCAACCCAACATGTGCATTTGTTGATATCACGGTAACTGCATCCCAAAGCGTAAACAGCTGACACAGAAGGATACCTAAAATGTGAAAGGTCACTGACGGAGCGGCATCACGTGACAAGCTGGGATGTGAACATGTTGATTATTTAGGGTTTTCAGATGTTCTTTCTGCCTATAGATGTGTCAAGACATAAAATTTTCAGTGCAAACTTCAGATTCTGATTTTCCCCTTTAGGAAATGAGAAATTGGCGTGTTGACTTCTTTGAGACATTGATGATTTCATTAATTTTCACAGAATGAGTTACACAGAGAACAGCAGTTACTGGCCTCTTAATTACAGTTCATTAAGCCTCTACATAATGCTATTTCCATATGAATAGGATCATAATGTAGTGAATTATTAGACACAGAGTAAGTCTTTTTCTCCAGATTTCAGCCCCTCTGGCCCAGTGTTTTTCCACGCCAAAAAAGTGCAGAACCCCTAAAATTCTTCCTATTTGTGTTGGTCTTTGCCAATCTAAATCGTTTTTCTGATTATTTTCCAGGGATTAGGGGTATTTTTCCGGTAGGGTGTAATAACCCCCGTATATTTTAACCTTCTTTTAATCAGTGGGGAAAAAGGAACAATCAGTTACATCACTGAGATGGAGAGCGCTGGTTTCCCCTCTGAGCCAAAGTGTACTGCTTATTTATCCAGCATCTAAGACTCGCCTGGTTTATTTTATCTGACTGAGTGAAATTCCAGTATCAGCCCAAGTTTCTATGGGTCGGTGGGCCTTGTCTGGCCCCTTTCTGACTTAACACATGTGGAGAAGTGAACCGGAGATGGTGTTGGTGATGTGGGAGTGTGGCAAGGGGCAGGAGAACGCACCTACTGTAGTCCTAATAGTGGAAACGTTTCAGACTCGGAGTAATTGGATCATTTAAGACCTGGTGACAGACACAATCCCAAACAGGCAAACAGTTTGGTGAGAGATATTGCTGGGGATGAATGAAGCTATACTATACGAGAGGGTGTGCTTTAACATCTTTGGTGTTGCAGTCAGGACCAAGCAGCTCATGCCAAGGTTTGTTAAGCATCACTGAAGTGCTACAAATAACATCAAAGCACACCATCTAATGTAATATTGCAATTAGACATCTATTACCAACAAAATAAATTATATAAGCAAAATGTATCCATGTTTTGGGCCAACTAGCTCTCAAAATAAAAAGTCTTTTTGCGACTGTTATCTCAGTTTCTGAGGAAACACAAGGAATCTGACTAGTACTTGGAAAACAATCAGTCATCTCAGAAGAAACCTATATGTAATGAAACATAGTTTACTACTCCAGCAAGTAGGTGGAACCTTACAACCTAAAAACCTAAGGACCCATTTTCTAGTCCCTGTTGAGTCTGCTGGCGAGCTTGTGCTTATACTGTATTTTCTTGGGGTTTCCCAGACTCATACAATACCTCAGAAATAAACACAAAAATGCTCAGCTTGCTCATTTTTGTTACGACTAAGATATCTGCTTACATTTTTTTCTATATGCAGATTTCGCTCTAACATCGGCAAACTCCATGTCATGGCACAGCTGATGGAGGATGCCAAACATTTTCAATAACTGAAGAACTAAGTTTAAAAGTCAAAATTAATGAAACAAAAAGATAGCTGTAATTCTTTCTGAACACCATGAACAGAACTAAACAGCATGTTATTTTTTCAAAAATATATTTCTTTTTATTTTGTCAACACAAAAAAGTGCAGAAAAGTTGCACACTAATATGCAAATATACATCCCCCCGCAAGACAGGTGAACAGACAAAAGCTTAATAAAACAAAACCAAAATCAGAGAAGAAAAAACAACACTAAACAGAAAATAAATTAATTAATACATGAACAATGACAATAACAATACTTAATAATAGTAATAATATTAATAATAATAATAGTGTTAAAAAAAGGCAGGATCAACACAATTATCCATTGTTATCTATAGAGCATTTTTCTTTCAATACAAGCCCAAAGAACAAACAAGATATGTCAACCTCTCAAGCCCAAGATATGTGATCAGCTTTTTTTTTAATAATTATAATTATAATTACAATTACATTGTTGTTATCTTATGTAATGTTCTGCTTCAATTTATATTTAATGGTGTTTCGCCTTTTAAAAAGCAATATACTCAATCACTCAGCCTAAAAGACCATTGTAGCAACGCCCACTTTTCCCATCATGCTTAGTGCTGGACTGAGTAGTTTTTAGCTTTCAGTTAATTTTGCAGTTTTATTTTGCTATTTGACAAGTTCATATTGAGAACGGGCTGTAATATATGCTGCCAGGCAGCTGGACAGCCCCTACCACATCCACATGATACGCGCACGAGTGACGTCACTTCAGAATGTGTCTAGATAGAATCTGTTGCGTGCGAAATGTGGTAGGATGGCATCAGGTTGAGACACTGCCAGAAACAAAGTCATATAAGGAGTGCGGGGTGCCTGTAGCACAGGTGCAAGGGGTGGTGTATGACAACTTTTTTCTTTCTTTTTTTTTTTTACACCTTGCCATGAGCCTTATTCTGCTTATCCTAACCATTCACACCACCATGAGCATTTGTTGACGTCCCGGCGCTGGTTGCCATGTGCTGCTGTTGCCCAATCATAACCACATGCCATGTAATCCCACCATGTGCTTGTCTTAATATCATGGTAGCAGCATCCCAAAATGTAAACAGCAGACACAGAAGGACAGAAAGAGCATAATATGGAGACTGAAGAACGTCAATACGTTAAGTTGGGGTAAGAATGTGATGTAATGTCCCATTCATCACAACTCAAGGAGGTTGGGTTTTATATATTTTACCTGTTTAAATTTGCTCCTCAGTCAGGTATGCAGTCCACACAGATGTTGTTTTTTACATTCACATCACATTGGCCTGTTGATTGCAGCAGCAATTAAGTTGATGAAGGGGTCAGGCTGGCTGGACATCCTGATTGGTATTGCAGCCATGGGGTCCAACAACAAACACACACACACACACACATAGCACGGGGTGGCATTCAGCCTTGGTTGAATGACGCAAATATATTGCCATGATGACAGTTGAGGACCTCTTTTATCGCCGATCAAAAATAAAAGCACTTCACCGAAAAAACAAACGATAAATAAACACTGCTGTGCGCTGTCAAATTTCATTTTCTTTTCTTATTCTTCACATGGATTCATCAAACTATAATCAGCTTGTTATTCCCGTGCTTGTCCAAATAGGGTCGCAAATTGATTTCTCAATCCTTCCCATGCCAAACATGTGCGGGTAAGTCTATGATCTGTACCAGCGAAGTGTTAAATCTGTTTGATCTCTTCGATTAGACCCCAACGTGGTGTCTAGACACCAAGGCCAGCGGGTGAGAATCTCCTCCTTTCTTTGTTTCTGTCTGCCCAGCAAGTCTTGGCTTTTAATAACCCCTGAGGGAAGCAGCGCATACTTCAAAACACTCTGCAATGGGACAACCAAAGTGTGCTTAATTGCATCGGTAATTATTCTGATGATAACATCTCTTGGCCTTCAAAAGTCTATATGGAGAAGAATAAAATAATGAAACAGGCAGTAAATAGAGACGTCCTTGAATATGAAAATATCTAATTCTGCTTTTTAATAACACACTTTTACTTTTCTCGGTCTGAATCTCAGTGCAGTGCAGCCAAAGGGCCTGCAAGCAACATTTCATCCACAGTTATTTATTTCTTATCTGCCACAGTTTACACTTCCCCACAAAAGTTTGCAATCCATATTTTTATTTTTATTTTTTGACTTTACCATAAAGTTAGCATATGGTAAGAAGAAAGACATGTCCACACAGATGTAGCATTACAGACTGATTTGTTTTTGCAGTATCCTTTCCCTGTCCTTTGTTTCCTCTGGTGTCAGGTGATTGACAAGAGACAGGGTGTAACAGAATGTAGCACTGAAATAAAAAAAATAAATAAATAAAGCTCAACTGGAGCACAGTGAAGATATGCTGCCAAAACAAATTTAAGCATTCATAGTAAGTCCTATGGATTATGTAGCTCCGAGGGGAGGAGAACAAGTCCTTGTGTTTCAGTCTGTGTGCAGACAGCAGCAGGATTAATGGAGAGAAGAGGCACAACATTTGAGAACGCAGTTCTATTGTTCTACTTATATATGTACATAACAAATCTAAAAAGAAATTGCCTTGCAGGGTGTGACTTAACAGGCATGAACTTTAACCCTTTGAAATCTTAAGTACCATACCTTTTCTTGTGCTGCATTCAGATGCCTTTTACAATTGTTTAAACCTTTGAAAAGCATTTGTTCCAGCATGTGCTTTTGGTGATGTCCCAGAGTTGGTTACCGTGAGCTTTGGGGCCTAAACATAACCACAGGCAGCGTCATCCCACCATGTGTTTGTGTTCCCATCACAGCGACATCCAGGACATGTAAATAGGAGACACAGAAGGATAACTAGAGCCTAATATGTAGACACAAAGTCCACTGCAAAGCAACAACATGTGACAACTTGGGATGAGAACATGTTGCAATATTAGACCATGGGAGTAATTATATAGCCTTAAATGTAAATTATCTTAATTGTACCGAATAAACCACACCCCGACATTAAACCTACTTTTGCAGGGAAGCAAATATATAGGGTACTATTTAATAGTAACCTGCAATGCTTGAATAAGAAATAGAATTTGTCTAAATAAAACTCAAAAGAGCAAGGTTTTCATATAAGTTTTACAGCAAAATAACTTGCATAACTGTTTAAAATGTGTTATCATCACTCCGAAATGTGCTCTGTAAGCTCTATAAGGTGTGTTAATGACTCCTTTAAAAGGGGATATATCAATGTTGTGTTTTCAGCCTATTCTGCTGCAGCCACTTTTTTTGTAGGTTAATTAAGTCAAACTCAACCGATTGCTAATAGCACGCAAAAACAAACAACCTACAGCATTTGGTGAACCTCATTTGGACTGGCTTGCATGATAACGCCGTACCTTCATCTTGAGAGCAAGCGTGCCCAGTGATGGTCCGGTATTTGAAAGCGGGTTAGCATGTCCCAGTTGGAGGTCTTTGCTGTATTCTGTGAAAAACAGCAAGTCTTTCAGTTGAGGCTAAAAGTACACAGGGCAAGAAAAAACAAAGTGTCAAACAGTCGAGGAGAGCCGGCTGAATACTTCATGATTCGCAGAGAGGGCAGCAGCAGGTTCCCACCGCCGGAGTAACAACTGTGAAAAATTCAATTCCTCCTGCCTTTCCCACTCAAAGTGTGGAGGATTAAGGCCTGAGAGGCACACCCGGCTACCCGCTGGTCCCGTCGGGCTCTCTCACAGGCCCCCAACATACAGTAGCCATTCAGAGGGTGGCCATTCTTAATGCCTGACTTATGCCCATGCTGCCATTTTAGAGACATCTGCACAGCATCCAGCAATCCTCTTTAAACTGCCTTTCCATCCTTCTCCTCCACTGTTTTTTTTCTCTTTCTCCGTCTCTGTTATTAAATCTAATCGGGATGACGTGACTCACCTTTTTTTCATGGGTCTTTTGTGCTACTTTTTCTTCTCCGGCTTCAGCCGCGGGGAGCAAAACGAGGTCGACCTGTGTGTTTACATTGGTGTGGTGCCTCCTCCCTACTGCGGTATTGATGTGGCATTATGGGGCCTGGGACTGGAGAGGCACAGAGAGGAGGACAGAGGAGTGGGAAGCCAAAAGGATGAGTTTTTCAAAGTGCTTAAAAGACGCCAGTGTCCAGGGGACAGCAGTTTGTCCCCCTCTGAGCCTTTTTTCTGCCTGGGACCTAATAGGACTGGACTGGATAGGAGTGAAAAGAGATTAAAGGTAATGTGTGTGTGTGTGTGTGTGTGTGTGTGTGTGTGTGTGTGTGTGTGTGTGTGTTTGCATGTGTGTGTGTCTTGGATTTTGCAGACAACAGCATCCCTACTGGTCATTCCCAGAGCAGAGCACTGCAGACGATCAAAGATTTTTTTCTGATACACTTTCCACAGAGTTGTCATTCCCATGATGCAAATACTATTGGGTTAAGCGATGTGTCCCAGTTACTCCAGTTAGACTGTCCTGGTGTTTATTCACAGACTGACTGACAAGTTCCAGACTAGTCAGGGCCCATGAGGCCAATGCCACACTTTGATAATTTTCCATCACACAGAAATTTGTTGGAGGAGTGAGCCACATTAGATTTTCTTGCCATTTCGGGTGTTTTCTTTTTTTCTTTTTCTTTTTTCAATCATATTTTTTATTGTTTCCATAATAAAAAAATAGAGTAAGTGGCAACCTAGACCATGACAAATACAGTTACATCTACATATGGTACCAGAATACAATATGGTCAAATATTTGAGAACAAATTATTCATGAAAAAAAGGAAGAATATCAAAAACCAAACAAACAAAACACAGATATATCCCTGTGACCTTTCACTGTAAAAAAATAACTACTAATAATAAAGTGTAGTAATAATAACACAAATACTACTACTAATAATAAAATGTTTAAAATATATATATATACGTGTAGAATAGAATAAAACATCTTGATTGTCATTATGCATTTACAACAAAACTGGATGCAAGCCTATCAAGTGCAAAACAGCAAGCAAGTGCAAGCATCAGTGAACATAAACAAATAAATAAATAAAAGACATAAATGCTTCTAAAACTAACTATAAAAATATATTTTTAAAAAGTAAGGGGAAAGATTCTAACAAAGGAAACACACATCATACAATATGTATATATATATATATATGATTGCCAGAAAAGTAAAAAAAATATACAAAGTAAAAATGGTGCTTCAGGAGACAATATTTGTATTTACTCCCACCGCCTAAACTGAAACATATCACAGCTGTCTGAACCACTGAACTGTGACTGTATGTTGTCAAACTAAACATTACTCGGAGTTGGGTTCCCCTGACTGTATCAGGAACATTTCCAGATTCCCAAGAACTATTTTTCTTGTTTCCTATTTTTTCTTTTCATCTGTGTATTATATACAAATGTCTTTTTCTTTGATTTTGTCAGAATAAACGTGGAGTATGCGAAAGCCAAAAAAAGAAAGTGGCTCAGCAGAGCATGTGTAAAATAAAAACTAGCAGGTCACTCAGCAGAGCATGTGTAAGTGGCAACTCTTTGCACATGTACAGAAATATTCTATTCATGGCCTGACTGGGTTCAAAGTACTAACAAAATGAAATCATCCCATTTTAGCGTCTTTTGAAGCATTTAAAAGGATGCATGAGCAACGTTTCATAGTATTAAGTATTAATGCTGAGTCTGTTGTGATGCCTCCATCTGCCGCTGGCTGGACGCGGGGATCTACAATAAAAGAAACAGATGGAAAAATACAGAACATTGGCAGGAGAAAGCATTGGGCATGTATGAAATGGAAGGTATACACATCTCAGAGCATTTTGTGCTCTATAAGTTCCCCTAATAGCTGCCCCGCAGTGCTCACTTCCTATGGAGTAAATAATGTGTGGAAATAAAAGCCGGCTAAAAATACAG